>NW_024870812.1:840000-1440000 GCF_019054845.1 Dipodomys spectabilis | reverse complement strand
TTCGTTTTTGAAAGGAATATCTAACAAGCATATCCACAATACTTATTTTCAGTCAATAAGATGGGATATTCAAACGTAATATGGGTTTGATTATCTCTTAGTGAGAATAGATATGATCTTGCAAAGAAAGTTATTTTCAGCAGAAATCCGGAGTTTATCCAACTTGTGTTTCACAGGAATAACCAGAGAGAAATACCTGTTTGGTCAAGTCGGTCCAAATCACTCCATGAGTGTATCTTACAAATATAACCAATTTAAGAGTTCAAATACCTATTTTGTACTGACAATCATCTTACAGCAATAACTTACTACCTAATTATGTCTGTATCTTCTTACCTAACATACAGTAAGAGCTGAAACGGTCTCTTTATCTAACTTAATGTTGTAAATGCTTTAATTATGATGGCATTATTATTAGACAAATAAAATTTACAGAAGGGTGATTTCACTGAAATGACATGACAGAACACTGATAAATAAAACATTGCAACACAGTTAGCTCTTTGCAGCCTCACCCTGTCCACATTGGCAAGCAACATTGCAACAGCACACGCACACATATACACATACACACATGTTCACACATGTACACACACATATACATGCATGCTAAATTCAGGGTTTATTGTACAAAAAAATTCAAATAAAGTTTTAGTGATTAGGACAAATGATAATATGCCTTATTACAAAATAATACATAAACCATCACCACGCATGATACATTTTACCTGCCTCTCTACATGTGACCACTTCATTTATTTTTAATTAATTAATTACCTTATTAATTAATTCATTTGTTTGGTGCTAATACTAGGGCTTGAACTCAGGGCCTGGCTTTGTCCCAGAATTTATTTTTTGTTTCAGTTTTCTCAAGGCTAGCATTTTACTGCTTGTACCACAGCTCCATTTGCTGGTTACTTTCAAATCAGAATCTAATGGACTTTTTTTTTTCTTGGTCTGCTTTCAAACCACAATCCTCAGATTTCATCTTTCTGCTTAACTACTACTAAAGACATAGCCATCAGTGTGGCTTCTACTTTTTCCTCTAGAGTTATCTAATGCACATACTTAGATAGTAATTTAAAAATGAGAGTATAGAAGCAAGATGTACAGTGATGATACTGTCCTGTCAGAAATTCAAGTTAGTAATGTAAATTTATTCTTAAGATCATACACAAAAAATACCATGATATAGTGTAAGAGAATTCACTATTGAACATATGAGCCTTAAGAGCTTTCTAATAGATCCATTATTTATTGGTACCCAACATTAGAAAAATGTATGAGGCATTGGTAAAATAGAAGTCCTTTGCATGACTACATACATTCCTTGTTTTTTTAAAGACACTTCCTTTCATCTAAAAAGGAGGCCTGTCTATTGTCTTCATGTGATTTTGATGATTGAAAGTGCTTAGTGAGAAGGTCAAAATGTATTAGTAGTCCTTAACTATCAATTCTCATTTTTCTTCTTGTAGAATATAATGATCAAATCAATAGTTCAGTATCAGCCAACAATAGTTCAGAATCATGCTTCCAGTGCAAGTGGATCACCAGGAAGAAATCCTCAATATCAATTTCCACAAAGTTTTGTCACAGATACAATCTCCCTGCCTTCTCTAGCTGCTTTACTACCTTCTTACTCCTTCATTGTGCAGCAAAAGTATGATTCAACTGATTTCAGTCAGATCTGTTACTAGAATTATCAAGGAATTAGTTTATTGTCTGTAATTTTGTCAAAGGTATGTCTCTTTATGTAGGCTACTAAAAATGTACTTACTAATTTCAAGTAAATACATAAATTCTATTTCCATCTTTTTTAAAAATTAAAATTTTGTTTGCTCAATAAATTGATCAGAGGCATGGATTTTGTGGCTAGCTAGGTCATTGCACATCTGTCTCTTTCTCTCTCCCTTTCTAGGTTCTCATAGATAATATGATTGCCCATAATTATCCTAATTTGCTTTGCTTTTATATTTTTGGTTGCATCATTTCATTTTTTGCTCTGCCATTTTCCAAATCATTTATATAGAAGGCATTATTTCCTATTTTCTCATTCTTAGAATAAGCTGCACATGAAGACATCACTGGTTCTCATTTTCAGTGTGTACATTTGAATACGGAGGAACATCTTTCCTCTGCTCTCCATCAATTCCTTACTCTCCAATTAGAATAATTTCGAATTGGAAAATCGGAAAAATAGAAAATAAATCATGGTGAATAAACAGATGCAGAAAATTCACCCGATATTTCTGACCAGTAAAACCAATGTGAACTATTAGGAAATACATGGACACCTCATTCCCACGGGCACTCAAAGTATCTGGTTAGGCAATTCTTAGGAATATGAGGAAAAAGATGAAAAAGTAAGGAATGGTATCAATTGCAAATGCAATGGAGAAGGATCCCAGCAAATTTCTTCATTGGGCTGCCAAAAATATTCAGCTTACTACAGTGCGGAGACTTCTTTCCCAAAAGGCCACTCATGTGAATGGTAGGGATGACGATGAGTATACGCCACTTCATCGAGAAGCCTACAGTGGACATTGTCAGTGAGTTGGTGTCTCAAGCGGCACATGCAATAACTGTAGATGACTGAACACCCCTGCACAGTGCATATACGTGGAATAATACCAGAATGGTTTCTTTCTTATTTCATCACGATACAGAAACCAATGCCCAAACTAAAGGCCTTTTGACCCCCTTATATCTTGCTGCTGAGAATTGAGATAGAAAAGATACGCTGGATCTCCTTCTGTTGAACCATTATATACAACCAGGCCTGAAGAACAACATAGAAGAAACTGCATTTGATATTGCCAAAAGGATAACTATGTATCACTACGTCTATGAAGTTGTGGAAGGCTGTACAAATTGTTCACCTAAATACTAATGGTCGGGTTAAGTTTCTTAAATTTCAAAAATGCGAGTCCATCTTTTATGTCCCTACAAAATATTTTCACAATCCAAATATGAGGAATATCTTTTTCTTTTTGGTCGGTCATGGGGCTTGAACTCTGGGCCTGGGAGGTATCCCTGTGCTCTTCAACTCAAGGTGAGGAGTCTACCACTTGAGCCACAGCTCCACTTCCAGTTTTCTAGCGGTTTATTGGAGATTAGAGTAGCATAGACTTTCCTTCTCAGGCTGGCTTTGAACCATGATCCTCAGATCTCAGTCTCCTGTGTAGCTAGGATTATAGGCATGAGCCACCAGTGCCCGGCAACACCAATATTTTACTGTAAAAATTCATGGATTCTGCGGAATTCTTCCAAGTGAATTGCCTGCATTGGATGTCAAAAAGTATTCAATAGTTTTTGTATTCATGTATAATGATTTCTTCAGTGTTTGTGATTTTTTAATCAGAAATAATTTTAACTTACCTGTTGAAATGAGTAGTACAGGAACTACAAGATTTCTGGTGCTTGTCTGAAAAAATATATTTTAAAATATTCTATATTCTATGTTTGCATAATGTTCATAATTTATTTTATTGTCTCCTAGATATACTTTGAATTCTACATTATTTTATAATATATAGGGTCATTAATGTGTCCTTTCCGATTGCATTCCATATAGAAACAGTTTGATTCCTTTTTTTTTCTAGGTCTTAATATTATTTTTCTTTGGGATAAAATGACAATGTTGTCTAATTTGAAAAGTTTTGTAAAGTTTATGGTATGTAAAAGCCTTTCTGAGGTGAAGATTTAATACACTGATATCAAACTAAATTGAATTATATGAATTACTTGTATTGTTACACTTGTAATTTTGTAATCAACTTTTTAATAACTGTTTTTCATTTCTTGCATCTGAAGAGTGAAAAATATGGAATACTTCTCAAATTTTCATATTATCCTTGTGCAAGTGCCATGTTAACCTCTGTAGTGTAATATGAGTATACGTACTGCTGAAGCATGTAGTATCCTCTAAATTTAAGTAGTTAATGATGCAATCTTTATACAGGCTTATATCTATGGGTGCCTACCTGTAACAAGGAAACCTTATTGTTCCTAACAATGCTATCGATCTTATTTCCCTAAAATTCTGTGAATAGTGGAAAAAATTATATTGATCAGTCGATTGCTCACATTTGCAAATTTTTTTTGTCAATGACTATCTTAAGTCTTTTTATTTGGAATTTGATCGTACTCTCAATTATTTATAGATAGGTCCAAAGGTGATGGCTTTTTCAAGTACTTATTTATCCAACTGAATTAGCTTTGTGGACCTAATGGATTCAAAGTAAGCGTTGCTTAAGAGCTACTTCTAAACTTCTTCAGCTGACATTTTCCCAAATGAGGTGTTACTGGCACAAATGTCTACCTGAGCCTTTACCCTTCTTCCATGTGGGAACAGACCAAACAGAATATCTTACACTGACAGCATAGATTGTCTTACTGGAACAAAACTCATCTTGGTTACAAGGGATCATAGAGAGCTGAACAGTTCAAGCAGAACTGTTCAGACTAGAAGGTATTTTATCAAATTATAATTGTTTATTATATCTTCCATTTCAAAAGTAGCTAAAGCCAAGAAGGTGAAAAAATTGTTAGTATGCATGATTACTTAATGTCCTGGCCTATCTACCATCCAACTGGGCAGGAACTTACACTACTGCCTTTTTATCACCAAATATTTTCATAGTTGCAGGAGAAGTCCATGTGTTTCTCCTCGTTATTAGGCATTAAATTCATAATGTTTTAATCACAGTGTTTCCTCTTGTCTCCATGCTGTAAATCTACAAATGGTAAAGCTTTAGGTCTAACTATATCAAACACTGAGGTAGAGATAATGGAATACTTTAAAACAGAGTTGTCTTTGATACAGTCACTACAACAGAACAATGCAAAACGTGTGCCTTTTAATTATATTATATATAGTTATATATTTTATATTTATATGTGCTGATCTTATATTTCACACAGTGAAACTTACTGGAATTAGTTGATAATTTGACAAAAAAATTGATATTTATTTATTCCAATAAATAGAATTGGAATATAAATAATTAGGTTTAAAATATATATTAGAATATAAAATATATATTAGAATATGCAATGTCTTTAGTATAAACTTGTGATACATTCCAACTGTTCTTGGTCTTCTGAATCCACATGGTAAAAAAAGCAATGTTTTCCGCTAATCTATAATGGATTTTAGTCTGCTGTTCTGTTTATTGTTTTAACTGGCTTGTCCCAAACTGTCTTTCTCCATATTTCTGAAGAATTCCTACTGATTATGCCCAAATTTTGCTAAGATGTCTAAAAAATATTATTCTTCTGCAGTACCCATGGTTCCTAGGATCCCAGGTCCCAGTTACCTGCATTATCAGATAACAAGGGCAATACTTTTCACCCAGGCCCATGCAACATGTCAACACAAAGTAATTGAAGACCCATCTCAATGTCTCATTTCCTATGTTTCAGGGCCCCAATTCCTTGAGATCCAGGAATTAGCAGTAAGCAATTGTGAAATGCAAGGCAACTTAAAATGAAGGATGAGCACAAAATTTGAGAGAAAGTACTGTAATTCAAACATTCAACTTACAGATGACCAGCCAATATGAGTGAATAAGTTCACAAAGTGTCATAAGATTATTTTTAATACCCCTCCCCTATGATTAATGAGAGATTTTATTCCAATATGAGTGGGCCAAAAAATAGTTCCTGGAAGGATAGATCGATAATTGGTCTACCAAAGCCCAGAAAACTTTACTTAGAGGTCAAATGTAATTCAGAAAAAAACATTTGAAGCACTAAGGAGTGCTTCAAAACACTGGGACTTCAGTACAACATGGTTCTGTGCTATAAAAATGTCACTCTCAAACCAATGATAATCTACATTTAATCTCCTGAAAGTGTATTCCTTTTCAAATAAACTTTTTAAAATCACATTCGCCAAAATAACATTTGACAAGTTGATGATACTTAGTGACTTACAAATTTTTCAAGTGTAGAGAGCAAGTTATAATAGAGTTGAATTATTTACACAGCACTAATGCCAAACACGTTCAACCATTCATTAAAGTGTAGAAATAGTATCACCCAAAATTTGTGTTTTTCAGTAAGGGCCTTCCAGAAATGTGTTAAATAGATCAGCCTCCTAAATATCAAACCCAAACGTAAGCTAATAAATTTCATCATTTAATAAGGTATATTTTAAAAAGTCACAAATAGTTGCCTTATCATATGTTATTTTATGTTTTCTCTCTGTCTAACATAGTAAGAAATGACTTTATGTCTTGAATATGGGTACTCATCAGAGATATGACAAACCTAATATCTGTCTTCTATTTCTATAGTATTCCTCTCTAGGTATAAATTTTAATTTTCTTCTATTTCCAAAACTTATAGATAGTAGAAAATATTATTCCATGTAAAATAAAAGAATCACACCATTGTACAAAGCCATTTATAAAAATTCATAGTTAGGAATACATTCTAAGCCATTTTTTAACTTTCTTTTTGACTAAAGGTTAATCTTCCAAATGGATGAGAATAAAATCATGTTTAGGTGCCTCACGTCTCCAGTCTTGCAAATTGTTGCTGCCGATGAATGAATTATGGAAATATACGCTGACATGCAGGATTTAAATTCCATGGAATGTATATAAACCTTTCAAAGTATTAATAGACAGTTTAACAGTATGACTATAAGGAAGTTGAAACCAGAATGGAAATATACTAAAGACATAGAATGAATGAAAAATGAACAAGGGCAATAAAGCTAGAATAGTCAATGTACACATATGATAAAGGAAGTGGTAAATTGGAAATAAGTCTTGGAGAAAGGATTGGTTGAGAATGATGGAAGGAGTGACTCTGATCTGGGAGCATTGGACAATTAGATGGATATATTTAATTGTAACACAATTGCACAACCTTTTAAAATTCAGTTAAAAAACACGAAAAGAAACAAAAACACACAAAAATCACAACCAAACAGCAATCTCTAGAGAGTATGAATATGACCTCTCAAAATTTTAATCAGTTAATGAATGGCAGTCTTGGGAAAAGCAAGCAAAGCTGTTCAAAGAGGGAAGTTTGGGATAGGGGAGAATTTTGAACAGAATTAAATAGATTGTCTAAGGTTATAAATCACCTACATCTGCTGCAAATAGGATCTTTCTTCTATGAGTTTTCTGTCTGAACTGGATAATCCAGTTCTGAGACACACTTGGTAGCTTGTGAGGATAGAATGGAAGAAACAAGATCAAGAACCCATTACTCCACTGGAAAGAAAACAATCCTCTATATTTTCTCTAATCTCTCTTCACTACTCTTTCTTCATACTTTGAAGTCAATTGATTTTGAATTATATTTTTCCTTCTTTCTTCTGTCAAAGTAATTGTTCAAAGTAATTCATTAAATATTATTTGCCATTTTCTTCTTTCATGCTGTTTAATTGGCCAAGTGAGTACATTTAACCTTCCCTCTTGCATTTGGTCGCCATGAAACAACATCTATGTTAATGCTGAGAAATCTAATGTAAAACTTTGTCTCCAGTCCAAGAAGCTGTGCTCACAAATATTTGGCTATATTTTTTTCTTTTACCTTGAAAGACTTCTTGTGTCTAAAGTGCCCACAAAAATAAGTACTCCATCACTTGTTGGTTCAATCAGAATTGTCTAACCTCAAAGATATATTTTGCTAACATGATGCTTAGAGGAAACCAAAAAATAATGCACTTTTATCTTCTCTCTTAAGATTCTCCTTACATACCGTATCAGGAACAGTGAAGTTATTCTATGCAAAATTATTTCAATAGATTATTTTTCTCTTGGTCTTGCATTTCTTCACCAAGATGTATGGAGGAGAATAGATTTAAATCACCCATACCTTGCAAGGCAGTGTCTGTTACAAAAGGACAATGCTTCTATGTCCCACTTCTATGTCCTCCTCTGAGCTCTTGCCAGAGTTCCAATTAATCACAGCTTCTTGGCTTCAAGTCTAGTGAAGCTGAAGGACTATACAGGCTCCACCACTGCTACATCTTCATTATTTGTCTTTTAAAACTCTTCAAGTTGCCTCATTGGATGTGGAATTTATTTTCATGTCTTGCATTGTAGTGAGCCAAATGGGCTCTGTAAAATCACTTTAGGGAGTAAAAATACTAACACAATTTATATCAAAAAGTTTTGGCCTCCCTTCACTGCTGTAGACAATACGCTTAGCTAAGGCTTCTAAGAAAACTATTCTTTATTAACTTTTTCGTTTGCTCAATTCTTTTCTGAACTTTTTGGCATATGTAATAACAGAAGTCTTCACTATCTCATATTAATAAGGATATTATTTTATGTGAGCCACTTAGAAATGTGAAATAATTGGTATGAAGTATCCAATCAGATTTTTTTCTGTGTTTCACTGCTTCACATCCAAATACATTGTGGAAAGTGTTACAAACAGAAATGTGTAATCCCAACACCGTCTTTCATTGTGGAGGGCATTTTCTCCCTAAATATTTTGACACAAATTATCTTTTTCAGAGAATTACTGTTTGGTAATTAAAGGTAAATTCACAAATTTTGATGCCTTACTTTTTTAAGAACTTTGAATTTAAATTCCAATACAACTTTGTTTCAAACAGTGAGAATATAGATCCTGGGTAAGGACAAATCTAAGGGAACCTACAGGATTTACAGCAAGGTTTCTCAGGTTTGTTTGTTTAGTGTGAAAAAGATCCATCTTCATCCACAATGCTCCCTCTCTACCAAGTCTCTTTGGATTTCTTTGCATGAAAGCCTATTCTTCCAGGAAATTTAAAATTTTTTAATAGGCTAAGTTGTTAAAAATTTTGAACAATAAAAATTTAACTGTCATTACTTTAAAACTCTTGAAAATCCTTTATCACAACCGTGAATTCACCAATCCTAATTCCACCTTTACCATCAAAAAGTTAACATGCTGTTTTCATGATATAGTATCCATGCAGCTATTATATTCCAGTGGCTTTGTTATGCGTATATATAACCATATTAGCTGATGCTAAGCAAAATTAATTCCAAGATATATAACCAGATTTTTTCATTTGTGGTTGTTGTTTTTGATGAACTATGTGATTTCTGTTTTCTTTGGGTTTTCCCCCTATGGTTTATCCTTCCAGTATATCATTTTGTATTGTATATACATTTACCTTAATTAGCGAAGGGAAGAGAAAAAGCATAATGGTGAGACAAAGGACAAAAGGCAAACCAATGCAATAGCAATACTCACAAGACAATATATTGGAAATGTGAGGGATTAAGGGGTGAAGGAAAACTGTGAGAAAATGAGAGAAGGTTAACAAATTTGAAAAGTTATGATTTAATACCTTACAATTACTATAACCCCACTGTACATCACTTTGATAAAAAAATTGAAAAATAAGCTGCGTAAAATATAATTTCACTGTATTGGCACAGTAAATAATATTCTTTATGTAGTAATATTTTAAAAATTAATATTATTTGGCATCTAATTTGAATTAATTACCCTTTCTTTATCAGAGAGTCATCAACTTGAATGTTATCCAACTAGACAATATTTTCACAATATACATGCCAAATTTTTCAAAAAAGAATAAATTTAGTACTTTCTCATTCTAAAACAGAAAACAGTTTAATGCTACAGAAACCCATAACTTTTAAAAGTAAGCTAGTTGTGAAGAGGACAGAATATATGTGTTCTTCAAAATTCATATGACTAATAACTACTTATTTTTAAATTCTCAACATTCCTGAGAAATTCAAAACAGTACATGTTTGCATGTTATGCAATTCTGCAATAGATGCAGTTTCCAATGGGGTGTTACAGATTGAGAAGTCAACAGAAAAATAGCCACATTCTGGTAGAGGATAAAACTATGAAGCATATGTAATAATTAATTCTTCAAGAGTAAGCAATTATCAGATTAAGCTATTATTTCTATGACCATCATTCCCAAGATTTATGCCATAAAGTCATCCTAGCCCAACAGTTTCCAACTTGTAAGTGGCACCTTAAAATTCCTTAATTCACATCATGAATACCTTATCTCCATTTTGAAAACATACTACACCTCTGCAAATGTGACGCCCTCCTTGTTCTGAAAAGAACACCACAATAAACTGAGCTGCATCATTTTTCCTCCACTGGAATTCTTGAGATCAGAACACTTGCAAATATTATTTATATTTATACTTTTTTAACTATCATAGATATTCAGGATGCTAAGATAGGAAAATTATGGTTCAAAGTCCACCCAGGCAGGAAGGTTTCTTAGAATCTTATCTCCAAAAAACTTCTCCACAAAAGACAGACTCAAGTGGCACTGAGGTTGAAGTGGTAGGGCACGAGCCTTGACTATAAACAGGCTCAGAGACAATGCCCAGGCCAAGAGTTCAAGCTCTAGGATGAACCAATCAAACAAAAACAAAATAGAAAACAAACTCGAAACCTAACATTTTTCTCCATGTATACAGAGGCATGTAAATAAGGAAATGGCTTCCTGTGTTATATATAGGTAAAAGAAAGAAGATGTCACTCAATTACTCTCTTCATACCATATTAAAACAAACCCTTAAAAAATTGGTTTTTCTAAATGTGTAAATTAATGTCATCCACTTGTTGGCTACTCTGTCTAGATTATTCACATTAACATGGTACACATGAACTGTGGGAATTATCTATTAACTATGTTCTAATTTTAACTCTCTTTAAAGAGTATCTAGGCAAATAGAATGCCAGAATCATTTGTGAATTTTTCAATTAATCCCTCTGCTTAAAAAGAATTTTGTAGTATCCTATAGAATATGAAATTACAAACAAAATCAAAAAATATATTTTAAATCAAAATTCTAATTTAACGAGGTCTGCAAAGTCCTACATTTACGAACTTTGCTATTTCTCCAGACTTAAGCTTTTGTAAACCTTCAAAATTTATTTGGAATCCAACACAATGAGGCTTACTTACTTTTGCAAACTTTTGGATGGGAATCATGAGCTATTTTGCATTTAGGAATGTTCTGTAATGATGAGAGAATTTAAACCACAAGTGAGGAAATATATGAGATGCATTCAATAGGAATCTTCATTTCTCAAAACATAATTACAAAATTAGCCCAAACTTCCCACTGTGTATTCCTTTCTTGTTGCTTGGTTTGTTTTACTGAGACAAAATTATTCTACCTGGTCCAGGGAATCTATCGTTATGTAATTCCACTCTCTAATCTCCTGTCTGAGTGCTAGAATTCCAGACTTGTATAACATTGCCCTGCCATAGTTTGTTTATTTAATCTAGAAACAGACTAGCAATTCTTAACTTCTCCTGTGATCTTATCCACAGACTGACTGCTCAGACTGTTTATGTACTATTTTCAAAGATGTTTTAACATTTTACACAGAATATGAACATTTTCAGATGCACCTGCAGGGTTCACTGATTCATTCCACCATTGATTCTATCCCGTTAATAATGATTGCTTGACTCTCTTATTATCTCTGGTCCCTACCGATGTAATATTCCCAATTTCTGGGGGAAAGTTCACTAGAGGGCTTTCCAATATTAAAAATTATCACTTGATTCTAGTCTTACTCAGGACCTATTTTCTATTGTTTTCTAACTATTCCACATATTCTGAGAGTTGTTTCATTTGTGTATTTTTGTGTGCACCTATAAGTGTCTCTGTGTGTATGTGTATGTTTGTATGTATGTATGCAAAAACCTAAATCTGTTATTCAGCAATCTTGCTCGTGACTGGTATTCAAGCTTTTGGCTGGTTAATTATAAATAGTGTCTCAAAGCCTATACTGTCCAAGTTGGATGCAAATTGAACTTCCCAGACTCCTTTACATTCTTAGGTTTTATTTTTCCAGGAGTATCAACTTTTAAACTTCAAACACTTTGTGAGTGTAAAGGCTAACCTGTAGTCCAGATTTTTAACTCAAGAATTCATATAAAGATAGATGAACATATACCTTACATATCCTGAGTGTACACTGTTAGAAATGTGATCATAAACCAAGTTGTTGTGAGATCTGGGATTGGGGTTTAAAGCCAGCATGGGTAGGAAAGTCCTGGAGACTCTTTTCTCCAATAATTACCAGAAAACTGGAAGTGGCACTGTGGCTCAAGTGGAAGAGCACTAGCCTTGAGCTGCGTTTCAGAGGGACAGCGCCCTGTCCCATATTTCAAGTGCCATGAACAACAACAACAACAACAAAAAGAATATAAGAAATGGAAAGAAAAAGAAATGTGATCTTATCCACCAGTTTCATTGCTAGTATAATTCCTGTTCTCTCAAGATGGACTCGTTTTTCCAGTTAAGTCTGTTCTCCCATATCTGACTTGAACTGGAAACAGAATCATTCTTCCATTCTCCTTTTTGCACATTTACGTGATTAGCAAGCGTGATTTAGAAAGGGAGTGGCCTCATGCTTCATGTTCCACTTAGGAGTAATGCTTTCTCTATATCATCCCATAAATCTACATACTGGACTTGGCTTTATTGTTTCAATGTTTTCTTATTTGTAGAGTCCTCTATATTGTATTTCACACATAAATAAACACAGAACTTCTTTTTCTCCTATAATTGCTATTGTTTCTCTTACTGTTAACTCATGTACACTTGGGAAATTAATGCACAGCACATAGACTCACAATAAATGATCTGAGAACCTTCTTCACATTTAAAATTCACTTTAATTTACAGAGCACATAAGAAGTTTGAAAAAATGTTCTAATGGATAATGTATTTATAAGCAATTTAAATTTCATTTCTCTTTACTTAGTTGTCTCTGAAACACGTGTTACCTCATGTACAAATGTGTCCTTGTGCTATTTCAATGAAACCAGAAAACATCCTTTTTTTTTTTTTGAGCAGCACCATAGATTGTTACTGGAAGTAAGTGGAAGTAACTGTTACTGGAAGTGTAAACTGATCCCAGGAGAGGAATTGAACGTAGAGAAATTACAAAGTTCAAATTAACTATTGCTTTCCTTTTTACTGTACAAGAAAAGAATCCAAGGCTGGAAGGAAACTCTGTCCCTGACTTTTTTGAGTGTGTCTTTTACTCATATAAAACTTGTCTGTAAACTTCTGGTTGAGAGTATTAGAAAAGGAAACAATATGCCATTTGAAGGCCAGCATAGAACAAAAGGAAGTAAGTTTGTTTTAAAAGTGTTCTACTGCAAAGAAGCAAAGATATGGAGGTTTTAAAGTGTCTTATGGATGGATGTTTCACTCCTGAGATGATTCTCTTGTTGCGGGAATCAGTTATCAATTCCTTTAGTCTGGTCCTGAGTTTTCCATAGCAATAAGGATTCCAAAAAAGCAGGATCTAGTGAGTATGATCAGCAAAAGCAGCCACTTCTCAGAACACCACTATTTTAAGGAGAGTCCCAAAGAAATACCCAGGGTTTGTTTAGTGTGCTTGTTTGTTTAGTTTGTGCTGGTTCTGGGACTTGAACTTAGAGACTGGCCCCTGTCCCTGAACAGTTGTCTTTCTTTCCCACCTGGCCCAAACCTAATATTCCACTGCTTGAGCCAAAACTCCACTTCTGGCTTTTTTGGTGTTTAATTACACATAACAGTTTGACAGACTCTCTTGCCTGGGTTGACTTTGAACTAAGACAGTAAGAAAGCTAAGCGACATCAACTGTATGAACTTCTCTTTTGAACCAAGAAATTTTAGATGAAGTTTATTATAAAGCTAATATTTGACAATTTTTAAAGAAGAGAATATGTTTAGCAAAGACGCCATAAAAAATAAGTTAGCAAAAATAGGTGTACTACTAAATCATTTGGGAAGATTACTATTGACTTCATCATTCCTTTGGGGGAAATTTAAAGCTATATTTGCACTCTTTTGTTGGTTGTGGGGATTGAACATTGATCCTGGGCACTGTCTCTCAGCTCTTCAGCACAACTTGAGCACTCTACCACTTTAGCTGCAACACCACTTCCAGATTTCTGGGGTTCATTGAAGATAAATGTTTCATGGACTTTCCTGACCAGGCTGGCTTTGAACTACAATCCTCTGGTCTCAACCTCCTGAGTAGATAGGATTACAGGCATGAGCCACCAGCACCTGGCTCATATTTGCATTTATGTGCACTTAATGGCACTATGTAGACAAAGAATGAAAATCTGAACCAAATGATTTGACATTGCAACTTTTCAGAATAATTGAGGTAGCAATAAATATGTCCTCCTTTTCCATTTTGTTGCATTAATGACTCATGAGCTAGGGAACTCTTACATTAGCATCCTATTTCATCTTTGTAGTTGTATTTAGTATCAGGAAATGTTCATAGAGAAATAAAGAAAGACAGATTTTTATTTTATTTATTTATTTTATTTTATTTGTGAACATACTGTACAGAGGGGTTACAATTACATGGGCAGGATAATGCGTACATTTCTTACCAACCATTGCAGCCTCCTCCTTTGTTTACCCTTCACATCCCTTCCCAGCCTTCCCCCTCCCCCCCAGTCCCAATCCTTCTCCCCCCCCCCACCTACGTTGTAAAGCTCGTTTTTGACATGACAACTTGTACTTCTCACTGTTGCAACAGGTCCACCTGTATCCTTAAACGACTTGGTTTTCCCCATCTCCTCCACAAGTTATACTGACATCAAATATAGTGAAAGCAGGGGTTATACGGTAGGGGAGGGACATACAAAGCAACAAAGAAATAATCTTATAAATGCGTTAGAAACACATGCATGAAAGAAAAAACATTAAAATACATATCGAAGGGTTTATTTTCCTAATATCATATTATCTGAACTTTTCCGCTTGACTCATATATATACTAGCTATTGCAAATAAGGGAAACCATGGGGCCTGTTTCTTTGGGCCTGGTTTACTTCGCTTAATATAATATTTTCCAAGTCAGAAAGACAGATTTTTAGAAAGCAAAGGAGATCAGGTATGAAAGAACAGCATAGAAGGAGATACATTTATCACACAGAGATTAAGAACTAGCCTTGGAGATTTTGAATGCTAAAGGCAATGAGGAATAAGCCTAGTTGATAACTAGTTCTTCAATAACCAAGAATGGTTCCCTAGAACGGTTTCTGCTATACCTTAGTTATTATCATTTTTTCTTTCCATCTGGAGTTAGTCCTTCTCTTCTGTCACAACTGTTAATTAGCCTCTGCCTTTTTGGAGCATTGACTGGCCAAAATAGTTTCCAAATCTCACTTAGACTACCCTTCTCATTGTGATTAGCAGTGACCCCACTCAAAAGCCTGGAATCTTTGAATTTCCAGAATTAATCTTCACCTGACATCTAAGCACATTACTGGCATTAATTGCTGTGATCTAATGAACAAAACATATTTTCAACACAGTATCCTAACATAGGTAAAATACATGAATTAGGAACTATTGTCAGGTATCAGTAGGGAAGGAGGAATTATATATTCCAAGTATGGGTTCTTTATTTTGCATTTACTAACTAAATGTTCATTGTTGTTGTTGCTGCTGTTGTTGTTTTGGCAGTCCTGGGGCTGAAACTCCGCGCTTGGGAATTATTCCTCAGCTTTTTGGTTTTTTCCTCAAAGCTAACCCTCCACTACTTGAGGCACAGGACCACTTCCAGTGTTTCCTTTTCAATTTATGTGGTACTGAGGAATTGAACCTAGGGTTTCATGCAAGGTACGCAATCACCATACCATGAAGCCACATTCCCAGAAACCTAAATTACTTTCTTAAGATGGCATTACATTTTAATTCTGTAAGTATGTATCATAATTTTAGCCAGAAATTTTTGCTAGAAAAGAGCATTGGACACAGTACTGAGTCCAGTAAGGCTAGATGGGCAATGGATATCTGTCACAGTGTAGCGAGGGCACAAAGGGACTTACCTCATGGAGCTGGTACAACAGACTGAGTGAGACAGTTCCTGACCCACAGACTACCTCCTGAATGAGAGGGCCACCTTGGTTCCAACCACATGGGGATGCTGGGCCACCTCCTCCAGCACCCAATTGAATCAGTTCCTAAGAGAGAAAGAGAAAGGAAGAAGGTCAGAGTTACACTTAAGCCAGGTGTCAGTGGCTCAGGCCTATAATCCTAAATACAATGGAGGCTGAGATATGAAGATCATGGTTTATAGCCAGCCCGGGCAGGAACACCTGTGAGACTCTTATCCCCAAAATACCACCAGAAAACTGGAAGTGGTGCTGTGACTCAAGTGGTAGAGTGCTAGCTTTGAGCTGAGGAGATCAGGGAGCTGCCCCAGGCCCAAAGTTCAAGCCCCATGACTGAAAAGAAGTGGACTTCCCACCACAAGAAGTGGACTGAATAGCACCCATTGCCCTAGGGAGCATGGCAGAGAAGTCAGGCTGACCTTCCTGTCATCTAGGAGTCATTAGTAGGTCAACTGGCTTCTCTGTGCCTCAGTTTCCCCAGCTTCAAAACTGAACAAAGTGAAGGATCCCGATACTAATGGGGATAGGATAATAAAGTGAGCCATGTTTTGTTTCATAATCCCATAGCTGTTGCACCATTAATAACAGACACCATCTGAGATCTTTCCGGGTATCATATGCTCACAGAATTGCCAAGAACAGTATCAGATGGCCCCTCCCTCTGTGCCTGTCCCTGCTCCAGAGATCCCTTTGTATTAATCCCTTGTTTCCTCACAACTGTCTCATGATGATATTGAAGTCTAATGGTTGAGGCCCAACCCAGAGCTTCACCTCTGGTCTAGAATCGGCTGCCATGGACTGAGTTTGGGACAATCCATCTAAACCAATGACTGAGCGTTGCGCTACATGTCTACAATCCCAACTACAGAAGACCGCGCCTGGTGGCTCATGCCTGTCACAGATAGGAGGGCCATGATCCAGCCCAGGCTGAGCATGTTAATTCTCCATCTCAGAAATGCCCAAGACAGAAAACCTTGACTCGCATGGTAGAAGAGCTCACTGGCAAGCCTAAGGACTTGAGGTCAAACACTAATATACCAAAAAGAACCGGAGTCCCGGTGCCAGAGGCTCATACCTATAATCCTACGTACTCAGAAGGCTGAGATCTGAAGATTACAGCTCAAGATTTAAAATAGGGTTGGCCTCACCCATCAGACGTCATGATGAGAAGACCCAGAGTCTGACCTATGCTGTTGCGCTCGGTACTAGCAGAATTCATATGCTTATTAAGTGTTGGCCATGCTCTCTGTCCCCCTGGGAAGCCTGCCCCCTGCAGGCCGTACCCCCAGGTCCTCCCAAGCTCCCACTCCCACCAACCAGCCCCAAGGGAGTACATAGCTCCATTGCACACAGATCCCTTGTTCTTGTAATTTAACAGTGCTGTGTCCGCTTCAAGCCTCTCCCCCTTCCAAGCCCGAGACCTCAGCTGTGAAGCCCATACATGCCCCAAAGATAGCAGGTAGAAGTTACCAAAGCATTCAGCCTCCTTGTTACAACCCACCTATACACACACACACACACACACACACACACACACACACACACACACACACACACACACACACACACACAAACATCCAGACCGTTGACAGAATACTCATCCATGCAGCACCTGCAATTTGCCAACTGATCACTCACCCGTGCACATTCAGGCTGTACAAGGAAAAAGATAATCTCTCTCTTTCTCTCTGTCTCTCTGTCTTCAGGTGAAAGGTTGACCGAGCACAGAAGACAAGGGCTCACACTGCAAGGGTGTCTATCTTCTGCATCCAACACTTCCCATCCCCAGAAAAAAAGGAAAAGACCCCAGAAAGCAGGTGTAGACATGATGCTCCCCACCTCTGACTAAAGCCACCGGCTTCCCACCAGGGAGAGGCAGGGTGCAGATGTACAGCTATGTGGCTCTCACTGCTCCAGGTCAGGGGATCTGTGGCACCCACTCCTCACCCAACCCTGCATCTCCCCATTTCCTGGGACACTAGCTGCTGGGGATGGGGGTGGGATCCTTGGGTCAACACCCACCCCAACCCCTGGGGCACATTTGTGGCAGGGCATGGGCCAAACTGTGGGGTACAGGAGAGGCTCGGGTCCAGGTCGGAGGGGAGGGGATATGGGGTCGCAGGGTGAGGGGCTGTGTGGCAGCCATTCACATGTGTTTCTGGCAGAAGCTGTTGGCAGGTGCTCCCGGTGGGGCAAGCAGCAATAGCAAAGGCATGACAGACACTCAGGCCATGAGCAGAGTTCAGGGGAGCCAGGACCAGGTCAGGGCCCCAAGCTGGCTCGTGGCAAACCATTGCCTCATTGCCTGAGGAAACCATGGGTCAGAGGCAGCAGCACCAGGTTTGAAATGCTGCTCCATGGGGAATGGGGGGAGGGGGCTGGGGTTCAGGCAGGCACATGGTGGGCCTGAGAAAGGCCTCTCCTCCTAGGCCTCGAGTCTCTTGCTCACCACTCACCCACCTCTACCTTCCTCAACTGCTGGTAGTGGTGTCAACAAACAGAAGGAATCATGGTGCTACTGGGCAGCATGGAATGTGGGCGTGGCAACCATTCTTGTATCCCATTGGTCAGAAAGAACCATGAAACAATTGAGGTGTGGCTAGAATCTTGTGATGCAGGCAGAATGGGTGGAGTCAAAAGGATTGCAGCCCCTTTCCCAGGGAATTCTATCCAATCCAGTTGGGGACAAGAGGGTGACCTGCTTTAGCTGGATGGCTGCCCAGATTGTTGTGTATGTCTGATGTTCCCAGACCTTGAACTCAGGATCTGGGCACAATCTGTGAGTTGCTTTTGATCAAGGATAGCTCTCTACCACTGGAGCCACACAGCTTTACTTCTGGCTTTGTTGGCACAAGTTGGAGAGGAGTCTCAAGGACTTTCCTGGCTAGGGTGACTTTGACCATGATACTCCTTTCACAGCCTTTTAAGTTTTAAGGAGGACTGCTGAGAGCCACTGATGCCTGGCTAATCATTGGTTTTGCTGATGTTCGTGGACAGACGTGTGAGTTCCCTATCCTCAGGTTTAAGTGGTAGGAGCTGGAGCCCACAGTTTGAATCCTGGTCCTGCCACCAACAAATGGCAGGAGATCCTATGAAACATTCTTATTCATAGGATTGCCAAAGGAATGTGATGTATGTCATGATTTAATGGGCAGTACGTGAATGATTCGAGGATAAAATTATGCACAATTACATTATAGGACACTCGATATTAATTATTTTATGAAGCATTTAAACAATCACATTCATTGAATGGAGGCCAAATGAAATACTTACTAATTGGGCATCACATAGCATGTAGATGCCATTTTCTTTTCTGCAGGACTGGGATTTGAACTCATAGTCTAGGTAACCCTGCTGTTGCACTGTATGGGAAGGGGAAGCTTGCCTCCTTGTATTCAAGAAATTCAAGTCTGTTCCTTAGGCTTGAAATCGATGCCCACCACTAGAAAACCTCCTATTTGTGTACATTTTAAATATATGATATATAATTATATACATATGTTGATTCCATATTTCATTCAGTGTAGTTATTTATTTTATTTTTTGTTTTATTCATGTATTGACTACTCATTTTATTGACTATTATGACACATAGAACAGTGATTACATTTATTACATAGGATATAGTTTTGCATATGTATTGCACGTCCTTCCTGACACCCAGGACTTTCACAGAAAAGGGAAACATGTGTCACCATCAGCTTATTACTACACGATTCATTTTTGGGGAGTGCTGGCATCTGAACTCACAGCCTACAAGGCCCAATTCATGAATGGGTGAGTGTCAGCCTGCCATCTGTGGCAAATTGAGCTGACAGGCAGTTCCGAGTACCTGAGATCGAGCCCCAGGGGTTGACAAAATAAGAACAGATTGACATGCAGATGGTAGTATACTAATAAATATATACCTTTATAGATTGCCAGAGATGTCTATACATTATTCAGTTATATAGACTACATTCTTACCAATTCTTGGATATTTATAATGCCTCCATGTAATTAATGTTATTGTTTTCATTCCTAACCAACTATTAAATAAATCAATCAATATCCTGAAATTGTTGCATTCCTGTAAGTAATAGTATTCTTTTAATGCTTCATAAATATTAAATAAAATCAGTCTCCTGTAATGATGCTGTCTAATTTTATAGGAACATCATTCACCATCAACTCATTCAACAGTGACATTGATAATATTACCTTGTTATTCCCATGGATGGGAATGAGTCTCTTAGTATCTCCTGCCATTGATGGTTGTCAGGACTAGGATTCGAAATCAGGGCCTACATTGCCATGTGGACCTATGACTCCCTCAAGGTGAAGTACCCTTTGCAACAGTGTCATTCATACCCAGGAGGGTCACCGTGCAAAGGAAGAAAACATAAAAAGGCCATCTCGCTGCATTTTTTCTGTACATTTTTGCCACACAAGGCCTGGGGATCTAGGATCCCAGGATCTACTGTGGGTCCAGTGGCTGTACCCCAGCATAAGGTGATCGAAGTTGAGGCAGAGTTACCACAACCTGAGTTCAAGCCCCCTGCTGAGCAAAAAATAATTAAAAGAGATTAGCGCCCTGGCTTGCAATTCACCCCTGTTATTCTGTCAGGCTTTGGATTTGAACTCAGAGTCTGGGTAAACCTGCAGCACTGTGGAAGAAGGGGAAGCTCACTGTACTTGAAGATAAGAAAGTCAGGCCTGTAGTGTAACCCAAAATTCAAGTCCCGGACTTGGAAAACATAATATTTATATACATTGTAAATACAGGATTTGTACTTACCTATGAATGTTCAGTCCATACACGTTTGATGTGGTTTTTCCTTGTACTTTTTGTTTTATTCATTTATTTACCATTGATTTTATTATGATGACACCCATTCCCTTTATTACATTGATGATATCCTATCACATGGACTCTAAATGTGTAGACGTGTTCTCCATCATGCCTGACACCCAGGACTTTCAGAGAATAAGAAAAAACTTTCACACTTGGCTTCTTACTGCATGATCCAATTGTTGGTAGTGCTGGGATCTGAACTCAGGGCCTAGCAGGACCAATTGGTGAATAGTTCAAGGTTACCACACCAGCCTGTGAGCAACAAAGGAGTTAGGCCATTCCCAGGATCTGACATTGATCCTCAGGGTGCGCCATGATAGTCATAAATTAATAATTTAAACATAGGATCTATATTTACATATGTGTGTGGACAGCATCTTGCTTTTGGAGTACTTTTTCTCTTTATTTTCTGTCTTATGTAAGTATTGTGTAATTTACTAAGTAAGGTAACAGATATAACAGTGCTTACATGGAAGACAACTTATTGCCCTGGCTATAGGGTTTTCTATGCATTCTCCATCCAAGCTGAGACTCAGGACTTTCACAGGACAGGAAAACAGGTGAATCAACTGGCTTCTCACATCAGGATTCATCCTTTGACAGTGTTGGGATTTGAACTCAGAGCCAACAGGCCCAATTGGGGAAAGGGTCAAGGTGAGGAAACCAGCCTCTGAGCAACGAAGGAGATAGGCCATTCCCAGGACCTGACATCGAGTCTCAGGGAGGTCGAGATAGTCATAAATTCATAATTTAAACATAGGATCTATATTTACATACATGTGTGGACAGCATCTTACATTCGGTGCACTTCTCCTTAATTTGTGTCTAATTCATGGAGTTATTGTTTTTTACTGAGTATGGTGACAGTTATAACTGTGCTGACATGGATGACAACCTGTTCCCAGAGTTATAGGGTTGCCTATGCATTCTACATCCTAGTGGAAGCCCGGGAATTTCATGTTCAACGACTGGCTTCTGACAACAGAAGGAATCTTTTGTCAGTGCTGGGATTTTTACTGAGATCTGGGTAGCTCTGTTGCACGTTGGGGGAAGGGAAATCTCAACATCCTTGAAGACTGGAATGTCAGGCCTGGTCCAGGGCCTGATTTGAAGCCCCAGCACTGGACAAAATAACAAGCCTGCCTTTTTAAAATATAGGATCTCTCATTACCTACAAGTGTGGTATGCATCTTGCATTCAGTGTAGTTATTCTTTTTATTTTGTGCCTTATTTATGGATGTATTGTGTATTTTATTGAGTATGGTGATAGATATAACTATGCTGACATGAATAACAACCTATTCGAATGGCTTTAGAGTTGCCTATATAGAATTCTCCATCCTCGCTGAGACCCAGGACTTTCACAGGACAGGAAAACAGGTGGATTGATTGGCTTCTCAAATCAAGGTGAATCTTTTGGCAGTGCTGGGATTTGAACTCAAGGCCTAGCAGGACCAACTGGTGAATGGGTCATGGTGAACACACCAGCCTGTGAGCCACTAAGGAGCTAGGCCATCCCAAGGACCTGAGATGGAGCCCTGGTGGGGTCCAATATAGTCATAAATTCATCATTTAAACAGAGGATCTATATTTCCATACATGGATGGGTAGCATCTTGCATTCAGTGTGGTCATTCTCTTTATTTTGTGTCTTATTCATTGATGTATTGTGTATTTTTTTGAGTATAGGATGACAGATATAACTGTGGTGACCTGGATGAAAACCTATTCCCATGAGTATAGAGTTGCCTATGCATTCTCCATCCCAGCTGAGACCCAGGACTTGCACAGCACAGGAAAACTTGTGCAATGACTGGTTTCTCACATCAGGGTGAATTTTGTCAGTGCTGGGATTTGAACTTTGGGCCTAGGAGGCCCAACTTCCCAATGGGTCCACGTGATCACACCAGACTGTGAGCCACTAAGGAGCTGGGCGTTTCCCAGAAACAGAGATCGAGCACCAGGGAGGCCACAATTGTCCTGAATGCATCATTTAAACATGGGATGGATATTCAATTCCGTGTGTGGACTGCATTGTGCATTTAGTATAGTTATTCTATTTTGTATGCTATTCATGGATGTATTGTGTATTTTCTTCAGTATATGATGACAGGTATAACTGGGCTCACATGATAACAACCTATTCCCATGGCCACAGGGTGGCCGATGCATTCTTCATCCTAGCTGAGACCCAGGACTTGCACAGGAAAGGAAAACAGGTGCAACAATTGCCTTCTGACATCAGGATGAATCTTTTGACAATGCTGGGATCCGAACTTGGGGACCAGCAGTCCCAATTGATGAATGGGTCCATGTGAGCACACCAGCCTGTGAGCCACTAAGGAGTAAGGCCGTTCCCAGGACCTGAGATGGACCCCCAGGTGGGGGTGTGGGGGGACGGCACACAGCAGTCATCCATTCATAAGTTGACGGTAGTATGCAAATAAGTACACATTTGTATAGAGTAGGAGAGACGATAACCTGTGATGGAATCCAATCTACCATGTGTCTACTGATTTTTGGATCTTTCCAGATGCCTTCATTTCATGACTGTGATGATTATTGTCACACTTAATCAACACTGCTTTACAACTAAGTGATAACCCATGAGTCTTACCTATCATTTCCTAGTCACATCATGCATGAACTACTCATTTGATCAGATCGATTGCATTCTATGACTTTTCCTGGTCCAGAAACCAGTATCTCAGGATTTCCCGCTATTGCTTTCTCATGGGGGTGGGCTGAATTCAAGCCTCAGGCATGGAAACCATACTCCTTATATACATTTTAAAGATAGGATTTAAACTTTCATACAGATGTTCAGTAGATACCGTGTTTTGTGTGATAGAATTTATACTTCCATACAGATGTTCAGTCCATATCACGTTTAGTGTGGTTATTCATTTTATTTCTTTTTTCATTCATTTATTTAGCATTTATTTTATTGATTTTGATGACACTTATACCATTTATTATATTGTTTACATCATATCACATACCATCTAGATTTGTAGATATGTTCTCCATCATTCCTGACACCCTGGACTCTCCCAGAGAAGAAAAACATGTGTCACACTCGGCTTCTTACTCAAAGATTAAATTTTTGGCAGTGCTGGGATCTGAACTCAGGGCCTAGCAGACCCAATTCATGATTGGGTGAGTGTGAGCTCAGAAGCCTCTAGCCAATGAGGCTGTCAGGTGGTTCCCAGGCACTGAGATCAAGCCCCAAGTTTGGCCAAACAGCAATATATGGATAGGCAGAATGTGGTATACAAATAAATATATATTGTTTAAGAGTTCCAGAGCTGTCTATTTATGACTGAATGACATCTACTATGTTCCTACCAACTCTTAGGTATTTATTATATCTCCATTGAAACAATATTATTCTTTTCATGCTTAATAAACTATTAATTAAGGTCAATCAGCATCCTAGGATTATTGCATCCAATTTTAGATTAGACAAATGCATGAACTACTTTTTCAGTCTGTATTCTTATGCATAGGAACGAGTCTCTTGTGATCGCCTGCCATTGGTAAGTGTAAGGATTAGGATTTGAACCCAGGGCCTATATTGACATGTTGGCTTATGGCTTCCCTGATAGTCTGCCATCCATCAGCAATGGCAGGACAGGTCCAATATGAAACCATGTCATTCAGACCCAGGATGGTCACCATGCAAAGAAAACTTTGTAAAACCCTGAGCCCTCTACAGCTCCCCACTTTTTGTGCTGTTCTGCTTGTTTTTTCTTCCTGAAAGCCCTCTGGGCCTAGGGTCCCAGGATCAGCTTTGGGTCCCGAGGCTGCATCCCAACCTAGGGAGAGTGAAGCTGAGCCAGAGTTGCCATGACCTGAGTTCAAGTCCCGTGGTTGGCAAAATTAATTAACTAATTAATTCATTAATTAACTATCTAAATTGAAATAATAAAGCTCCTTGGTTTGGAATTTCTGCCAGTTTTCTTTCCTAGCCTGGGATTTGAACTCAGAGTCTTGATGAATCCGTAGCAATGTGACGGAAGGTGCAGAGTTGCCATTACTTGAGTTCAAACCCCATGCCAATCCAAAAATAAATAATTAAGTCACTGACCTCAGCAGGGAAGTTAGTTGTGAAGATGGGAGGGAAGGGATGGTAAGGGAAACACAAATGAGAAGGCAACAATGCTCAATAGGAAATGTACTCATTACTTTGCTCATGTAACTGTGACCACTCTGTACAACATTTTTAAAATAAAAAATGAACAAAAAATTATGTAGTGCTCAAGAAGCACTTTTGGGGTAAGAGATGGATGTCTGAATAGCTGTACAAAATTCTACAATGATTTTTTTCAGTGTTCAGTATGGAACTGAATAAACATAACTGTTTCTGTTACAAATATTAAGTCACTGTCTTGGAACTGGGGCCAGTATTTCTGCCATTGCTGGGATTTGAGCTCACTCTCCAAGTAACTCTTTTGCACCTTGTGTGAAGTCAAAGCTCCCTGTTCTTGAGGAAAAGATTTTCAAGCTAGAGTTCCCAGTACCTGAATTAAGGCTTGCAATAGAAAAAAATTTGTATACATGTGTAATACAAGATATATAGTTACATATGTATGTTTATTTTATATTATGACTATTATTATTGATTTTGTATTTAATTTTTATTTTATTCATTTTATTGTTTATTGAATTTAGTATTATTATACACATAATATTTCTTGTTGTGCACATATATTATAAAATTATACACAATAATTCAGTACATTGACTTATTTTCATTAATACTTTATTAAGTGTTGAAACATGATACATAATTAAGTGGAGGCATTTGTCAAGTCATCACATGGTTAGAGTCTGCCTAGTATGAGCTTTGTCTATAGGGATTTGTTAAAGTGATTTATACTCAGAAGCCTTTTCTTATGGATAGGCAAGTTGAAGGATAAAATCTTAAGTTTGGGGCTGGGAATATGGCTCAGTGGTAGAGAGCTTGCTCAGCATGCATGAATGCCAGGGTTTGAATCCTCAGTGCCACATACTCAGAAAAAGCCAGAAGCTGTGGTGTGGCTCAAGTGGTAGAGTGCTAGCCTTGAGAAAAAGAAGTTCAAAGACAGTACCCAGGCCCTAATTTCAAGCCCCAAGTCTGGAAAAAACAATACGCCAGTTTCCAGTGGCTCTGGAAACCTACTTTCTCAGGAGGTGAGATCTGAAGATTGCAGTTTGAAGACAGCCTAGGGAAGGAAAGCCTGTTAGACACTTACCTCCAATGAACCATCAAAAAACCCCATGTGGCACTGTGCGTCAACTGGTAGAGTGTTTGCCTTGAACTGAAGGGCTCAGGGACAGCGCCCAGGCTTCAGTTTGAGACACACAACTGGAAAAAGAGTGAGGGATAATCAAAGTAATTTTCCTATTTGTTATTTATGAGAATATTTTTTGGAAAATGAATGCTGATGTACACCAGAATTGGAGTCAGACCTCAAGGTTCAAGTGTAGCACATCCATAAGCTCAGCCTCTCAGATTCAAGCATTATAAACGTGTCCTACAGGGTTCTGAAAGGCACATTGTTGAAAGGCTTAATATGCTCCCCAAGCCCTTTGTGATAAGCAGTTGACTTGTATTGTCAATGTTATTACAGTTCTGACCCTAGGAGAGAACCAATAACTCATGCCCATCACCCTAGCTCAGGAGCTTGAGGTCTCTATCACAGGGTTAACCCAGCCAAGGCAGGGAAGTCTAGGACATTCTGACTTCCTGTTCTGAAAGGCCAGATGCTCAAGAAATTCCTGTGTTTCCCTTGGTGATGAGAAGTTACTTGCACTCTAAATGTTCTTGGAGTTCTTGAGCTACAGAAGAAGGAAAGAAATATTATTGACCCATCCGGGGTTCAAATGAAGTTCTCAGGATCCAAGCCCTAGCTCTGTTAGCAGGAAGAACTCCAGTGTAACACTGTATTTGAAGGACAGAAAACAGTTTCAAAAGCCAGGCTAGGTGCAGAGAACTAAGCCTGCAGGATTAGGAGGCAGAATGTACACACTCAACAGGGATGTGAGCTGCAAAACCACTTGATTCATTCCAGGCACAGCCAACAACGGGGGAAACCTGAAACATTTGTTAGAGTTACAGCAGGGTCAGGCTTTTCTCAGTCTCTTCAAACGATGACTAATTAACCTTCCTCCCTCAGGTGAAGGGTGCCTCCGCTTATCTTTAGGTTACCAATAGAGAGCCAGTATAGTGGGGGAGAGGGGAGGAACAGAGTAGAAAAACCCTGCTCTCTGGGCTTAGGGAGTGGGTTTTTGACTCTCCATTTGTCAGGTTTAAAGGCCCTTCTATCTCTGCCAGTCCATTCTCCTTACTTCATTCTCCACATCATTAATGCAAATCCCCAGTCCAAGGAGGGACAGGGCCATTTCTCTTCTGTCTCCAAGCACCTGAGTTAGAACCTGGCTCTGCCCTCTTGACTCTGGGGCTCTTGGCTGCCTGAGAAGTGGGAGAGAGACAGTCATCCTGCTCTGTGTTTGTGTGAAGGCGATGCTGGTGTCCTGGCACACTGCAGAAATCCTCATGACTGGGAAGTGTTCCCCTCTTTCCTTCTGACATCAAAAACAGATTCATTTATCAACTTTCTTCCTTCCTTCCTTCCTTCCTTCCTTCCTTTCTTCCTTTCTTTCTTTCTTTCTTTCTTTCTTTCTTTCTTTCTTTCTTTCTTTCTTTCTTTCTTTCTTTCTTTCTTTCTTTCTTTCTTTCTTTCTATCTCTCTTTCTTTCTTTCTTTCTTTCTTTCTCTCTTTCTTTCTTTCTCTCTTTCTTTCTTTCTCTCTTTCTTTCTTTCTTTCTTTCTTTCTTTCTTTCTTTCTTTCTTTCTTTCTTTCTTTCTTTCTTTCTTTCTTTCTCTCTTTCTTTCTTTCTTTCTTTCTTTCTTTCTATCTCTCTTTCTTTCTTTCTTTCTTTCTTTTTTTCTTTCTTTCTTTCTTTCTTCCTACCTTTCTACCTAGGTAGCTATCTCTTGCCAGTAGTTTGGTTGAACTCAAGGCCTGGGCACTGTCTCTAGCATTCTGCTACTTGAGCCACAGCACATATTCTGGCTTTGTCTGTGTACGGGTGCCTGAGGAATCGAACCCAGGACTTCTTGCATGCTAAGCAAGCACTCTCTCATTAAGCCATATTCCCACCCCCTTCATTTTTTTCTTAATAGTAGTTTTTACATAAGTATGCTGCCATTTTATGTTCTCAAGTTTAATTTTCTGAATAACGGTTACTTCTAAGAAACATGATCTTCTCTTACCCTGCCTGATTTGAGATTGTTCCTGCATTGTCCTCATAATAAAATGTAAAGAAAGGCTGTTGAGAGCTTCACTGTGCATCATATAAAGACACAGGCCTAGAACCCTAGAAGAGAAAAGCAATGGGCCTGAAATGAAGAGAATGATGCAGTATGAACAACTAGCATATCTGAAAAATAAACCAGTAAATAAAAGCAGAGTTTGCACTATGGGAGGTAATATACATACACACATAAGTAGGTAGGGCACTGATACATAAACTTGGCCTTCTCTTTTTGAATTTTTTTGTGGCCATCCAAGGGCTTAAACTAGGGCCCAATGTGTTCCTGAGCTGCTTTGCTCAAGGCTGAGGCTCTACCACCACCACAGCTCCACTTCCTGCCAGCTAGTAGTTAAATGGACATAAGCAATTCCGAGGCTTTCCTGCCTGGTCTGGATTGTATCTGTTGCTCAGTTTTGTCTCTCAAAGCTGGAGCTTTACCCTCTGGGCCACTGCTCCACTTCTGGTTCTCTGGTGGTTTATTGGAGAAAATAGTCTCAGAGACTCTCCTGCTCGGCTGGCTTGAATGGCGTTCTCCTGAGGAGGCTTCAAGTGGTTTCCTCAGGGATTCACCGAGGAGCCGTTCCACACAAACCCTTAGTGTAAATCTCGAGGAGTACTAGAGAAAAATGGAAACATTGTTATACTCCAGTCTCAGGACCCCCACCAAAAAGACCACCAAGAGTCAGACTTTACAGCTGTTTTAAGGTTTTATTTAAACGGGCTGCAGCTCGGGCCTTGTCCTACACTCCGACACAGCAGCACCTAGGAGGAGAGCCCCAAAGTAAAGATTTGCAGGGTTTATAAAGGCACACCACCAACCAGGTGTTTGGATTACCACCACGTGTTGCTCTGCTAGAAACAAGCAACAAGTGTTCACTACCTCAAAACTTTAAATCTTCATTCCCCCCTTGACTTATGGTCCTGAGACACAATCTTGTAGCTCCAGCCTCAAACTAAACTCCAACAGCTCTTGATCTTGAACGGGTATGGTCCCTAACTGACCTTAGCCATTCTATTAAACAACAGTACCAATAACAATCAGTTCACTTTTCTTTTCTTGAGTTGTATGCAGAGTGGTTGTGCAGGATGCTTGGAGACTTCCCATGTTTCCCCACGGTTGTCCAGGGCAAAGGAATCAGCCGGTCTGGCATGGGAGCAGTGGATCCAAGCAGAAAAGCCATCCACTTTAAGGGCAGTAGGTGTAGCCAATAGCACCACGTAAGGTCCCTTCCACCGTGGTTCCAGAGATCTCAGGTTGTGCCTTCGAACAAACACCCAGTCTGCTGGTTTAAACAAATGGGGGGGGGGGAGTGGGAATAGAAGCAGAATCATATAATGCTCTAAGCTGGGGCCACATCCTCTTATGCACCAGCTGTAAATAGTCAAGCTTACACAGAAATTCAATATCATCCAAATCAACAAGCAATTCAGTCTGAAGGATAGGGATAATGGGTGGAGGGTGTCCATACATTATTTCCAAAGGAGTAAAGCCAAGATGATAGGGTGAATTTCCTACTCTAAATAGGGCAAAAGGAAGCAGCAATACCCAGTCTGCACCAGTCTTCAAGGCCAATTTAGTTAATGTCTCTTTTAGAGTCGGATTCATTCTTTCTACCTGCCCTGAACTCTGGGGTCTATAAGCACAGTGCAATTCCCAATCCGTCCCCAGTGCCACGGCTATTCCCTGACTTACTTTTGAGATGAAGGCTGGTCCATTGTCCTACCCAATGGTGGATGGGAAGCCATACCAAGGTAGGATTTCTTCCAGGATCTTCTTAGATATGACGTTTGCAGTCTCATGCTTTGCTGGGTAGGCTTTAACCTATCCTGAAAAGTTGTATACAAAAACTAGCAAATATTTATATCCAAATTTTCCAGTTTTAATTTCTGTGAAGTCTACTTCCCAATACACACCTGGCCTATCTCCATGGAGGCGAGCTCCTTTTGTAACCAGTTGATTAGGGGCATTGGTGAGCTGACAGGCTTTAAAATTTTTAACAATGTCCTCAATGAGTTGATTTCCTTGCCTGATTTTTACTTCCGAGTATCGGACCAGGTCCTGCATTCTTTGGGTTCCGATGTGAGAGACCCAATGGATTCTCATAAGATTTGTCTTGAACAATTTTTATGGCAACATAAGTTTCCCCTCACCAGTTTGCCTCCAGTCTTTATTTCTCTCTCTGTTTGGGGGCTTATAGACCATGGAAATTTTCTTTATCCACTCCAAGTCTTCATGGGAGTACTGAGGCTCAGGAGACAAAGATTGCGGCCTTGCATCTACTTCTGCTTTGGGCTGGAGGTCCACATCCTTAGCTGACTGATCGGCGAAATTATTTCCTTTGGTTATTGAATTAGTTACCTTTTGATGGCCAGGATAATGCATAATGGCAATATTTGCTGGTTCCCATAAGGCCCGGATGACGCTTAAAATTTCTTGTTCGTTTTTAATAGCCTTTCCCACAGCTGTCAACAGCCCCCTCTCTTGGTAAATGGCTCCATGGACATGCACAGTGGCAAAAGCATACCGACTGTCCGTGTAAATGTTTAGTCTCTTCCCTTTTCCCATCTGTAGGGCTTTTGTTAGTGTTACTATTTCTTCTCTTTGTGCAGAAGTTCCCTGGGGGAGTGCTTCTGCCCACACTATCTCAGTGTCCATGGTGAGTGCTGCACCGGCATACCTTTTTCCATCTCAAATGAAACGGCTGCCATCTGTGAATCAGGTATGCTCGGCATGCGATAGTGGCGAGTCCAACAAGTCTGGCCTCTTTTCTTTGGCCTTGTTGCTCTTTTCACACTCAATTTCACGTTCTCTGTCTTTCCTTTCCTGTCTTTGATACTCTGTCTCTCTCTTATTGTAAACCTTTTCCACCGCAGCTACTACATCCCTAATAGACTTTTCACCAAGTCTGTCTAGAGCTTGCAACTTTCACTTTATGTCTGGTGCTGCTTTCTTTTTTTTTTTTTTTTAATTTAATTTTATTTTATTTGAGAACATACTGTACAGAGGGGTTACAATTACATGGGCAGGAAAATGCATACATTTCTTACCAAGCATTGCAGCCTCCTCCTTTGTTTACCCTTCACCTCCCTTCCCAGCCTCCCCCTCCCCCACACCCAATCATACCCCCCTCCTCCCCCACCGACATTGTAAAGCTGATTTTGACATGACATTTTGTACTTCTCATTGTTGCAACAGGTCCACCTGAATCCTTAAACGACTTGTTTGTCCCCATCTCCTCCACATGTTATACTGACATCACATATAGTGAAAGCGGGGGTTACACTGTGGGGGAGGGACATACAAAGCAACAAAGAAATAATATTATAAATGCGTTAGAAACACATGCATGAAAGAAACAAAAACATTAAAATACATATTTGAGGGTTGGTTTTCCTAACATCACATTCTCTGACTTTTTCCACTTGACTCATACCTATACTAGATATTGCAAATAAGGGAAACCATGGGACCTATGTTTCTTTGGGCCTGGCTTACTTCACTTAATATAATTTTTTCCAAGCCTTTCCATTTCCTAACAAATGGGGCAATGTCATTCTTTCTGATGGAGGCATAGAATTCCATTGTGTATATATACCACATCTTCTTGATCCATTCATCTACTGAGGGGCATCTGGGTTGGTTCCATATCTTAGCTATGGTAAATAATGCTGCAATAAACATAGTTGTGCTGGTAGCTTTAGTGTGGCCTTGTTTGTGATCATTTGGGTAAATGCCCAAAAGTGGGATTGCTGGGTCATTGGGGAGCTCTATGTGGAGTCTTTTGAGGAACCTCCATACTGCTTTCCAAAGTGGTTGAACAAGTTTACATTCCCACCAACAATGAAGTAAGGTTCCTTTCTGTCCACATCCCCTCCAGCATCTGTTGTTGTTAGATTTCTTGATTTTTGCTGTTCTAACTGGAGTGAGGTGATATCTCAATGTTGTTTTGATTTGCATTTCTTTTATGGCTAGGGATGTTGAACATTTCTTCATGTGTCTATTGGCCATCCTTCTTTCTTCTTCAGAGAAGCTTCTCTTTAAGTCTTTCGCCCACTTACTTATTGGGCAGTTGTTTCTTTGAGGATTTGTTGTTGGGTGGTTTAATTTTTTGAGTTCCAAGTATATTTTAGATATGAGACCCTTGTCCGTTGTATGGCTAGTAAAGATCTTCTCCCAATCCGTGTGCTTTCTATTGATCTTGCTAGCTATGTCATTTGCCCTGCAGAAGCTCTGCAACCTTATACAATCCCATTTGTCCAACCTTTCTTTGATTTGTTGTGTTTCTGGGTCTCTATTCAGAAAATTTCGGCCTGAGCTGAGGAGACCCAGGGTTTCTCCTATTCCATCCTGTAATGTTTTCAGAGTGTCTGCTTTGAGTTCAAGGTCTTTGATCCATTTGGAGTTGATTCTGGTGCAGGGTGATATATAAGGATCTAGCTTTAGTTTTCTACATGTAGTTAACCAGTTTTGCCAATGGTGCTGCTTTCTTTATATAGGCAAACATAATCATCTGAGCCGACTCCTGGGTCTCAAGTTCATACAGGTATATTGACTAAAAGCTTCCATGAGCTGCTCAAGATATGCTGCCGGACTTTCAGTTCCTCCCTGTCTAACATCATAAACTTTGGCCATATTAGTAGGTTGGCAAGCCGCTGCCTTGTACTTGCTAACAGAGCTTGGCGATAGTAGAGGAGTCTCTCCCTACTTTCAAATGTATTGTAGTCCCATGTTGGTCGGATCTCAGGAAAATAGGCAGTGATCAGGGCAGGATCCATGATAGGTGCTCCTGTGGGACCAGTGATACGTTTCCGGGCTGCCTCTTGGATACAGTCTCTCTCTTCAGTGGTAAAAAGGACCTGTAAAAGCTGACTAAAATCATCCCAAGTTGGCTGATGAGTAAAGAGAATAATTTCAAGCAAACGAATTAAATCCTGGGGTTTCTCAAAAAAGGGCGCATTTTGGGTGTGCCAATTGTATAGATCACTGGTAGAAAATTGACAATATTGCAGTTGCTGTTGACCATCCGCATCCACAGGACCTATGGCGTGTTAGGGAAAAACAGCTGCATTAGAAGGGGGGTTGATCCCACTGCATCCTCGAGTGACTGGCCCCTCAGAAACTTTAAGGGCAGGTGCTGAGTGTTCTATAGCTCCCTCCTCCTCTTGATCCTTCTCAGGTTCTGAAAAGGAACCTAGAAAAGAGAGTATGTGGGATGAAACGTTTCTTCTTCCAATTTATCTCCCTGAAAAACCGGGAGGTACCTTTTCTTTCCCTCTGCCTCAGGGGGCTAGATGGAGTGGTGCCTATCGTTTCCAGTCCCATCAGACGTACAGTCCAAAAAACAATAAACAATACAAACAAAACACACGCAGTCTTGACAGTTACAAAAAAAAAGCTTACAAAGTGGAGATCTCCCAAATTGGTCCACTGACTACAGTCACGGTGGGGTTCCACACCCATGCCACACAGCAGAAAGAGCAGAGCCACAGTGGGCGAGTTAGGCCTCTGTTAGGAGGCCCTCTTGGTCAGTTCCGGCCCAACACTGAACCGACCTCCACCCCACAATTCACATGGCGGTGTTCCAAGGACTGCCCCCCACCCCACACAGTGGGATTCCAAGGACCCCCGCCCCACAAGAGGATCTTGGACATCTCCCAGTTCCTCCAGGGTTGTGGTGCAAGCACATCTGCTTCAACAATCCTTTACGAATCGGAGTGGCCATCCTCACAAAGGAAAACGAAAGTAAAACAGACAAATGACAGGACAAGACAAATTAACAAAGACAGCTCTGTTTTACCTTTGGAGTCTGAGATCTCGGGGGTCTTTGGGGGGATCCTGGACAAGCCCTCACTAATATGTTATACCCAGGTCGCAGGATCCACACCAAGAAGACAATCGAGAGTCAGACTTTACAGCTGTTTTAGGTTTTATTTAAATGGGCTGCAGCTCGGGTCTCATCCTACACTCCAACACAGTGGAGCCTAGGAGGAGAACCCAGAGCTAAAGTTTTGCAGGGTTTATAAAGGCACACAACCAACCAGGTGTTTGGATTACCACCACGTGTTGCTCTGCTAGAAACAAGCAACAAGTGGTCACTGCCTCAAAACTTTAACCCTTGACATGAAGATGCTACTAGTTTGTTCTAGACACTTAACGTTGGAGACACAAAACACTCATAATTATTAGATCATTTTATAGGCAAAAGGAGCAATGCAGACTGTATGAGGATCACTCCAGCTTTCGGTCCTCATATCCTGAGACAGTAAATTCACAGCAGCTCAATGCTAAGTGACAGAACTGGCATGTACTGTGGATATTTGCTCCCAAATCCTATGACACGCATTTCTCACTGTTGGCCTCAAACCTGTGACCAGAGGGGAAGATGAGGAGAGAAAATCCTTCTCAGGGAAAGCAGCTATAAAGAACATTGGGTAGTTTACTTATAAATTAAAACCTCGGGAATGACCTGTTAAAAAGTCAGATTGTCCAGATTAAAAAATGAAGAAAAGAAGAAATAAGGTGCCAGTGGCTGCTGTCTGTAATTCCAGGACCTCAGGAGGCTGAGATGTAGAGAAACTTAGTTTGAATCCAGCCAGTGTAGGAAAGTCCATGACACAGTTATTTCTAAGAGATCACAGAAATACCCAGAAGTGGTGCTGTGATTCAAGCTTAATGCAGTACCCTTGAGCAAAAGGAGCCCAGGGACCATGCATAGGCTCCTATTTCCACCCCAGGACCTGCCCCCTCAAAAAGAACCTGTACTTCCATGTCTTTGTCTATGTATTGTCTTCTTATAGGTGAAATTCCCGAGTAGCTATACTGAATGGCACCAACCTAGGAAATTTGTATTCAGTACAATGAGTTCATAACAGAGAGACTTCTTTCAAGATAGTGCATGTTCTGGGGCTCCCCTCACTGTTCACAGTGTAACCTGAGGGTTTCTCTGCATCACAGGCCTGCTGGAGGAAGGCACTCTCATTGTCTGGACAGGCACACAAAAGTCCTCACTCCTGTACAGCTGGGTAACAAACAACTCCATCTGGGCCAGTTAGTGAGGATGAGTGCGAGGGGGCTCTGAAGGTCAGGAAAAAAAGGCCTCTTTGTACCCTTAGCTATCTCTCTCCCCAGTGCTCTGTTTTAACAGGAGACCTTCATTTGTGCCACCTCTCATGGCAGGCCAAGTTCTGTGCACTGATCCTGCCTTTGTGAGACTATATTCTGTTGTTCAGTTACAGTGCTCAATATAATTCAGGAGTCATTCAGACAGACAACTAAGGCACTGAACATAATGAAATGATTAATTGCAGGCAATGTTGGGCCTATGATGCCTTTCCTATGTTTCCAGAAGCTTGGGAAATCCAAGCACATGTTGGATATCACAAAGCTTCCTGTCATCTAGGACTGGTGAAGCTCATCAGGTTTTGAAACCTTTGACTTCTCCTAGTTGGTCCCTGGGTGGCCAGGTTTTGGGGTTGAACATAGGGCCTGGGTGCTGACCCTGAGCTCAGTGCAGAAGCCCAGTGCTTTCCCATTTTGTTTAACAACATCTCTTCTGGTCTGTGAGTGTATGTGTGGGTGTGTTTGTGTGCACACCACGGTGTGTGTGTGCGTGGGTGTGTGTGTGCGTGCACACATATACATGAGTCCTGAAGCTTGACCTCAGGACCTGAGCACTGTACGTAGTTTCTCTTGTACAATGATATCCCTATCCCACTTGAGCCACAGAGCCACTTCATGCTTTGTCCTAGTGATATGGTCCTGAGAAATGAAGCCCAGGATTTTATAGATGCAAAGTATTCTACCACTAAGGCACATTCCCAGCCCTCTACTTCAGCTTTGTTAGTTTATTTCTGTCTTTTTTATTGTTGTTGTTGTCAATTGAAGGAGTTGAAGTCTTGGGGTGGGTGCTGGCCCTGACCCCTTCAGCTCAAGTCTTGTGCTCCACCACTTGAGCCACAGAGCTACTTCCGGTTTTCTGGTGGTTCATTGGTGCTGTTTCTCAAGGACTTTCCTGCCTAGGCTATCTTTGAACCATGATCCTCAGATCTCATCCTCCTGAGTAGGTAGGATAACCAACATGAGCTCAAGCACCCAGCTTCCCCTTCAGGTTCTTGGTAGTGAATTGGAGATAATAGTCTCATAGTACCATTTGTGTCTGAGATAGTTTGGAACCCAGATCTTTAGAACTCAGCTTCCTGAGAAGGCTACTGACCCCTTGGCCATAGCCTCTGCTGCAAGGGGGTCCATGGCTCCACGTGGTGGAGTGCTATCCATGAGCCTAAGAGGTAAGGGTCAGTGCCTCAGCCCCGAGTTCAAGGTTCATGACCAAGAAAAAAACCAAACCATTGTCTGCTGTAGACAACTCACGAGTCTCCAGTAATACATAATTTTGTCCCTGACATGGGGGCCTATCTGAGCCTCAATATTCTTGTCTGTATAATCATCTAAGTTGTGGAGCTCTTACATAGACATGATGTAAGAATGCACCCGGTTAAGGACATAGCACATGGCACTCTTTGCACCACTCAGCACACAACATCCTGTGAAAGATTCAGCACCCAGCACCCAATGCAGGACTCAGCACACTGCATCCTACGAAAGACTAAGCACATAGCACCCTGTGCAGGACTCCGAACAGAGCACCCAATGGAGGACTCAACACAGCTCCATTCCACAAGCTGTCATTAGAATTAGGGTGCTTTCATCAGTATCACCATCCTTTGAGGAAAATTTACAAACCATACAAGTTCACATTTAATGGTTTAGTGGGGTGTTTTTCTGGGGAGGGGGTGTTAGCCATGGGGCTTGAACTCAAACCTCTACTACTTGGAGCCACATTTTGAGGTGTCTCTCAGACTTCCTGCCAGGAATGGGTTTTAAAGCCGCTGAGCAGCTAGGATGACGGGCATAAGCCAGGATGACATGGGTAACCCATTGAGCAGGGTTGCAGCAGTTTACATGTGGCTGTCAGGTTAGGTGGCAGCTGTCAGCACTATACTCCTAGCTTGCTCTGTAATGAGGTATTTGAAGTTCTGTCCTTCTATAATTTCAGTTAGAATATCCTACTTTTTTTGGCATCATACCTGGGGCTTGAGTAAGAGCTTAGAAACTGTCCCTAAACGTTTGTGCTCAAGGCTAGCACTCGATTGAAAGACAGCAGAACTTCTGAGTTTTCTGTTTTGTGGCACAGAGGAATTGAACCCAGGGCTTTGTGCTTACTATGAGAGCACTCAACCACCAAGCCTCAGGAGTGAACGAGGTATAAATAGATAGAGACTGCTGGATATAAATACTATATACACAAAAAGAGATTTCTGCATAATATTAAATTATAGATAATATTGCTACCAGTACTTAGGTATTAAATTATGTCTCCATTTAATTATGTGTCCCAGTTAACAATTAATAAAGCATTAATTAATAATTACTCAATATCTCATAACTGTTTATCATATATATATATATATACATATATCCATACATATAATTCGATATTTCATAGAATGAGACCAATGTCTATATATTATTAAATTATGCATCATGTGCTACTCCCAATTATTAGTTGTTTAATTATGTCTCCTTGTAATTTTTATTTTGTTAATGCTTAATAAAATATTAATTAAACTTAGTGCACATCCTACACTTATTGCATGTAATGTTATCCTAGAATGATTCACTACTAATTCAATCTGTTTATCATTTACTGTAGTGGTAACTCTTCTACCTATGATGTTTTTTAACTTTATTACATTCTATTACATAGCATATAGATTTGCATCCAAATTATACATCCTACCTGACACCGAGCACTTTCAAAGAGAAGGAAAACATGTGTCATGCTCAGCTTCTCACTCCAAGATTACATTTTTGGGAGTGCTGGGATCTAAAATCCGGGCAAATAAGGCTCAGTTCATGAATGGGTGACTGCCAGCACAGCAGCCACTAGCCAATTCAGCTGCCTGGCACTGCCCAGGCCCTGAGATTGAACCCTGTATGTTGAATCCAAATTGTGCTTAGAGTAGTTATTCATTTTACTTTTTTATTCATTTACCATTTATTTTATTTACTGCTATAACACATGGAATATTTACTACATTTCTTACATAGGATATAGAATTGCACAGGTATGAAACTTCACACCTGATACCCAGGACTTTCACAGAAAAAGAAAACATGTGTCACCCTGTGTCCTATTGCATGATTCAATTTTTGTTAGTGCTGGAATCTGAATTCAGAGCCTACAAGGCCCAATTCATGAATGGGTGAGTGTCAGCACTCCAGCCTGGGGCATATGGAGCCGACAATCAGTTCCCAGCACCTGAGATTTAGCCCCAGGGGTTGACAAAACAAGAACAGATGGACATGCAGATGGTAGTACACAAATAAATATAGATCTTTATAGAGTACCAGAGATGTCTATATATTATTTAGTTATATAGGCTACATTCCTACCAGTTCTTGTATATTTATTATGCCTCCATGTAATTAATAATACTGTTTTCATCCTTAATGAATTATTAATTATATCGACCACTGACCCGAAACTGTTGTGTCCATGTAATTATTAGTATTCTTTTTTTTTCTTTTTCTTTTTTTGGGTCCAGTCGTGGGGCCTGAACTCTGGGCCTGGGCGCTGTCCCTCAGCTCTTCAGCTCAAGGCTAGCACTCTACCACTTGAGCCACAGCGCCACTTCCGGCTTTTTTCTTATGTGGTGCTGAGGAATCGAACCCAGGGCTTCATGCATGCAAGGTAAGCGCTCTACCACTGAGCCACCTTCCCAGCCCCAATAGTATTCTTTTAATGTGTCAAAAATATTCATTAAAATCCATCGGCCTCCTAAAATCACTCTCTAATTTTATGCTAGTATCATTCAGGAACAAAATACAACCTTGACATTCATAACTTTCCATCGGTATTCCTATGAATAGGAACGAGAATCCTAGGATCTCCCTCCATTTGTAGGGCTCAGGACCCGGCTTCAAACACAGGGCCTATGTTGTGATGTTGGCCCATGGCTTCTCTGGAAGAATGACAGCCTTCAGCAATGCCAGGTTACCAACACTTTTCAGCCCTGTCCTTTAGACCCAGGATGGTCACCTTGAAAAGAAAACAAATGTAAAACCGGCAGCCATCTGCAAGTTACTGGTTTTTTTTTTTTTTCTGTGTCTTTTCATTTATTTATTTTTCCTGTCAACCTTTGAGGCCCAGGAACCTAGGTTCGGCTGTGGGTCCAGTGGCTGCAACCCAGCCTAGAGTGATCAAAGCTGAGGCAGAGTTGCCATGCCCTGAGTTCAAACCCTGTGCTTGAAATAAAAATACGTAATACATACATGCATACGTACATATATACATTAAAAATATTTAGCAAGTATTAGGCTACTTGGAGTTCCGCCATTTTTTCTGCCAGGCCTGGGATTTGAACTCAGGGTCTGGGTAAATCTGCAGTACTGTGGGGGAAGGGAAAGATCACAGTGCTGGAAGATAAGAAAGACAGGCCTGTTCTTAGCACTTGCAAAAATAATATTTGTATACATTTTAAATACATGATTTATACTTACATACACATGTTTACTGCATATTGCAGTTATTCATTTTATTTTGTTTTTTATTTATTCATTATATATTTTAGAGAGTATGATTACCTGCATAACGTTTTTTACATCCTATTACACAGAACATAGATTTGCCTATGTATTATACATCATTCCTGAGACCCAGGACATTCACTGATAAGGAAAACAAGTGGGTCACTTGCCTTCTTCCACAGGATTAAGTTTTTGGCAGTTCTGAGATTTGAACTCTGGGCCTAGAAGGCCCACTTCATGAATGGGTCAATGTTAGCCCACCAGTCTGACGCAAGTGAAGTTGTCGGGCAAATTTGAGGACCTGAGGTGAAGCCCTAGGAGTGGCCAATATATAAACAGATAGATGTGTAGAGTGAAGCTTGTGTGTGTGTGTATTTACATATGTATATGAATCTATAAATAAAGTTATATAGAGAGACAGATAGACATTTATGTAGATTCTAGTGTGTAACTCTATATAAAGAATGATGACCTATATTTTATTTTTATATATTCTATTACTATGAATTATTTGGTCTAAAATAATGCCTCCATTAATTAATCACGGTAGGAGACTTAATAAAGTATTAATTAAATTAATCAATGACCTATATTTATTGTGTAAAATCTTATACTACAATGACTAGCTAATTAGTAGTTCAATTGGTACATTACAAAGATTCTATTATTGTTCCTATAGATAGGAACGAGTAGGTGAAAGTCCCAGGATCAAACTGAGGGCCTAGGTGTCTTGGTTGGGCTCAGGCTTCACTGACAGCCCACCAGCCTTCGGCCATGCATGGATATGTACAATTTTCAAGCCGAGGCTTTGAGAGCCAGGATGGTCACCGTGCAAAGGAAACAAAGGTAGAACTGTTGTCTAAAACTTGCTGGTTTTTCCTCCTCCATCTTGGTTGGTTTATTTTTTTTGCCAGAGCTGGGAGTTGAACTCAGGTCGTAGGATCCCTGGATCATCTGTGGGTGTAAAAGCTGCACCCCAGCCTAGGGTAATAAAGGCTGAGGCAGAGTTGTGGCGACATGAGTTCAAGCCCCGTGCCTGCCCTCCCAAAAAAGTTAAGGTCGTGGCTAGGAGTTTGGGCCATTTTATCTGCCATACCTGGTATTTGAACTCAGGGACTGCGTAACATTATTGTGCTCTGGGTGAAATGAAAGCTAACCTCCTAGAAGAAAAAAAAATCTGGAGCATTTCCCAGTGTGTGAACTCCAGCCCTACAAATGGCAAAAAATAATATTTATATACATGTATAATATATATCATATATATGTATTTGCATAGATATTACATATTGTATCTAGGGCACAATATTTCCATAGAAAGGAAATCAGGTCAACATTGGCTTCTTACCCTACCTATTGACTTCAGCACTCCTAGGATTTGAACTCAGGGCCTGGAATGTCTAATTCATCAAGGGATCAGTTTAAGGACCGCAGCCTCAAATAAATTCAATGCCAGGCAGTTCTCAGGACCTGAGTTCTGGCCCCAGGAGTGTCCAATATATAAATAGATAGATGTGTAAATTGCTGCAAATACGTGTATATAAGTATATATAGTGAGAGAAAGAGAAAAATGTATATGTAGATTCCACTGTACATTTAAATATAAATATATTTATAGAATGTGAGATGTCTATATATTATTAAATTACATGTAATATATTACTAATAATTATTAGGTATTAAATTATGCCTCCAATTAATGAAGTATCATGGATTAAGGCACAATAAAGTGCTTCCTTGTGTAAATGGAGCTCTGGGACAATTTCTAGGCTCATAGTTCAAGCCTCAGGATCTGCACTAAAAAAAAAGCCAGTAATTGCATGTGTCTGTGTATATATGCATGTATTTCTATCAGTGAACATCCATAGTCGTTATGAACACCCACCTAGCACCCACCTAACAAATTTGCTTTGAATAGAATGATGTCATAGCACAGAGAGTGCTTTCAAGACAGTGCATGTTCCTAGTCAAAAAAAAAATTTAAGACCGTGGCTTGGAATTTGCACCATTTTTCTGCCAGGCCTGGGATTTCAACTCAGGGTCTGATTAACTCTCTGGTACTGTGGGGTATGGGAAACCCACCATCATTGAAGACAAGAATTTCAGACCAGTTTCCAGGGACTGAATTCAAGCCCCAGTACTGGAAAAAATAATATTCATACATGAGATCTATTTACATACATGTGTTTACTCCATATGACATTTATTACTCTTATTTATTTTTTATTTATTTTATTTAGTTTTCTTACATATATAACATTTATTTCATTTATTACATGTTGTGACATGGATTTATTTGCATATAGATCATACATCATACAGAGACCCAGGACTTTCACAGAGAAGGAAAAAAATGGGTAAAAATTGGCTTCTGACTCCACATTTAAACTTTTGGGATTTGAACTCACAGCCCACAATGCACAAATCATGAATGGGCCAGTTGTAAAACAAAAGCCTTTGGCAAACTGAACTGCCAGCCACTTCTGAGGATCTGTGATCAAGCAATAGTAGTGGCGGATAGATAGATAGATAGATAGATAGATAGATAGACAGACAGACAGACAGACAGACAGACAGACAGACAGACAGACAGACAGACAGACAGACAGACAGACAGACAGATAGATAGATAGATAGGTAGATAGATAGATAGATAGATAGATAGATAGATAGATAGATGTGTAGTTTGCTATGTATATGAGAGAGAATGTGAGGATATTAAATTATACATATTATGGATTATTAGTTATTAAATTATGCCTCCTTTGAATGAAATGAAGTATCATGGTTGAATACTTATTAAATCATTAATGTAAAAGTAGTCAGTATTCCTTGACTGGGAGAATCATACCATGGTGCTAGAATGGAAGACATTATCCAATAATTTTTGTGTGGCATTCTATAAGAGAATCATGAACTAACTGCAGATTTAATTGATACTTTTAAAACATTCCATTAGGCATTACCATGGATAGAATGATTTCTCAAGATCTCCCTCCATTTGTAGGTGGCAGTCCAGGCCTGGGTATTTTACTTCAAAATGCAAACCATTGGAATGACACTGTCAAGATTTCAGATGGTCATGATGAAAGAAAAGAATGAGAAGAAAAGAAAGCCAAGTGTCAGTGAATCCTACCTGTAATCCTAGCTCTTCAGGAGGCTGAGAGGTAGAGAATGCCATTTTGAATTCAACCAGGACAGGAAATCCCACCACACTCTTATTTCTGAGGGATTACAGGAATAAAAAAAATCCCATGAATGGGGCTATGACTCAAGGGCAAAGCGCTACCCTTGAGCAAAAGGAGCTCAGGAACATTGCCTAGGCTCATAGTAAAACCCCCGGACCTGCCAATAAAAAAAAAGCCAGTAACAACATGTCGTCCTCTGTATGTATGCATGTATTTCTATTGGTGAAGGTCTAGAGTTCCTATGATGAAAAGTATCCAGCTAGGAAATTTACTTTGAATACAATGATTTCATAGAACAGAGAGAGTTTTCAAGACAGTGCATCTTCCAGGGCTCCTCTCACTGTTCCCATTGTAGCCTGAAGTTTTCTCCACATCAGGGACTGCTGGAAGAAGTCTTCCTCGTTGTTGGAACAGACCTCACTCCTGTACAGCGGAGTGATTAAAAAAAAAAACTCCTTCTAGGCCAATTAGTGAGGAGTGTGGGTGGGCTCTGAAGGCCAGGAGAAAAAGGTCTCTATGTACCTCAAGCTATCTCTCTGCCGAGAGCTCTGTTCTGACAGGAAGACTTCATTTGTGCACCTCCCATGTCCATGTTCCCTGCACTTATCCTGTCTTTGTTAGAATATGTTCCAGTGTTGAAATAACCTGCTGCAATTAATTCAAGGGTCCTTCTGGCAGACAACTAGGGAGCTGAACCTAATGAAATGATTCATTATTGGCAATGATCCTCCCTGCGTTTTCAGAAGCTTGCTAAACCAAAGCACATGTGTAGTATCACTATGCTTCCTGTCATCTAGGGCTGGTGAAACTCATCAGATTTTGAAATTTTGACCTCTCCTAGTTGGGCCCTGGATGGCTGTGTTTCATGGTTGAACACGGAACCTGGGTACTGACCATGAGCTCATTGCAGAAGCTCAGTTCATTATCATTTGTTGTCACAGCTTCACTTCTGGTATCTGTGTGTGTATGTGTGTTCATATACTTGTCTTGGATCTTCAACTCAGGACCTGAACACTGTACCTGTACAAGGATAGCACTCTTCCACTTGAGGCACACAGCCACTTCAGGCTTTTTCTAGTGATGTAGTACTAAGGAATCAAATCTAGGGATTCATACATGCAAAGCACTGTACTCCTAAGACACATTCCCAGCACTCTACTTCAGGTTTCTCTCTTTCTTTTGTTGGAAATTGGAGGAATTTAAATCTAGGCCTGTGTGTTATCCTTGAGCTCTTTAGCAAAAGCCAATCGCTCTACCACTTGAGCAACAGCACACATTCAGGTTTTTGTTGGGTCACTGGAGAGAAGCGTCTCAAGGAATTTCCTGCCCAGGCTGGCTTTGGACCGTGATCCTCAGCACTCAGCATCCTGAGAACCTAGGATGACAGGCACGAGTCAGCAGTGACTAGCTTCCACTTCAAGTTTCTAAGTGGTGAATAGGAGATAATAGTCTCATGGGACCTTTTGTGTCTGGGATAGTTTTGAACCCAGATCGTCAGATCTCAGTTTCCTGAGTAGGCAGGATGACAGACCTCAGCTACTACATGCCTATACTGTAACACTCTGTTGCAAGGGGGTCCTTGGCTCCACATGGTAAGGCGCTACCCATGATCCCCACTGGTAAGTGTCAGTGGCTAGGCCCTGAGTTCAAGGTTCATGATCAAGAAACATAAACCAAAACAATTGTCTGCAGGAGACAATTCACTAGAGTGAGGTACATACATAATTTTGGCCCTGACATGAGGACATATCTTAGCCACAAGTTTCTCATCTGCACAATCATCTTACTTGTGTAGCTCTTATAAGAACGAGATGAAAAAATGAAAAATTGCACCCCATGAATGATTCAGCACACAACAACTCATGAAAGACTCATCACATAGCTGTAACCCACATAATGTCATTAGAATTAGGGTGCTTTCATCAGTATCACCATTCTTTCAGAAACACGCCACATACAGTCCAAATTTAAATTTTAGAGGGGTGAGGTTTTTTTGGGGGGGGGAATCAGGCACAGGGATTGCACTGAAATGTTGGGGGTACTGTCCTAAGGTCTTTTGATCAGACTAGAACTCTAACACTTTAAGCCACAGCTCAGTGTTTTACAGACTTCCTGCCAGGGCTGGGTTTTAAACCCACCAGTGTCAGATCTCAGCCCCCGAGTATCTTGGATGACAGGATGAGCAAGCCAGCAGCATCTAGTTCATGGAACTGGGTTGCAGCAGTTTACCTCTGGCTAATTCAGGTTAGATGGCAAATGTCAGCACTAGACTCCCAGCTTGCTCTGTGATGAGGTATTTGCAGCCCTATCCTTATATAGTTGCAGTCAGAACATTCTATATTTTCCTTTTTTTTTTTTTTTGTTGCCAGTCCTCAGTTTTGAGTAAGGATCTAGACACAGTTCCTAAGCCTTTATGCTCAAAGCTAGTGCTCGAATGTTTGAGCTACAGCACAACTTCTGGATTTTTCTATGCACATGGTAGTGAGGAATCCAACCAAGGGCTACGTACTTACTAGGCGAACACTCTACCACTGAGCCCCAGTAGTGACAAGTGTATAAACAGATAAATGTGTAGATTGGTAGATACACAGACAGACAGACAGACAGACAGACAGACAGACAGACAGACAGACAGACAGACAGACAGACAGACAGATAGATAGATAGATAGATAGATAGATAGAGAGATAGATATAGATATATTTAACGAGAGATGTCTGTAAATTATGAAATTGCATACATGATATTTCTATCAAATATTGCCAATTAAATTATTCCTTCCTTTTTTAAGTATCATGATTAAATACATAATAAAGTATTAATTGAAAATTAGTCAATGTAGTATAATTGTTGTGTATAATTTCATAATATAATCGTACACTACTAATGTAATTGTTACTTTTACAACATTCTATTTCTACAGATGCCTATTGGAAAGCGTTTCTTTTTTTAATTTTAATTTTAATTTGTTTTAATTTGTTTTTTGGGGTCCGGTCGTGGGTGCTGAACTCTGGCCTGGTCGCTGTCTCTCAGCTCTTCAGCTCAAGGCTAGCGCTCTATCACTTGAGCCACAGCGCCACTTGTGGCTTTTTTCTTTTTGCTTATGTTGTGCTGAGGAATCGAACTCAGGGCCTCTATTATGCAATGCAAGCGCTGTACCAATGAGCCACCTTCACAGCCCTGGAAAGCGTTTCTTAGAATCTCCCGCCAGCCATTCATTATTGGGAGTCCCGGGATTCAACATTCAGGCCTAAGTTGCTGATTTCAGCTTGGCTTCCCTAATATCCCGCCAAACATCAGCAATATAAGGTCATGTACATTGTCTGGGCATTGTTATTTAGAGCCAGGATGGTACAATACAAAGGGAAAAAAAAGTAAAACCACCTTATTGAACTTCTCAGTTTTATCCTTTTCCTTTTTATTTTTATTTTTTTGCCAGTCCTGAGATTTGAACTAAGGACCTAGGATCCCAGGATAGTCTTTGTCAGAGATGCCAAGAATTGAGTTCAAGCCCGGTACTTGGACTACAACCAAATAACAACAACAACAATAACAATAATAATAATAAGGCCCTGGCGTGGAATTAGCACCATTTTATTGGCAGGCCTGGCATTTAAACTCAAGGTCTAGGTAACTCTGCGGCACTGTGGGTGAAGGGGAACATCACCGTCCTAGAAGACAAGAAGATCAGAAAAGTTCCAAGGGCCTGAATTGAAGTTCCAGTACTGAAAATAATGATACTCATATATGAGATCTATTTACATACATGGGTTTATTCCATATGACATTTATTACCCTTATTTTTTTTAGTATTATTACACATAAAACATTTATTTTATTACATCATATCACATATACTGAGACCCAGGACTTTCACAGAGAGGGAAAAAAATGGGACAAAATTGGCTTCTTACTCCATGAATAAATTATTAGCCATGTTGGGATTTCAACTCACAGCCTACAATGCCCAATCCATAAATGGAGTCACAGTCTTAGCCCACCAGCCTCCAGAAAACTGAGCTACTACCAGGAAGTTCTGAGGACTTGTGATCAAGCCACAGTAGTGCCATATATGTGTGTGTGTGTGTGTGTGTGTGTGTGTGTGTGTGCATGTGCATGTGTGTGCGTGTGCGTGTGTGTGTGTGTGCTTGCGTGCACATGTGCATGAGTGCATCTTGGTAGTAGGGTTTGAATTCAGGGCCCGTGCTCTGTCCCTCAGTTTTTTCATTCAAGGATAGCCCTCTACCACTTGAGTCACAGCTTTTCTTCTAGCTTTCAGGTGGTTCTTGGGAGAGGAGAGTCTCACAGACATTTCTTGTTGGGCTGCATCTGAATGTTAGTCCTCCGATCTCAGCGTGTTGAGGGAGCTAGGAATATGAGAGTATGAGCCATTAGCATCTGACCACGCTTTCCTTCTTGGATAAAACAGAATACCTATTTCCTAGCTGAGCACCCATCTACAGCTATCCCTCCTTCCCCTTCCCCTAACCCTCCAGGCTTCAGAGGAAACATACTCTCCTGAGGACAAAGAAATAGGATGCACTGACAGGTTTGAGCATTATGTTCTCCACAGAGTCAGGGGCTGCTGGGAGTTGATGTAGAGGTCAGAGATCTAGGCCAGGGAAAGTAGACAGCTGTTAGAACAGAAAGTATGAAAAGCCATCCGTGCAGCTGCATGCCAGTGGCTCAAGCCTATAATCCTAGCTACTCAAGGCTGACACTGGAGGATCAATCAAGATTCAAAGCTAGCCTGGGCATACTCTTATCTCCAAAGAATCACCAAAAAGCTGGGAAGAAGAAATATTATAATTCAAATGTTAGAGCACCAAACTTGTGCAAACAAGCTAAAGGTTATCACCTAGGCTTTTCAAGCCTTGGTAAACACACACACACACACACACACACACACACACACACACACACACACACACACACACACATCATGTGCATGCAAAATCAGAGATTTTTACACTGTAACCTTTGGCTATTCTCTACCTTTTTCCCAACTAAGTCTGGTGGTTGTTGGCCTAGGAGTTCGATGCATCCAACATCACCTGACATCTATAATTTTGGGGAACAGACTAGCTATAACATCAGCTTTCCCCAATCCCAGCTACTTGATTGGGTAATGGTCTATCCAGACCCTTTGGGATTCCTTTTACAGACTTGCCAAGATCCTTTAAAGAGGCATCACATGCTGGGCACTGGTGGCTCACGCCTGTCATCCTAGCTACTCAGGAAGGTGAGATCTGGCTTCCAAGCCAGCTTGGGTAGGAAAGTGTGCGAGACTCTTATCCTCAAAGAACCATCAGAAAATAAGATGTGTCCCTGTGGCTCAAGTGGTAGAGTGTGAGCCTTGAGAAAAAGAGCTCAGGGACAATGCTCATGGACAACAACAACAAGGAGAGGCATTGCATATTGGCTTTGGGATTGGCATGGGCCAAATATTGGAAATTTCAAGAGTGCCAAGATAAATCAGTACCTCCTTTAGTCCCATGCTCCTCTATCTTGTCCAATCCCTGTCCTTGGCTGTGCTTCAGGTCAGGATGGCTCTGGCTTGATGGCAAGGCTCCAAGGACAAAAATCCCAGACTAATTGCCAGAGGTGGAAGTCAGCCTGGGACTAGGAGCTTGTACTCTGGGTGTGGGCTGAAGCCAGGGCTGACATTTATTTCATTCTGAGCCTTGCAGGGGTAGGGAGACAGTGTAGACACAACATTGAGTCAGGTAAGATGGGAATCTGTAGGACCACTTGTGTGGGGGAGGCTGTGGGACTCAGGGGGGCACTGTTCTTGGTATTCCTCTCTCAGACGTCCCTCTAGCTCTCTCATCCCTCAATAGTAAAAGAGAAACCTTAAATAAGGGTGTTAAAGAAGGGGCAGGGAAGTATTTATGGGTGAACCAGACTTGTGCTTAATATTCATCCTTGCCCCTAATTCCTATTTATCTGAGGATTGGCCATATGGGTTTGGGGAGGGGGATAATCCTAGCTGAGAATGTGGATCAGTGATAGATTGGTCGCCTAGCAAGTCTGAAGCCCTGTGTTTGATTCTACAAAGATAAAGCTGGAAGGGGAGGTGGGGCTCAACTTGTAGACCACCAGTCTTGATCAAATAGAGCTCAAGGACAGTGGCCAGGCCCTGAGTTCAAGCCCCATAACTGGAAGAACAAATCTTTGTGGATGCTTTATTTTCCCTTTGGAAACAATTTATGCTTTGTGATAAGCATAACATGGGCCTCTTCCCTGGCCACCACTGGGCCATTAGATGTCCCTGGAATTTGGGCCTCCTCCCAGCAGCCTCTGCTCTACTTGGCCCGCAGGTTACCCTTCCTATCACCAGGCAGATGGAGGCCTAGAGAACCCCACCTGGCCACCTAGTTCTGGTGGCTGCTGAGGATTTGGGAACTCAGTATGTCACATATGGAGTCATCATCCCCATCAGTCTACCGAGAAAAGGGATGGAGCACTGCAAGCCTGAGTTCACCAGCTGTGGGTAGTTCTGGATGTGGGGATCTGCAGCAGGATATGCTCTGTGGGGGAGTCCTGTATGGGGCAGCGAACCCTGACTTCTCCTCTTGCAGTTTCCACACTATCCTGAAGTAGCAATTCTTCAAAACCTTACTGTGCCTTCCTCATTTTGCCCACCCAGGAGCCTGAGGCCTCTGAAGCAGCTGCACTGGTGGGGAGCTCAGCCTGTGTCGGCATCTGGAGCTCCGTGTAGGAGCGACAGCAGCTCTTGCAGCTATCTACTCTTCATGTTCTCCTGGGACAGCTGGCACATGCACTCGGCTTTCTCCCGACACAGCTGATCCAGAATGAACATCTGTCATTTACATGCCAGGAGGGATTCCTGGACAGTGCAGATATGTGCCGACAGCTGGTTGCATCGATGGTGGAGCTCATCTGTAGGACTCTGGAAGTCCACCTCATCAGGCAGGTTGTGGATGAAGCAGATTTTCTTCTCAGATGCCCACATGTCCCACTTCTCATTCTCTCACATATTGTGGTGGCAGCACACGGGGCGGGGGACCTGTGGCTCCGGCTCTATCTGGTACTGAGCTGTCCGGGGAAGGGGGAGTGCCTGCAGCAGTCCGGCAGGAGTCCCCCTGTGGATCTCAGCCTCTGAGAGTGCTAACAGAGCCACATCCCTCTCAGTTTGGGGGCATCTCCATCCTCTGCCATGGGCACATTGAGGAGAGTCGCTTCTTCAGCTTTTGCTTCTCCAGGGTTCACAGCTTCCCCTTCCCCAGGGAAAGCCAGGAAGCTCAGCTGGGCCTGCAGGTGTTCCTCCTGTGGACTGGTCACTTCCAGGCACTTGAAACTGTCCTGCCACTTTGGGGCCTCCTAGTCCCGCCATTTGGTCTCACCCTGCACTTGTTTCAGCTGCTCCAACAGCTGGGTCTGCTTCTGCAGGTGCTACTGCAGGACCTACTACTTGGAGCACAGCTGCTCATTTGAAGTGATGTGCTGCTCACAGGTGGCTCTGAGCTCCTGCAGCTAGGCCAGGGACTGCTCCTGCTGCTCCTGCAGCTCCTGAGCTGCTTGGCTCTCTCTCTCTCAGCCACCTATTTCCATTCCTCTATCTTCTCCTCTGAGCAGTCCAACTGTTCCCGCAGATGTTTCTTCACCTGCTGCTCTGAGTCCACGATGCTGGTGAGATCCTCCTTCTCACTGCTCACCCTGCAGATAGCGTCCCGCAGCAAGGCCAGCTGTTCCTCCAGCTGTGGGTTGCACATACATGCACATCGTGGAGTCTCGGGGATCTCCTGCCGATCCCTGGTTTCCTCCTCTAGTCTTCCCAGTTACTCCCGCTGCTCTGCAATATGGAGATGGAGCCTCTGGTTTTCCTGGACCTAGATATGAAGTTGTTTCTCCAGGTTTCTCAACCCCATCTGCGTGCAGTAGGTGTGGGCCTGCAATTGCTGTTCATCCTGAGATGGACCCTCGGGGGGCCATGGCTCTGCCAGCTTCGTTCTCAGTTCCCCCAACTATTCTCTAGGTGCAGCACCTACCTCGATCCTCACTCCTTCTCCTCAGTCAGTTAGTTTACCTGCTCAGTCAGCCACCAGGCCTCCTTCTTTGGCGTGGACCTCTCAATACTCAGGTTCTGGGAGAAAGTGTCTGTCTCCAGATTTGCTGTGGTCACCATTCAGCTCAGGTTGTCCTGTAGCCTCTTCAGTACATCACGCCTCTGCAACACTTGTTGGAACTTGCAGATTCTATTCTTCCTGTTGCTCCTCTATGTCCAGAATGCTTCCAGTTTCTCCGAAAACTCTGTGTTCACTTGCTCCATGTCATAGAAGCTTCTGGTCTTTTCCTTGAGCTGAAGTGTTACATCATTCAGCTGTTCAAACAACATTTCAGTATCCTTCTGTAAGTAGCAACCACAGAAGCCACCATCTCCAGCTCCCCCATGCACTGCTCTGAATCCTGTTGGAAGCTGGTGAGAGCTTCGTGCTTCATTTCTCTGTCATCGGCCATAAGCTGCATGTGGGCTGGTGCCGATTGTAAATCACTTTCTGCCAAAACCAAACACTGTATGGGTAGCTTGTGCATGTCTAGCTCTGTTTTCGGTGCTTTGTGCACTTGGGCTACCTTCTCCTCTTTCACCTGTCAATCCTGCAGGTCTGTCTTTTCCTGCTTCAGTGGTTGGATCTTGGCACAGAGCACCTGGTTTCTTCTTTTGCTGCAGTCCAAGGAAGGCACCACATGTCGGTAGCACCTCTGCAGATTCTTGGTGGTATCTGGACCCTTGACACTCTGGACCCTGGTGGCTGTGACTGTGTCCAAAGGCAGGGGAGGCCTGTGATAGGCATCACCTTTGGCCAGACCCTCCATTGAATCACCCTCCCCAGTGGTGTTTGTCTTTGGAATCCTTCCCTTTTTTTGTGTTCTTTGTTTTCTTGAATGTTGAAGGTCTGACGGGAGGATTCTTCTGCTGGTGTTCTGGCAGTAGTTTGTTGCCTGCAGCTCTGTCTCAGAGTCTTGTTATTTCAGACATCTGAGCACTTGGATGGGAAAGTTGGGCTGGCCACATTCCCAGGCTCTGGGAAATCCTCTATTCTCCCACTCACTGAGTAGGTCGCCAATTTCCTATTGTACTCCAAATTCGCCTCGACACTCTTGCTTACCACTCAGTTACCTCTACCTTCCGCAACGTCTGGTAGTGGTGTCAACCAACAGACAGCCGGATGGCTACACAGATGGTTGTGTATGTCTGTTTGTTGTCATTCCTGGACATTGAACTCAGGACCTAGGCACAGTTCATGAGCTGCTTTTGCTCAAAGATACCCCTCTACCACTGGAGCCACATGGGTCTACTTCTGGCTTTGTTGACACTGAAGTTGGATAGGCGTCTCAAGTACTTTGCAGCCTACGGTGACCGTGACCATGAATCTCCTTTCACAGCTTTATAAGTATCATGGAGGACTGCTGAAAGCCACTGGTGCCTACTTAATCATTGGTCTTGCTGATATTCTTGGACAGACTGGTGAATTCCCTATCTTCGGGTTTAAGTGGTGGGAGCTGGAGCCCACAATTCGAATCCTGGTCCTGCCACCTCTAAATGGCAGGAAATACTAAGAAACTCATTTTTTTCCTAGAAAAGGCCCCATATGAATCTTTCTTTTTTAATTTTTATTTTTATTTTTTGTGAACATACTGTACAGAGGGGTTACAATTACATGGGCAAGATAATGAGTACATTTCTTATCAAGCATTGCACCCTCCTCCTTTGTTTACCCTTCACATCCCTTCCCAGCCTTTCCACCACCCCCACAAACAATCCTTCCCACCTCCCCCTCACCAATGTTGTAAAGTTCATTTTCGACATGACAACTTGTACTTCTCATTGTTGCAACAAGTCTACCTGTATCCTTAAACGAATTCTTTTTCCCCATCTCCTCCAGAAATTATACCTACATCAAATATAGTGAAAGCAAGGGTTATAGTGTGGGGCAGCTACATACAAAGCAACAAAAAAATAATCTTATAAATGTGTTAGAAACAAATGTATGAAAGAAAAAACATTAAAATACATATCTAAGGGTTCATTTTCCTAACATCACATTATTTGACATTTTCTGCTTGACTCATACACATACTAGATATTGCAAATAAGGGAAACCATGGGACCTATGTTTGTTTGGGCTTGGCTTACTTCCCTTAATATAAGTTTTTCCAAGCCTTTCCATTTACTAACAAATGGGGCAATGTCATTCTTTCTGATGGAGGCATAGAATTCCATTGTGTATATATACCAAATTTTCTTGATCCATTCATCTATTGAGAGGCATCTGGGTTGGTTCCAGATCTTAGCTATGGTAAATAATGCTGCAATACACATAGTTGTGCTGGTAGATTTAGTGTGGTCTTGTGTGTAAACCTTTGGGGAAATGCTCAAAAGTGGGATTGCTGGGTCGTAAGGGAGCTCTATGTGAAGTCTTTTGAGGAACCACCATACTGATTTCCAAAGTGGTTGAACAAGTTTACACTCCCACCAACAATGCAGGAAGTTTCGCTTCTGTCCACATCCCCTCCAGCATCTGCTGTTGTTAGAGATCTTGATTTTTGCCATTCTAACTGGGGTGAGGTGGTATCTCAATGTTGATTTGATTTGCATTTCTTTTATGGCTAGGGAGTTTGAGCATTTCTTCCTGTGTCTATTGGCCATCCTTCTTTCTTCTTCAGAGGAGTTTCTCTTTAAGCCTTTAGCCCACTAATTTATTGGGCAGTTGTTTCTTTGAGGATTTGTTGTTGGGGGATATAATTTTTTGAGTTCCAAGCATATTTTAGATATGAGACCCTTGTCCATTGTATGGCTAGTGAAGATCTTCTCCCAATCCGTAGGCTTTTTATTGATCTTGCTAGCTATGTCCTTTGCTATGCAGAAGCTCTGCAACTTGATACAATCCCATTTGTCCAACTTTTCTTTTAATTGTTATGTTTCCGGGTCTCTATTAAGAAAATTTCGGCGTGGGCCAAGGAGACCTAGGATTTCTCCTATTCCATTCTGTAATGTTTTCAGAGTGTCTGCTTTGTCTCCGAAGTCTTTGATCCATTTGGAGTTGATTCTGGTGCAGGGTGATATATAGGGATCTAGCTTTAGTTTTCTACAAGTAGTTAACCAATTTTGCCAGCAACATTTACTGACGAGGCTGTCTTTCTTCCATTCTATTGTTTTTGCTCCCTTATCCAAGATTACATGGCTATACGTCTGTAGGTTCATTTCTGGGTTTTCAAATCTATTCCATTGATCCTGAGGTCTGTTCTTATGCGAGTACCAAGCTGTTTTGATTACTATGGTTTTATGGTAGAGTTTGAAATTTGATATTGATATTCCTCCAGCAGTGTTCTTTCCGTTGAGGAGCATTTTAGCTATTCGAGGTCTTTTATTGTTCCATATGAATTTTTGGATTGCCTCTTCTATTTCCTTGAGGCATGATGTTGGAATATTGATGGGTATCACATTGAAATTGTAGATAGCCTTGGGAAGTATTCAATTTTCATGATGTTAATCTTTCCAATCCAGGATCATGGGAGGTTTTGCCATTTTCTAAGTTCTGTTTTAATTTCCTTTTTCAATTTTTTAAAAGTTTCATCATAGAGGTCCTTCACTTCTTCAGTTAAGTTAATTCTTAGGTATTTTATTTTTTGTGGGGCTATAACAAATGGATTGCTTTCCTAATTTCAGCCACACTTTTCTCATTGTTGGCATACAGAAAAGCCATTGGTTATGGGGGGTTAATTTTATACCCTGCTACTTTGCCAAAGTTTTGAATCAGCTTGAGTAATTTGGGAGTGGAGTCTATGGGATTCTTTAAATACAAGATCATGCCATCTGCAAAGAGGGAGAGTTATTTCTTCTTTCTCTATTTGGATCCCCTTTATGTTTGCATCTTTTCTTAATGCTGTAGCTACGCATTCTAATACTAGATTGAAGAGAAGTGGAGAGAGGGACATCCTTGTCTTTTTCCTGAGTTAAGAAGAAATGGTTTTAGTTTTTCACCATTAAGTATAATGCTGTAGGTTTGTCTTATACAGCCTTTATTGTATTGAGGAATGTTCCATAGATTCTTAATTTTTCCAAAACCTTCATCATAAAGGAGTGTTGGATCTTGTCGAATGCTTTTTCTGCATCTATTGAGATAACCATGTGGTTCTTATTCTTGCACCTGATTATGTGATGAATAATATTAATTGACTTGCATATATTGAACCAGCTTTGCATCCCTGAAATGAATCCTGTCTGATCGTGGTGTATGATTTTTGGATGATTTGCTGAAGTCGATTGGCTAAAATTTTCTTGAGAAGTTTTGCATCAATATTCATCAAAGAAATGGGTCTATATCGGGGAGTTCCGGGAATATGGTGGAGGAGAAGCTGGAATCTGAACAAGCTCTCGCATTGAAAGCAGTTTTAGAGTTCCAGTGAACAGTCCTAAGCCAGAGAATCACACCAAGTGTGCCATCACAGGACAGAGAGTTAGACAAGAGAGGGGAAGCCAAGACAAGGAGACACATCTGAGCGCCTGCCAGCAGCCGCGGCGGCGGCGGCAGGGTCGCAGCGGCGACCACAGCTGCGGCCATACCTGAGCGCTCACACAGAGAGTCCGGGATGAAGGAGCCAGACGCAGCGGGCGAGAGGATGCTACTCAACACCAGCAAGAACCGACAAGGAGCGGACATCTTCATCCTGCCGTTTGCAGACCAGAGACGACCCAGGATCCAAGACTCGGCGTGAGTAGAAGCCCGACGTCCTCACTCCTTCTCAGAGAGCAGAGGAGGGAAGGCCACACCTCCCCCCCCAGCACCGCTGATCTCCGTCTTGGATACCGACAAAGCTCAGAGGAGCTGCTAGCTCCAACTCAGACCTTGGAATAAAACGAGTCATTTAACAGGTCACAAGAACTTAACGGCGAAGTGACCTGCCAGACTCAGCTCCATACAGGGAAAAGTCACCCAGCTCAGGCACCAGCCATTGGAGTGGCTTTCCTCACTGGGTAACCAGAGCCAGAGGCTGCCCCTCCCTCTAGCAGCCTCCACAATCAATTGAAAAACAGAAACCCTGAGAATGGCTCCAGGGTGGGCTCTGTGAATTTTTCACAAAATAGCCCCAGGGAAAAGCTACTGTTTGTTGAAAGGCCTCAACTCTACCAGAACCTAGCCTCATCACCCCTCTTTTGTGATTCTCAAAGCAGATCACCCTCCCATTAAACTAACCTGGGAGGGGATCTCAAAATCTTGGGTAAAGCAGACCATTTTTCTGCCTGTTCCAACAAACTGACATAAGAAACCAATCAAGCCACAGGACCTCAAGCTGACCAGAGACTCCAACAAGAGGCTGGTTACAGACAAAAGGGAGATACAGGATTCTTCCCACCCCTCCCAAAAAAATCAAAAAAAAAAATCAAAGAACTTTTTTTTCTTCTTTTCTTTTTTCTTTTTTTTTTTTTTGGTACCTTATATATATAAAATTTTTTTTTCCTTTTCTAAAACTTTTATTAATCTTTAATTTTTGCCTTTTTTGAAAAAATAATTGTTTTCCAGTAACTTTTTTTCCCTCTTATAATTTTTATTTGAGGAATACGTGAATGTACGTTTTCCTTTCTTTTCTTGTCTTCTCTCTCTTTTTCTTTCTTTCTTAATTATCTTTTTGTTTTTTGTCTAGCTCTACTGAACTTCTGATCTTTTTTTTTCTCCCTTTCTTATCCTTTTCACCTTTTCCTTTCTTTTGTTCTTCTCTATGTGACTTAACTCTTGCCCTGCACATCCTGATAAACCCATAGTTAACTAGTAGACCCTATCCCCCATTGTGTACACACTTAATCCACAAATTTATTACTCAATCCAAAACCACTGAGACTTAAATTCCTTAATAGCAGTACTACCTCTTTATACCTATATAATATTTTAAGCATTTTTTAAGTTTTTCACATCTCCTCTATCTCCCTCCTGTTTTCTAATTATATTCACATTCCTCTCTAAATAGATGGTCTTTCAATCTCCATAACTATATTAATTTTTACGTTTCTATTTTTTTTTCTGGTCTCTTTTCATTTCCCTTTCCCTTTCTTCTTTTTCTCTCCCTCTCTACTTGCATCCTACCCAACCTATTTCCTGCATTGAGATTAGGACATAGTTAACTCTCCTTGTGCCTCCCCACACCAATCTATTCCTAATTTTTACCCACATCTCTCTCTAACCCTAAAAATTTCTGGTTTTCCAAATTCTTCTCTGCGGTTAAAAGCCCATTAACATATAGTTGTTTGATGTTGAATAGATGTATCTGTTGAACTAGATTGTACCTGTAGACTATTGACTGTATAAATGCAAATGTTGGTTGATGGTTGCCTTAAGATAGTGTTCTCGCGCAAAACTGGTGCTATTTTCATCTCAAATGGGCAGAGTAAGCCGAAAAAACACAAGAAAAATGGCAAATTCGGGTATCTCAATTCCCAATCTTGATAATCAGGGGTCAGATCAGATAATGAACAATCCAGAGGAGAGTTCCCAAATAGCTCTACAAACACTGGTGGCAAACATGATAAATGAGAAGTTTGACAACTTACAAAGGACTCTGTATGAGCGTGATAGGGAGAGAGAGGAGGCATCCCAAAAGTTTATACAGGAATATCATAAGCGTGAGGAAGCTACTCAAAAACGGATACAGGATTTGCGTGAACAACTTGAGAATACTCAAAGAGAAAGGGAGGAATGGCGTGAGCAGGCTGAGAACACTCAAAGAGAACTGCAGGAATCCCACGAACGGGAGGAAAGAGAACTGCAGGAATCCCACAAACGGGAGGAAGCTAATCAAAGAGTAATTCAGGAATTGAGAGACCAGGTAGAGAACACACAAAGATCACTAAAGGCATTCATGGAATCCATTAACAAAGAGCTGAAGGAAGTCAGGGAGACCACAAAGAGAATGCTGAATGGAACCCAACAGAAGGAATGGGAGTCCAAAGAAACCATAACCAATCAACTAAGTGATTTGAGAACAAACACTGAACACCAAATTAAGGAAGTAAAGAAATTCATACAAGACCTAAAACAGAGCTTCAACAAAGAACTTGAAGCCATCAAAGCTGACCAATTAGAAGGAAAAGCGATAAAAAAACAAAGTAGAGAGACTTGACAGCAGGTTAGACCATGCAGAAGGTCGAATCTCAGGGATTGAAGACAGCCTAGATATTATAGAGAAAGAATATACAACCATCCAAGACAAGTCCAAGAAGTATGATAAATCTATCCAACACCTGGAAGACACCATTTGAAGGCCTAATCTAAGGATAATGGGTGTAGAGTAGCACCTAGAAACAGAAGTTAATGGTCTAGGAAATTTGTTTAACAGGATCCAAGCAGAGAACTTCCCAAACATACAAAAAGATAGGCCTATTCAGATACAAGAAGCTTTTAGAACCCCAAATAGACCAGACCAGAATAGGACATCCCACCGTCACATTATAATCCACACAGGATCAACTCAGATCAAGGAAAAGATCATTAAAGCTGTCAAGGAGAAAAGGTTAATCAACTATAAAGGGAAACCAATTAGAATCACCTCAGATTTCTCAGCAGAGACAATCAAAGCAAGAAGAGCCTGGAATGATGTATGCCATGCCCTAAAAACAAACAACTATCAACCAAGAATACTGTACCCAGTTAAACTCGCCTTCATAACTGAAGGCCAAATAAAAACCTTCCATAGCAGAGAAAAATTGAAACAATACATCTCCACCAAACCAGCCCTACAAAAGATTCTTAAAGATGTCCTACACATAGAAAACCAACAAGACCGCAACAAAGACCAAGAAACTGCACCAAAACTGAGAATCCAAGAACCATAGGCAGAACCCAGTTTTCGCAGCCCCCAAGAAGGTGGATAACATGGCAGGAACTCCCAAACACCTCTCAGTCCTATCTCTTAACGTTAACGGGCTGAACTCTCCAATTTAGTGACATAGACTGTCTAGTTGGATTAAAAACCAAGACCCTTCTATCTGCTGCCTGCAGGAGTCACATCTTGCACGTAAAAACAAACACATTTTCAATGTTAAAGGCAGGAACAAAATCTACCAAGCAAACGGCCCCCATAAACAGGCGGGAGTTGCAATCTTAATATCAGATAAAATAGACTTCAAATTAAAATTCGTGAGAAGAGATAAAGAAGATCGTTACATACTAATTAAAGGATCTCTCCTTGAGGAGGATATTACAATTCTAAATATTTATTCGCCAAACAATGGAGCACCCAAATTTATCAAAGAATCACTACTTTCCCTCAAATCCCATATAGATGCAAAGACATTAATTGTTGGGGATTTTAACACACCACTCTCCCCACTAGATAGATCAACTCGGCAAAAACTCAACAGTGAAAACGCAGATCTAAACAGCTGCATAGATCAACTAGACTTAAGAGACATCTACCGAACATTTGACCCAGCAGCATCAGAATACACGTTTTTCTCAGCAGCACATGGAACATTTTCTAAAATAGACCACATTTTAGGCCACAAAGCAAACTTGTCTAAATTCAGAAACATTGAAGTTATACCTTGCATTCTCTCTGACCACAAGGGAATAAAATTAGAACTCAACACCAAAAGCCACCAAAGAAAGTCCGGTATCACATGGAGGCTGAACAACACACTGCTGAATCAAGACTGGGTCATGGAAGAGATTAGAAAGGAAATTCAAATGTTCATGCTATTCAACAAAAATGAACACAGAAATTACCAGCTCCTCTGGGACACAGCAAAGGCAGTACTCAGAGGCAAGTTTATAGCTCTGAGCTCCTACATCAACAAATTGGAGAGATCTGAAACGAGCAATTTAATGACACATCTAAACCTCCTTAAAAAAGAGCAGCAAGATAAACCCCAATCCAGTAGACGGAAAGAAATAATCAAAATTAAATCAGAATTAAATGAATTAGAATCCAAAAAAACTATAGAAAGAATCAACAAAACAAAGAGTTGGTTCTTCAAAAAACTTAACAAAATTGACAGACCCTTAGCAAATCTTATCAGAAAAAGAAGAGAACACACCCAAATTAATAAACTCAGAGATGAGAATGGAAACATCACCACGGAAACAACCAAGATTCAGAACATTATAAGGGAATTCTTCTCAAAACTTTATGCTAATAAGTTTGAGAACTTGACAGAAATGGACCTCTTCCTAGCAAATATTGACATGCCAAAACTAAACCAATATGAGTTAAACCAGCTTAACAGGCCCATATCAAGCATTGAAATAGAAACAGCAATAAGAGACCTCCCAGCTAAGAAAAGTCCAGGACCAGATGGGTTTACAGCGGAATTTTACAAGGCCTTCAAAGCAGAGCTCACACCAATACTCCTCCAACTCTTCAATGAAATTGAAAGAGAAAGCTCACTACCGAACACATTCTATGAAGCCATCATAACCCTCATCGCAAAACCAGGCAGGGACTCATCAAAGAAAGAGAACTATAGACCCATTTCTTTGATGAACATTGATGCAAAACTTCTCAACAAAATTTTGGCCAATCGACTTCAACAATTCATCCAAAAAATCATACACCACGATCAAACAGGATTCATTTCAGGGATGCAAAGCTGGTTCAATATACGCAAATCAATTAATATTATTCATCACATCAACAGGAGCAAGAATAAGAACCACAAGGTTATCTCAATAGATGCAGAAAAAGCATTCGACAAGATCCAACACCCCTTTATGATGAAGGTTTTGGAAAAATTAGGAATCCATGGAAAATTCCTCAATACAATAAAGGCTGTATATGACAAACCTACAGCCAGCATTATACTCAATGGTGAAAAACTAAAGCCATTTCCTCTTAACTCAGGAACAAGACAAGGATGCCCACTCTCTCCACTTCTCTTCAATCTAGTATTAGAATGCCTAGCTACAGCAATAAGACAAGATGCAGACATAAAGGGGATCCAAATAGGGAAAGAAGAAATAAAAACTCTCCCTCTTTGCAGATGACATGATCTTGTATTTAAAGAATCCCATAGACTCCACTCCCAAATTACTCAAGCTGATTCAAAACTTTGGCAAAGTAGCAGGTTATAAAATTAACCCCCTAAAATCAATGGCTTTTCTCTATGCCAATGAGAAAAGTGTGGCTGAAATTAGGAAAGTAACTCCATTTGTAATAGCTCCACAAAAAATAAAATACCTAGGAATTAACTTAACTAAAGAAGTGAAGGACCTCTATGATGAAAACTTTAAAATCTTGAAAAAGGAAATCAACACAGAACTTAAAAAATGGCAAAACCTCCCATGCTCCTAGATTGGAAAGATTAACATCGTGAAAATTTCAATACTTCCCAAGGCTATCTACAAATTCAACGCAATACCTATCCAAATTCCACCCTCATTCTTCAAGGAAATAGAAGAGGCAATCCAAAAATTCATATGGAACAATAAAAGACCCCGAATAGCAAAAACGCTCCTGAATGGAAAGAACACTGCTGGAGGAATATCAATACCAAACTTCAAACTCTACTCTAAAGGCATAGTAATCAAAACAGCTTGGTATTGGCATAAGAACAGACCTCAGGACCAATTGAATAGAATTGAAAACCCAGAAATGAACCCACAGACCTATAGCCATCTAATCTTCGATAAGGGAGCTAAAACAATAGAATGGAAGAAAGACAACCTCTTCAGTAAATGGTGCTGGCAAAATTGGTTAACTACATGTAGAAAACTAAAGCTAGATCCTTATATATCACCCTGCACCAGAATCAACTCCAAATGGATCAAAGAACTTGAACTCAAAGCAGACACTCTGAAAACATTACAGGATGGAATAGGAGAAACCCTGGGTCTCCTTGGCTCAGGCCGAAATTTTCTGAATAGAGACCCAGAAACACAACAAATCAAAGAAAGGTTGGACAAATGGGATTGCATAAAGTTGCAGAGCTTCTGCAGGGCAAATGACATAGCTAGCAAGAACAATAGAAAGCATACGGATTGGGAGAAGATCTTTAAAATAGCCATACAACGGACAAGGGTCTCATATCTAAAATATACTTGGAACTCAAAAAATTAAACCCCCCAACAACAAATCCTCAAAGAAACAACTGCCCAATAAATAAGTGGGCAAAAGACTTAAAGAGAAACTTCTCTGAAGAAGAAAGAAGGATGGCCAATAGACACATGAAGAAATGTTCAACATCCCTAGCCATAAAAGAAATGCAAATCAAAACAACATTGAGATATCACCTCACTCCAGTTAGAACGGCAAAAATCAAGAACTCTAACAACAACAGATGCTGGAGGGGATGTGGACAGAAAGGAACCTTACTTCATTGTTGGTGGGAATGTAAACTTGTTCAACCACTTTGGAAAGCAGTATGGAGGTTCCTCAAAAACTTCACATAGAGCTTCCCTATGACCCAGCAATCCCACTTTTGGGCATTTACCCTAATGTTTACAAACAAGACCACACTAAAGCTACCAGCACAACTATGTTTATTGCAGCATTATTTACCATAGCTAAGATATGGAACCAACTCAGATGCCCCTCAGTAGATGAATGGATCAAGAAAATGTGGTATATATACACAATGGAATTCTATGCCTCCATCAGAAAGAATGACATTGCCCCATTTGTTAGGAAATGGAAAAACTTGGAAAAAATTATATTAAGTGAAGTAAGCCAGGCCCAAAGAAACGTAGGTCCCATGGTTTCCCTTATTTGTAATATCTAGTATATGTATGAGTCAAGCGGAAAAGGTCAGATAATGTGATGTCAGGAAATTGAACCCTTAGATGTGTATTTTAATGTTTTTTTTCTTTCATGCATGTGTTTCTAACACATTTATAAGATTATCTCTTTGTTGCTTTGTATGTCCCTCCCCCACAGTATAACCCCTGCTTTCACTATATTTGATGTCAGTATAACTTGTGGAGGAGATAGGGAAAAACCAGTTGTTTAAGGATACAGGTGGACCTGTTGCAACAATGAGAAGTACAACTTGTCATGTCCAAAACGAGCTTTACAACGTTGGTGCGGGGGGGGGGGGGTTCGGGGGGGGGGAAGGAGAAGGTTTGGGATTAGGGGGGTAGGGGGGAGGCTGGGAAGGGATGTGAAGGGTAAACAAAGGAGGAGGCTGCAATGCTTGGTAAGAAATGTACGCATTATCCTGCCCATGTAACTGTAACTGCTCTGTACAGTATGTTCACAAATAAAATTAAATTAAAAAAAAAAAAAGAAATGGGTCTATAGTTTTTTTTCTTTGATGAGTCCCTGACTGGTTTGGACATGAGGGTTATGATGGCTTCCTAGATTGTTTTCGGTTGTGAACTTTCGCTTTCAATTTCATTGAAGAGTTGTAGGAGTATTGGTGTGAGCTCTGCTTTGAAGGCCTTGTAGAATTCCGCTGTAAAACCATCTGGTCCTGGACTTTTCTTAGCTGAGAGGTCTCTTACTGTTGTTTCTATTTCAATGCTTGATATTGGCCTCTTAAGATGGTTTAACTCATCTTGGTTTAGTTTTGGCATCTCAGTATTTGCTAGAAAAATGTCCATTTCTGCCCATTTCTCAAACTTACTAGCATAAAGTTTTGAGAAGTATTCACTTATAACGTTCTGAATCTTGGTTGTTTCCCTGGTCATGTTTCCATTCTCATCTCTGAGTTTATTTATTTGGGTGCATTCTCTTCTATATCTGATAAGATTTGCTAAGGGTCTGTCAATTTTGTTAATTTTTTCGAAGAACCAACTCTTTGTTTTGTTGATTCTTTCTCTAGTTTTTTTTGGATTCTATTTCATTTAAATCTGATAAATCAGAATTAATTATTTCTTTCCGTCTACTGGATTGGGGTTTATCTTGCTGCTCTTTTTCAAGGAGGTTTAGATGTGTCATTAAATTGTTAGTTTCAGATCTCTCCAATTTGTTGATGTAGGAGCTCAGAGCTATAAACTTGCCTCTGACTAATGCCTTTGCTGTGTTCCAGAGGAGCTGGAAATTTGTGTGCTCATTTTTGTTGAATAGCATGAACATTTGAATTTCCTTTCTAATTTCTTCCATGACCCACTCGTGATTCAGCAGTGTGTTGTTCAGCCTCCATATGTTACTGGACTTTTTGGTGGCTTTTGCTGTTGAGTTCTAATTTTGTTCCCTTGTGGTCAGGTAGAATGCAAGGTATAACTTCAATGTTTCTGAATTTAGACAAGTTTGCTTTCTGGCCTAAAATGTGGTCTATTTTAGAAAATGTTCCATTGGCTGCTGAGAAAAACATATATTCTGATGCTGCTGGGTAAAATATTCGGTAGATGTCTCTTTAATCTAGTTGATCTATGCAGCTGTTTATATCTGCGATTTCTCTGTTGAGTTTTTGCCGAGTTGATCTATCTAGTGGTGAGAGTGGTGTGTTAAAATCCCCAACAATTAATGTCTTTGGATCTGTGTGGGATTTGAGGTAAAGTAGTGTTTCTTGGATAAACTTGGGTGCTCCATTGTTTGGCGAGTAGATATTTAGAATGGTAATATCCGCCTGAAAGAGAGATCCCATAATTAGTATGTAGCAACCTTCTTTATCTCTTCTCACGAATTTTAATTTGAAGTCTATTTTATCTGATAATAGGATTGCAGCTCCCGCCTGGTTATGGGGGCCGTTTGTTTGGTAGATTTTGCTCCAGCCTTTAACATTGAAAATGTGTTTGTTTTTACGGGCAACATGTTGCTCCTGAAGGCAGCAGAGAGAAGGATCTTGATTTTTAATGCAACTAGGCAGTCTATGTCGCTTAATTGGATAGCTAAGTGTGTTAATGTTGATAGATAGGATTGAGTGGTATTTGGGAGTTCCTGCCATGTTATCCACCTTCTTGGGGGCTGGGAAAACTGGGTTCTTCATATGGTTCTTGGATTCTCCATTTGGGTGCACTTTATTGGCCTTTATTGTGGTATTGTTGGTTTTCTATGTGCAAGACATCTGTAAGAACCTTTGTAGGGCTGGTTTGGTGGAGATGTATTGTTTCAATTTTTCTTTCCTATGAAAGTTTTTTATTTGGCCTTCAGTTATAAAGGAGAGTTTAGCTGGGTACAGTATTCTTGCTTGATAGTTTTTTGATTTTAGGGCATGGCATACATCATATCAGACTCTTGTGGGATTGTCTCTGCTGAGAAATCTGAGGTGATTCTAGTTGGTTTCCCTTTATAGGTGATTAATCTTTTCTCCCTGACAGCTTTAAAGATCTTTTCCTTGGTCTGAATGGATCCTTTGTGGATTATAATGTGACAGTAGGATGTCCTATTTTTGTCTGGTCTATTTGGAGTTCTAAAAGATTCTTGTATCTGAATAGGCCTATCTTTTTGTGTGTTTGGGAAGTTCTCTGCTAGGATCCTGTTAAACAAGTTTCCTAGACCATTAACTTCTGTTTCTAGGTTCTCTTCTATACCCATTATCCGTAGATTAGGCCTTCTGATGGTGTCTTCCAAGTTTTGGATAGATCTATCATATTTCTTGGACTTGTCTTGGATGGTTGTATGTTCTTTCTCTATAATATCTAGGCTGCCTTCAATCCCTGTGATTTGATCTTCTGCATGGTCTAACCTGCGGTCAAGACTTTCTACTTTATTTTTTATTTCTTTTCCTTCTAATTGGTCAGCTTTGATGGCTTCAAATTCTTTGTTGAAGCTTTGTTTTAGATCTTGTATGAACTTCTTTACTTCCTTAATTTGGTTTTCACTGTTTATTCTCAAATCACTTAGTTGATTGTTTATGGTTTCCTTGGACTCCCATTCCTTCTGTTGGGTTCCATTCAGGATTCCCTTTATGGTCTCCCTGACTTCCTTCAACTCTTTGTTAATGGATCCCAGGAATGCCTTTAGTGATCTTTGTGTATTCTTATCCTGCTCTCTCAAGTCCTGTGTTACTCTTTCCTTAGGTTCCTCCCAGTCCCATTCCTGCCATTCCTGTAGTTCTCTTTGAGTGTTCTCAGCCTCTTAACGCCATTCCTGCCTTTCTCTTTGAGTATTCTCAAGCTGCTCACACAAATCCTGTATCAGTTTTTGAGTAGCTTCCTCACGCTCATGATGTTCCTGTATAAACTTTTAGATTGCCTCCTCTCTCTCCCTATCACGCTCATACAGAGTCCTTTGTAGGTTTTCAATATTTTCCTGCATTGACCTTTTGTTTGCTTCCTTTCTCTCCCCATCACACACATACAGAGTCCATTGTATGTTTTCAATCTTTTCATTTATCATGTTTGCCAGAAGTGTTTGTAGAGCTATTTGGGAACTTTGCTCTGGATTATTCATTATCTGTTCTGTCCCCGGATTATCAAGAGTGGGAGTTGAGATACCTGGACTCGCCATTTTTCTTGTGTTTTTCCAGCTTACTCTGCCCATTTGGGATGCAAATAGCACCAGTTTTGTGCTAGAACACTAACTTAATGCAACATCAACCAAAATCTGAATTTGCACAGTCAATAGTCTGCAGATACAATCTAGTTCAACAGCTACATCTATTCAACATCAAACAACTATATATTAATGGACTACACATCGCAAAGATGAATTTGGAAAACCAGAAATTATTAGGGTTAGGGAGAGATGTGGGTAAAAAATAGGAATAGAGTGATGTGGGAAGGCACAGGTAGAGTTAACTAAGTCCTAATCTCAAAGCAGGAAATAGGTTGGATAGGATGAAAGTAGAGAGAGAGAGAAAAAGAAGAAAGAGAAAGGGAAAAGAAAAGGGACCAGAAAAAATAGAAAATAATAATTAATAATATTATGTAGATTCCAAAACAAACTATTCAGAGAAGAACATGAATATAATGAGAGAAGGGAAGGGATATAAAGGAGATGTGAAAAACTTAACAATAAAAATGCTTAAAATATTATATAGGTATAAAGAGGTAGTACTGCTATTAAGGAATATAAGTCTCAGAGGTTTTGAATTGAGTAATAAATTTGTGGATTAAGTGTGTACACAATGGGGAATAGGGTCTAATAATCAAATACGGGTTTAACTGAGCATGTTCAGGACAACAATTAAGTCACAAAAAGAAGACGAAAGAGAAGAGAAATTGAAAAGGATAAGAAAGGAAGAAAAAAAGATCAGAAGTTCAGTAGAGCTAAACAAAATCAAAAAGAAAATTTAAAAAAAGAGAAAGAATTGCTAAGGGTCTGTCAATTTTGTTAATTTTTTCGAAGAACCAACTCTTTGTTTTGTTGATTCTTTCTATAGTTTTTTTTGGATTCTAATTCATTTAATTCTGATTTAATTTTAATTATTTCTTTCCGTCTACTGGATTGGGGTTTATCTTGCTGCTCTTTTTCAAGGAGGTTTAGATGTGTCATTAAATTGTTGGTTTCCGATCTCTCCAATTTGTTGATGTAGGAGCTCAGAGCTATAAACTTGCCTCTGAGTACTGCTTTTGCTGTGTCCCAGGGGAGCTGGAAATTTGTGTGTTCATTTTTGTTGAATAGCATGAACATTTGAACTTCCTTTCTCATCTCTTCCATGACCCACTCGTGATTCAGCAGTGTGTTGTTCAGCCTCCTTGTGATACCAGACTTTCTTTGGTGGCTTTTGGTGTTGAGTTCTAATTTTATTCCCTTGTGGTCAGAGAGAATGCAAGGTATAACTTCAATGTTTCTGAATTTGGAAAAGTTTGCTTTCTGGCCTAAAATGTGGTCTATTTTAGAAAATGTTCCATGTGCTGCTGAGAAAAACGTGTATTCTCATGCTGCTGGGTGAAATGATCGGTAGATATCTGTTAAATGTGGTTGATCTAAGCAGCTGTTTAGATCTGCAATTTCTCTGTTGAGTTTTGCCGAGTTGATCTATCTAGTGGGGAGAGTGGTGTGTTAAAATCCCCAACAATTAATGTCTTTGGAGTTATATGGGATTTGAGGGAAAGTAGTGTTTCTTGGATAAACTTGGGTGCTCCATTGTTTGGAGAGTAGATATTTAGAATTGCAATATACTCCTGAAAGAGAGATCACTTAATTAGTATGTAGAGACCTTCTTTATCTCTTCTCACGAATTTTAATTTGAAGTCTATTTTATCTGATATTAGGATTGCAACTTCTGACTGTTTATGGGGGCCGTTTGCTTGGTAGATTTTGTTCCAACCTTTAACATTGAAAATGTGTTTGTTTTTACGGGCAAGATGTTTCTCCTGAAGGCAGCCGAAAGAAGAGTCTTGTTTTTTAATCCAGCTAGACAGTACATGTCGCTTAATTGGAGAGTTCTGTCCGTTAACGTTAAGAGAAAGGACTGAGACGTATTTGGAGTTCCTGCCATGTTATCCACCTTCTTGGAGGTTGCAAAAATTGGGTTCTTCCTATGGTTCTTGGATTCTCAGTTTGGGTGTAGTTTCTTGACCTTTATTGTGGCCTTGTTGGTTTTCTATGTGTAAGACATCTTTAAGAATCTTTTGTAGGGCTGGTTTGGTGGAGACATATTGTTTCAATTTTTCTTTGCTATGGAAGGTTTTTATTTGGCCTTCAGTTATGAAGGAGAGTTTAGCTGGGTACAGTATTCTTGGTTGATAGTTGTTTGTTTTTAGGGCATGGCATACATCAGTCCAGGCTTTTCTTGCTTTGATTGTCTCTGCTGAGAAATCTGAGGTGATTCTAATTGGTTTTCCTTTATAGGTGATTAATCTTTTCTCCTTGACAGCTTTAAGGATCTTTTCCTTGGTCTGAGTTGATCCTGTGTGGATTATAATGTGACAGTGAGATGTTCTATTCTGGTCTAGTCTGTTTGGAGTTCTAAAAGCTTCTTGTATCTGAATAGGCCTATCTTTTTGCATGTTGGTTTAGTTCTCTGCTAGGATCCTGTTAAACAAAATTCCTAGGCCATTAACTTCTGTTTCTAGGTGCTCCTCTACACCCATTATCCTTAGATTAGGCTTTCTGATGGTGTCTTCCAAGTGTTGAATAGATCTATCATATTTCTTGGACTTGTCCTGGATGGTTGCTTCTTCGAAAAAATTAACAAAATTGACAGAACCTTAGCAAATCTTATCAGAAAAAGAAGAGAACACACCCAAATAAATAAACTCAGAGACGAGAATGGAAACATCACCAGGGAATCAATCAAGATTCAAAACATTATAAGGGAATACTTCTCAAAACTTTATGCTAATAAGTTTGAGAACTTGACAGAAATAGACTTTTTCCTAGCAAATATTGACATGCCAAAACAAAACCAAGATGAGTTAAACCAGCTTAACAGGCCCATATCAAGCATTGAAATAGAAACAGCAATAACAGACCTTCCATCTAAGAAAAGTCCAGGACCAGATGTTTTTACAGCGGAATTCTACAAGGCCTTCAAAGCAGAGCTCATACCAATACTCCTCCAACTCTTCAATGAAATTGAAAGAGAAAGTTCACTACCGAAAACATCCTATGAAGCCATCATATCCTTCATCCCAAAACCAGGCAGGGAATCATCAAAGAAAGAGAACTATAGACCCATTTCTTTGATGAATATTGATGCAATACTACTCAACAAAATATTGGCCAACCGACTTCAACAATTCACCTCAAAAATCATACACCATGATCAAACAGGATTCATTTCAGTGATGCAAAGCTGGTTCAATATATGCAAATCAATTAATATTATTCATCACATCAACAGGAGCAAGAATAAGAACCACATGGTTATTTCAATAGATGCAGAAAAAGCATTCGACAAGATCCAACACTCCTTTATGATGAAGGTTTTGGAAAAATTAGGAATCCATGGAACGTTCCTCAATACAATAAAGGCTGTATATGACAAACCTACAGCCAGCATTATACTTAATGGGGGAAATCTAAAGCCATTTCATCTTAACTCAGGAACAAGACAAGGATGTCCACTCTCTCCACTTCTCTTCAATCTAGTATTAGAATGCCTAGCGACAGCAATAAGACAAGATGCAGACATAAAGGGGATCCAAATAGGGAAAGAAGAAATAAAATTCTCCCTCTTTGCAGACGACATGATCTTGCATTTAAAGAATCCCATAGACTCCACTCCCAAATTACTCAAGCTGATTCAAAACTTTGGCAAAGTAGCAGGGTATAAAATTAACCCCCCAAAATCAATGGCCTTCCTCTATGCCAACATGAGAAAAATCTGGCTGAAATTAGGAAAGCAACTCCATTTGTTATAGCCCCACAAAAAATAAAATACCTAGGAATTAACTTAACCAAAGAAGTGAAGGAACTCTACGATGAAAACTTTAAAATCTTGAAAAACGAAATCAACACAGAACTTAAAATATGGCAAAACCTCCCATGCTCCTGGATTGGAAAGATTAACATCGTGAAAATGGCAATACTTCCCAAGGCTATCTACAAATTTAACGCAATACCTATCCAAATTCCACCCTCATTCTTCACGGAAATAGAAGAGGCAATCCAAAAATTCATATGGAACAATAAAAGACCCCGAATAGCAAAAACGTTCCTGAATTGAAAGAACACTGTTGGAGAAATATCAATACCAAATTTCAAACTCTACTATAAAGCCATAGTTATCAAAACAGCTTGTATTGGCATAAGAACAGACCTCAGGACCAATGGAATGTAATTGAAAACCAAGAAATTAGCCTACAGACCTAGAGCCATCTAATCTTTGATAAGGGAGCTAAAACAATAGAATGCAACAAAGACAGCATCTTCAGTAAATGGTGCTGGCAAAATTGGTTAGCTACTTGTAGAAAACTAAAGCTAGTTCCTTATATATCACCCTGCACCAGAATCAACTCCAAATGGGTCAAAGACCTCGAAGTCAAAGCAGACACTCTGAAAACATTACAGGATGGAATCGGAGAAACCCTAGGTCTCCTTGGTTCAGGCCGAATTTTTCTGAATAGAGACCCAGAAACACAACAAATCAAAGAAAGGTTGGACAAATGGGATTGCATAAAGTTGCAGAGCTTCTGCATGGCAAAGGACATAGCTAGCAAGATCAATAGAAAGCCCACGAATTAGGAGAAGATCTTTACTAGCCATACAACAGACAAGGGTCTCATATCTAAAATATACTTGGAACTCAAAAAATTAAATCCCCCAACAACAAATCCTCAAAGAAACAACTTCCCAATAAACAAGTGGGTGAAAATCATAAAGAGAAACTCCTCTGAATAAGAAAGAAGGATGGCCAATAGACATGAAGAAATTCTCAACGTCCCTAGCCATAAAAGAAATGCAAATCAAAACAACATTGAGATACCACCTCACTCCAGTTAGAATGGCAAAAATCAAGAACTCTAACAACAACAGATGCTGGAGGGGATGTGGACAAGGGAACCTTACTTCATTGTTGGTGGGAATGTAAACTTGTTCAACCACTTTGGAAAGCATTATGGAGGTTCCTCAAAAGACTCCACATAGAACTCCCCTATGACCCAGCAATCCCACTTTTGGGCACTTACCCAAATGTTTACAAACAAGACCACACTAAATCTACCAGCACAACTATGTTTATTGCAGCATTATTTACCATAGCTAAGATATGGAATCAACCCTGATGCCCCTCAGTAGATGAATGGATCAAGAAAATATGGTATATATACACAATGGAATTCTATGCCTCCATCAGAAAGAATGACATTGCCCCATTTGTTAGGAAATGGAAAGACTTGGAAAATATTATATTAAGCGAAGAAAGCCAGGCCCAAAGAAACATAGGCCCCATGGTTTCCCTTATTTGCAATATCTAGTATATGTATGAGTCAAGCGGAAAAGGCCAGATAATGTGATGTTAGGAAAATGAGCCCTTCGATATGTATTTTAATGTTTCTTTCTTTCATGCATGTGTTTCTAACGCATTTATAAAATTATTTCTTTGTTGCTTTGTATGTCCCTCCCCCACAGTATAATCCCTGCTTTCACTATATTTGATGTCAATATAACTTGTGGAGGAGATGGGGAAAAACAAGTCGTTTAAGTATACAGGTGGGTCTGTTGCATCAATGAGAAGTGCAAGTTGTCATGTCCAAAACGAGCTTTACAACGTCGGTGCGGAGGGGGGGGGTGTTGGGGGGGGAGAAGGATTGGGACTGGGGGGGGAGGGGGAAGCTGGGAAGGGATGTGAAAGGTAAAAGAAGGAGGAGGCTGCAATGCTTGGTAAGAAATGTACGCATTATCCTGCCCATGTAATTGTAACCCCTCTGTACATTATGTTTACAAATAAAATAAAAAAAAGAGAAAACAAAGAAAGAAAAACGCAAATACACATGTATTCCTAAAATAAAAATTATAAAAGGAAAAAAAGTTACTAGAAAACAATATTTTTCAAAAACTGAAAAATTAAAGATTAAAAAAAGTTTTAGAAAAGAAAAAAAAATTTATAAAAGGTACAAAAAGAAGAAGAAGAAGAAGAAGAAAGAAGAAGAAGAAGAAGAAGAAGAAAGAAGAAGAAGAAGAAGAAGAAGAAGAAGAAGAAGAAGAAGAAGAAGAAGAAGAAGAAGAAGAAGAAGAAGAAGAAGAAGAAGAAGAAGAAGAAGAAGAAGAAGAAGAAGAAGAAGAAGAAGAAGAAGAAGAAGAAGAAGAAGAAGAAGAAGAAGAAGAAGAAGAAGAAGAAGAAGAAGAAGAAGAAGAAGAAGAAGAAGAAGAAGAAGAAGAAGAATAGTTCTTTAAGTTTTTTGGGCAGTGGTTGGAAAAATCCTGTAACTCCCTTGTGTCTGTAATCAGCCTCTTTTTAGAGTCTCTGGTCTGATTGTGGTCCTGTGGCTTGGTTGGTTTCTTAAGTCAGTTTGTTCGAACAGGCAGAAAAACCTCTGCTTTAACCAGGATTTTGCGATCCTCCTCCCAGGCTAGTTCAATGGTAGTAGTATCTGCTTTGAGTATCACAAAAGAGGGAGATGGCTTTTTCCTCAAGTTTGGAGATGCTGTGATGAGGCTAGGTTCTGGGTAGAGTTGAGGCATTTCAACAAGCAGTAGCTTTTCCGGGGGCTAGTTTGTGAGAAACTCACAGAGCCCAGCCTAGAGCCATTCTCAGTGTTTGTGTTTACTTAATTTCAATTGATTGTCAATGCTGCTAAAGGGAGGGACAGCCTCTGGGTCTGATAACCCAGTGAAGAAAGCCACTCCTAGGGTTGGCACCCGAGCTGGGTGACTTTTCCCTGGGTGTAGCTGAGTCTGGAAAGTCAGGTTAAGTTCTTGTGACCTGCTAAATGACTCTAGTTTTATTCCAAGGCCTGAGTTGGAACTAGCAGCTCTGCCAAGCTTTGTCGGTATCCAAGATGGAGATCTCCGGTACTGGGGGGTGGGAGAGGTGGCCTTCCCTCCTCTGCTCCCTGAGAAGGAGTGAGGACGTCAGGCTTCTACTCACACCGAGTCTTGTTTCCTGGGTTGTCTCTGGTCTGGTCACTGCAGGATGAAGATGTCCCAAGAAACTCATTTTTATCCATATGAATACCAATGGAATGTGATGTATGTCATGATTGAATGGGCAGTTTCTTGAATGATTCTACTATAAATTATCTACAATTATATTCTCGGATACTGATTGATTTTAATCAATACTTTATTAACCATTTAAAAAATTACATTCATTAAAAGGAGAAATAATGAAATACCTAAGAATTGGTTGTCACATAGCATAGAGATGCCATTTTTTTTCTGCCAGGACTGGGATTGCATCTCATGGTCTGGGTAACTCTGTTACACTGTGTAGGAAGGGGAAGCTTGCTTTCTTGAAGTCAAGAAATTCAAGTCTGTTCCTTAGGCCTGAATTCGATCCCCACCACTAGCAAACATCCTATTTGTGTACATTTTAAATATATGATTTATATTTACATACATATATTGACTCCATATTGCATTCAGTGTAGTTATTCATTTAAACTTTTGTTTTGTTTATGTAGTAACCAGTTATTTTATTGACTATTATGGCACATAGAATATTGATTACATTGATTACATAGGATATAGGTCTGCATATGTATTCCACTTCATACCTGACATGCAGGACTTTCACAGAAAAGGAAAACATGTGTCACCATCTGTTTTTTACTCCACGATTCATTGTTTGGGAGTTCAGGAATCTGAACTCATGGCCTACAGGGCCAAATTTATGAATGATTGAGTGTCAACCTGCCATCCTGGGACAAACTGAGCTGACAGGCATTTCCCAGGACCTGAGATTGAGCCCCTTGGGTTGACAAAATAAGAAAAGATATAAATATATATATTTATAGTGTGCCAGAGATGTCTATCCATTATTCAGTTATATAGACTACATTCCTAACAATTCTTGGGTATTTATTATGCTTCCATATAATTAATATTATTGTTTTCATCATTAATAAACTATTAATTAAATCAGTGTCCTGAAATTATTGTGTCCCTGTAAGAAATACAAACAAGACCACACTAAAGCTCCCAGCACAACTTTGTTTATTGCATCATTATTTACATTAGCTAAGGTATGGAACCAACCCTGATGCCCCTCAGTAGATGAATAGATCAAGAAAATGTGGTATATATACATAATGGAATTCTATTCCTCCATCAGAAAGAATGACATTGCCCCATTTGTTAGGAAATGGAAAGACTTGGAAAAAAATATAGTAAGTGAAATAAGCCAGACACAAAGAAACTTAGCTCCCATGGTCTCCTTTATTTGCAATAACTAGAATATGTCTGAGCCAAGCAGAACAGGTCAGATAAGTTGATGTTAGGGAAATGAACCCTAAGATGTGTATTCAAATATTTTTTTTTCTTTCATGGGATTGTTTCTAACACATTTATAAGATTATTTCTTTGTTGCTTTGTAGGTCCCTCCCCCATGGTATAACCCCTGCTTTAACTGTATTTGATGTAGGTATACTTTCTGGAGGGGAAGGGCAAAAACAAATCGTTTAAATAGTGATACAGGTGGACCCATTGCAACAATAAGATGTACTAGTCATTATGTCGAAATCAAACTTTGCAACTTTGGTGGGAGGAGGCGGATTGGGTGGAGGCGCCGGGGGAGGATGGGAAGGGATGGATAGGAGAGACAAAGTAGGAGGCTACAATGCTTGACAAGAAATGTACTCATTGTCTTGCGCAGGTAATTTTAACCCCTCTGTACAGTATTTTCACAAGAAAATTAATAAATTTTTAAAAAGAAAAAAAAAACAGAAGAAAAAAATCATGAAGATGACATGATCTTGTATTTAATGGACTCCATGGACTCCTCTCCCAAGTTACTTGAGCTGATATGAAATTTTGCCTAAGTAGCAGAATATAATTTTGCCTCAATAACACCAACCAAGAAAGGAATAAAAAATAAACAAGAAAGGAAAACACAGTTGGAAATTTGGGTTGATTTTGTCATTATGTTTTGAGAACTCAAGTTTCCCATAGAAATGTAACTCATATATAATCCTCAGTTGTGTTTTAAATGTTGTCTTAATTACATAACATTTCTACATGCAAAAGAGCTCATGATTCCCAACCAAAAATTTGAAAAAGTAAGCATCATTCTGTTAGATTCCAAAGAAATGATGAAGAATTACAAAAGTTTAAGCCTGGAAAAATAGGAAAGTTCATTTAATATAGGAATTTGTAGACTTGCCTAAATTAGAATTTAGATTTAAAATAGATAATTTTTGTTTGTAATTTAATATTCTATAGGATACTACAAAATGCTTTTCAAATAAAAGATTTAATTTACAATTTCACAAATTATTCTGGCATTCTAATTGACTAGAGTAGTCTTTCAGGTGAGGTACAATAAGAACTTAGTTAATAGATAATTCCAACAGCTCATGAGTAAAATGATAATGTGAATAATCTAGACAAATTGTCAACAAATTGATGATATTAATTTATAAATATAGAAAAAGCGCAATCTTTTGAGACTTTGGTGTAACATGGCATGAAGAGAGTAATTGTGTGACATCTTTTTTTTTCTACCTTTACATAACACAGGAAGTAATTTCCTTAATCATGTACCTCTGTATACAATGAGAAAAATGCTAGGTTTGAGGATTTTTAATTTTGTTTTTGTTGTTTTGTTTTTCCTAGGGCTTAACCTCTGGGCTTGGGCACTGTCCCTGAGCCTGTATTTGCTTAAGGCTACTGCTCTACCACTAGAACATCAATGCCACTTGAGTCTGACTTTTCCTTATGAGTTTATTTGAGATAAGAATCCAAGGAACTTTCCTGCCTGGGTGGGCTTTCAACCATAATCTGCAAATCTTAATATTAAGATATACATATCTCCTGAATATCTATGATAGATAATATATATAGTAAAATAAAAAATTAAATTAAATTAAAAATAAATACTATTTGCAAGTGTTCTGATCTCAAGAATACCATTGCGGGGAAAATGATGTAGCAATGTTAAGTGTAGTATTCTTTCCACAAGAGGAAGGGCATCACATTAGCATAACTGTAGTATTTTTTTCACAATAGTGATAAACTAGTCATGATGTGAATTTAGGGAATTTTAACGTGCACCTTACAATTTGGAAACTGTTGGGCTAGGATGACTTTACGGCATAAAATCTTGGGATTGATTGTCATAGATATAATAGCTTACTCTGATGAACAAATGTTTACTCTTACGGAATTTTTATTGGAAGTGGCGCTGTGGCTCAAGTGGTAGAGTGCTCATCTTGAGCTGCAGAGCGCAGGGACAGTGCCCAAGCCCAGAGTTCAAGCCCCACGACTTATCAAAAAAAAAAAAAAAAGGAATTAATTATTATAGTTACTTCATAGTATTATCCTCTACAAGAACGTGTCTATTTTTTCTGTTGACTTTTAAGTATGTAAAGCCTCATTCAAAACTGCATCTACTGCAGAATTAAATAAAATAAAAACAGGTACTCTTTTGAATGTCTCTGGTATGGGATGTTCAGAATTTGAAAATGAGTAGTTAGTAGTTATAGGAATTTTGAGGAACAGATATATTCTCTCCTCTTAACAATTAGTAAGTTTTCAAAGTTAGGAGTTTCCATAGAATTGAACTGTTTTCTGTTTTAGTATGAGACAACACTAAAATAATATTTTTTTCAAAATAATGGCAAGTATATTCTGAAAATATTGTATAGTTTGATAACATTCCAGTTGATGTCTGATAAAGAAAGAGGTAATTCAAATTAGCAACCAAAATGTTCATTTTTTAAAGGTAATACACATAGATTAATATTTACTATACTAATACAGTGAAATTATATTTTATGTAGCTCATTTTTTAACTTAATTTTATTGTCAAGGTGATACATAGAAGGGGTTGCAGTAATTGTAAGGTATTGAATACATAACATATCAAAATTTTTATCCCCTCCCTCATTTTGCTCACACTTTTCCTTCACCCCAATACCACTCACAAGTTGTATTGTAAATTTTCAACATATTGTCCTGTGACTATTGCTATTGCATTGGTTTGCCTTTTGTCCTTTGTCTCGCCATTTTATTGTTCTGCTTCCCTTGCCAAATGAAGATAAATGTATATACCATACACAGGCTACTGAATCCAAGTACAACAATGGACAAACCATATGGGATAACACAAAGGAAAAAAGGAATCACATAGTACATTAAAAACAACATCCAAAAAGAAAGACCTCTCTTTCCATATCTAGGAGTTTATTTTGCTCAGCATCATTTTATATGGACATTTATACATAGATATTGATTCATTCTGCTCATCTGCTAAGACTATCTTAGATATTTCCTAGTTATTACAAATGAGGGAAACCATGAAATTTGTTTCTTTGTGTCTTGCTTATTTTTTTAGTAGGATTTTTCCAAGTTTTTCCATTTCCTTATGAATAGGAAGCATAGAATTACTCCGTACATATATAAACCACATTTTGTCAATTCATTCATCTACTGAGTGGCATATTGGTTTAAAACATGATTGCATGTAAGTATCACTTAAGGCCATTCAAAAATGACAGATGCTACCTCACCAGATATACTAATATCATGATTTCTAAGTAAGATAGTATTTTATGGTGGTACAAATGTTGAGATATAGGATGAGTCTAATATGTATCTTGCAGGAATTAGCCAGGAAGATATCCAATATCATGTAGGATAAAAATGGTAGTTTCTAAATGTTTCCCTTGAGAAAGATATAGGAGGCTGCCAGAAGTATGAAGTAGTTCAGGTAATTTGGAAGAATTTAGACATGCAAGCTCAATTATGTCTCTTTAAATAATAATTATGTAAGTGGAAGGGCAAAAAAAGGGTAAGAGAAGAAAATAACTGACATCAGGTCATCGTCCCAAGTTAGAGTAAAAAAGTCATAATCTATAACTTCCAAGTTAAAGAGAGACCAATATAATACGTCCCACTTAATTTAGGTACATGCAAAATATTTACTTGGCTTTTCCCTACTTAAATGCTCCAAAATAAATGAACACTTATAAGAAAAGTTATGTGATTGCCATTGTTTCAACACTAACTGTGATCAGCCCTCTTTTTCTCACTTTGCACTTGGTAAGTTGATGATGTTGTGGCTGATTAGAGTCAGAATTAGGGGCTTCTACTTGTACAATTATCCCAGAACAGTTTAAAGCAGTTTTCCGCCCAAGATATCCAACTACATTGTCTGAACCTGTACTTTGAACACACCCTCACACCTGAGCACCTTATTTGAAATTATACTTTAGCTTTTCTTGGCACATTCTACTTTGTGCCTTTGTCTTCTTTGCACATTCTTTTTGAGTTCATAGTTGCTCTATTTCCATTTTATCTGTACAAACTGCTAAGAACATTGTCCAACTACTACTTCTTGTTTGTACACGCCCAGTCTATGTATGAAGGTATTTTATCCATGTTAAGCAATAGGGTAATACTCACTCTCTGAGGAGAAAAGCTCCACAATATAACCCTATGCCCACATTAAAGGATGTAGAAATTAAAGCATTTTGAGACAGTGATATTAGAATTGAAAGGCTCCTTAAGGACATTTTCCTGGAGTTCATTAGTTTACCCAGGAGAAATATAAATATCCACAAAATTTGGAGCTAATTAGTAAGTGTCCAAGATAACATTAGATCCTAGATGTTGTGTTAATACAAGTCACGATTTTATTATTGTTAAATCAGAATCCTTCAATACTTGACAATGTGTATGAGAAAGTGAAAGAAAGGCATTAAAGCAAAATGTCTTATCTTTTTAGGCATTTAATCGTAGGGGTGAGAGTAATGTCTGAATTTTTCCATTCAATAAAAGCTTGAAGTTTATAAGAACATTTTCCTACATATAAGAATTTGTGTCAGAAAGTTTAAAGTGAATATCAAAAGATCTGAAAATTAGAAAGCTTTGTTCACTGTTAGAATTTAGATGGCTTATTTATTCATAAATCTCTTTACCTACAAAAAATTAAGTCTTGAAGTTAGATTTAGTGGGCATTCTTTTTACCTAAATGAGTGTTCTCTTAATATTAATTTGTGTATTTTATGTACTCCCTCATCTTAACACACATGTGTATTTGGAAGCATGTATATTTCATGACAGTTTAGTTTTCATATGTTTTCCAGTGTCAATCTTAAGCTAAGGATTTATGATCCAGTTTTCATTATAATTTATATGGTAAGTGATATTTTTCCCTTTATTATAATATAATAAAATATAAGAAATACACACACACACACACACAAAAAGAATTTGTGTCAGGTTGGTTGACAGGGTTATTTCAGTATGGAGATATACCTAACAAGAATTAGATTTCAGTAGTGTATATGGCAGTTATGATGTGTCAATTGCTATTGAGGCATTTTCTATTCTAAAGAGGAGTCAATTACAGGAGTCTTCAGTCACATCAGTAAAGCTGTATGTTCAACCTAATACTTGGTGTTACTTGTCCTACATTTATAATGAGTAGGCTGATAAGATATCCAAACATATCTAAATATATTTCAATAAAATCCCAAACTGATATGGATAGATGGGTCACTAATTGGAACTGTAGGACAAATTAGGCTTTTTTGTGCTGTAGTTCAATCTATAATCTCCTAGCTAAATAAAGTTTTCAAAAATATTCACAGAATACCAGTAATAAAAGTTCATGACAGTTATATCTGTATAATATTTCTAAGGTCAGGATTAAGTATTTGTTCCCAACATTTAGAATCAACAGGGTTTGTTGAATTAATCGATCCAGAATTTTGTCCTCACATTCACATCTGAACATTTTATCAATATGACTTTCACCAAAACACTGTTCTTATTGAACTTGTCTATGTCCTTTTACTTTTCAAATCCAAATAGTAGATTTAATTCAATATCTTCCTGAAAATTCTTTCCTTCCTTTTCTTCTGTAAATCTGTGTTTATTCCTTTTTTGTTTCCTTATTTATCACATTCCTCCAATCTTGTCCACACTGGTACTCACATTGTTCACACTTTCGTCAGAACTTTCCTTTTCCTCTTCCCTTTAATAATGTCCCTGATTTTATTACTTTTCATATTCATGGTCATGAATATTTTGATGATGTCCAAACAGACCTATCTTTGCATCTGTTTAACATAAATATTAGAACTATCAGAGAGTTTTTTTTCCTCTAAATCCATCTTTATCACCAAGATAAATCCATCTAAATCCATCCTTATCACCAAGAATGTAACTAACACAGTTAGGAGACAGAGATGTGCAAAAACTTTAGATTTCCTCTTACCCTACCTCCATCCATTAGATAAGATGAATGATCAAGATTTTCTCAGTTTCTGTCACTAATGTAATTTCTATGTACTCCTTTTTATGACCCTGACACACCAGCCTATTGCAAATACTCATCACCACTCACTCAGTCCTAAAACAACTATTTACTAAGTATGCATTTCTCCCCATAGTCTTTTCATATTGGTCCTCTCCTTCACCCAATGACTCTCCTTGTAAGCACACAAAGTGAAGAACTCAGACAAAAATTCGAGTACCCCCATTATTTACTCACAACATTGAATGTTGGTTCTTACATTTAATGGATATAATCTACCAGAAATATTGAAGAATATATTTGTTGACTTCTAGAGCAAAGAAAAAGAAAGTAAACAGTCCTTACATTTTCTAACTTAGCTTACAAATAAGGGAAGAGTCAAATTCAGTTTGTTGGTATAAAGTCAGAAATAGTTTCATACAGAAATAAAAATAAATTTTAACTCCTGGCTCTGCAGCTTTTGTCCTTTTATTGAATGGTATCTATATGAGAATGTTATTTGAACTAATCACACTAAGTTGAAACCTACATCTTAGTCCATCAAAATGTGGAAATAAACGATTTTATTTACAAGAAAATAATACCACCAAGAACAGTGAGTATACATTAGAAAGACTGCTGGAATAACATTAGGGTTTTTACTGTCTGTACCTGTTTACGTGATTGTATTTCTTGATATTCAAACTCTCCTCTTGTTATTCTGTTTTGTTTTGTTTTGTATTGTTTGGTTCGTCGTGGGGCCTGGACTCTTGGCCTGGCATTGTCCCTCAGCTCTTCAGCTCAATGCTCTCTACCACTTAAGCCACAGTGCCACTTCCGGCTTTTTCTGCTTATGTGGTGCTGAGAAATCAAACCCAGAGCCTCATGTAAACAAGGCCAGCACTCTGCCACTGAGCCACCTTCCCAGCCCTCCTCTGTTATTCTTATTGTATGTAATCTAACACTGTTTATAACTATGCATTCAATGTGGGAAATCCAGCTTCAAAGATATCTAAGTATTTTTTTCCTTTTCAATCACAACATCGTCATTATCAGGCTACACTGTGGTCATCATCCTCCCCATCAAAATTATTATTAGCAACATAAGTGCTAATTATTGAACGTCGGATATGTGTCTATGATTTTATTATTTGTCTTTTGATTAATAATTTTAATGTTACCACTGTGCATGAATCCATATTGAAATTTTGAACAAATAAAAAAAAACCTAAACCATATCAGATAGTTTGATTATGTGTTTATAACAAATTATGGAATAGATTTTTTGAAGCATTGCAAATTCCTAATCACTATGAATTAACTTCCTCTCTCCCCCTAACTACAATCAAATATTTAAGAGTTTGGGCAGAATCTTTTCAAGTAATATACTGTAAATGTTACTACAATATCATGTGTATATCTAAAATTCATTTGAAAGTAATAAACTCTTTCTATTGAAATATTAGTTATTTTATTCTAGGAAACTTTTAGAAAAATAGACTGTATATCTTTGAAATGAAAAAGTTCAAAAATAGTAGCATAAAATTTTTAGAGCGAGTCTGTCTTCTCTCTCTCTATATATATATCTGTCTTCTCTCTCTATATATAAATGTTATGTGTAGAATAGTATATTTTTAGAGATTATTTGTCCTCAGAAATATATAAATATATCTAAATTCATGTGTAGAATGATATACATCATAGTGAAACAAGTAACTTAACATATAATTAAAATTTTAAAAAATACTTCATGAAACAAAGTGCCGGTAACTCACCCTTATAATAAGAGCTATTCTGGGTGCTGAGATCTTAGAATTGTTTTAGAAACTAGCCCAGACAGAAAAGTACTTGTTAGATTCTTATCTCCAATTAACCACTAAAAACAACACCCACAACAAAAAATGTATCACATTAATTTCACAAAAGCATCTTTTACTGCTGTGAACATTTCTTAGAAACATGAATACATACCCCTGGAAAATGTTAAGTAAAAAAGTATAGAATATTTACGGCTATGTTAAAGACATGACTGTTTAGATTGTTTAAGATATTTAGTTAATGATTAGAAGTTAAGAATAATGATAGGTACATCATATATTGGGACTGGTTTTTTTATTCTATTTTACAATAGTAATAAAATGATATTTATAATAATTATATAAAATTACTCTTGCTTAGTATTTGAATTATCATAAGTGATAAATATTTTTAAATGAATTCCAAAGCAAAGGAGTATCAATTCTTTTGTAATTTCAAAACAATTAAGAAAATTATTTCAAGGCTGGTTCACTCTAAGTCTATATTTGTTTTCTTGTTCTAGTTTTCCTATGTTAGTAGAAATTAAAATTCCAAAAATTTAATGGATATTGGCATTTAGGAACATCTTCACATACGCTAATATTAGAGTCCCTTAAGTGGAATTATTTTATTCATTTGTTACTTTCACAAATAAATCAAGATGATTGTGTATTTTGTTCTTTTCACTGCTTTTGGCTTTTATCTTGAGAATACGTTTTTCCTAGAAAACTAGAGATAAGCAATTGGATTGAGCATGTAACATATGACTTTCATAAAATGCAGATGCATAGATTTGTGTCTTCTGTCATTTGCTAAAAGTTTCTTCCAGAAAAGTTTCTCATTTACTTAGAAGTTTTACCCCTTCCCCTCCACAAATTATACCAACATCAAATACAGTGAAAGCAGGGGTTATACTGTGGGGGAGGGAAATACAAAGCAACAATGAAATAATCATAAATGTGTTAGAAACAATCGCATGAAAGAAAAGAAAACCTTTGAATACATATCTTAGGGTTCATTTCCCTAACATCACCTTATCTGACCTTTTCTGCTTGACTCAGACATATACTAGATATTGCAAATAAGAGAAGCCATGGGAAAACATTAGGGATACAGGTGGACCCATTGCAACAATGAGATGTACAAGTCGTTATATCGAAAAATGAACTTTACAACTTTGGAGGGGGGTAGCGGGGAGTATTGGGTGGGGGACAGGGGGAGGATGGGAAGGGATGGGAAGGGGAAACAAAGGGGGAGGCTACAATGCTTGATAAGAAATGTACTCATTATCTTGCCCATGTAATTGTAACCCATCTCTACAGTATTTTCACAATAAAAATAATAAAAAATTATTAGAATTGATGCATAATTCCTAGGTATTCCAGTTATCACATATACTTTTGGATTGAGTTATCTCTGTATAAACACACACGGACAAAATACCCTCAAAATAAACAGAAATCACATCTTTGCTTTAAATGCAGTAGTTTACAAAGAGTTTTTAGCCAACGCCAAAAACATCTTTTTATCTATTCTGCATTTTGTGTGAAGAAGTTTTAACAATAGTTTTTTTTCCTGACATGCAATTCACTTACAATATATTATCTCCTTTTATTGTATACATTTTAATGCTTTGGAAGTGAATTGTGCCTTCATAGGTTTTCAAAGCCCGATTTTCACAAACTTGCATTCCTTCAAATAGAAATGCTGTAAATTTTAGAACAGACATTAAAAATAGATATAAAATTCAGTTACAGGAATTTGCCCATCATACAACCTCTATAGTGTGTTTTCAAAATTTGTTTTTGGGGATCATTTCCAGGGTCTCACACATAGTATTCAAGTTCACTGTCAATTAATTACAATCTCTATCCAAAAAAAGTTTTTTACTTCTGTTTAATACATTCATAGAAGTGTAATGCCTGGATCCTATAAAATTCTCTTTCACCTTTTGAAGACTTGAAATCTTATTTGCTAAAATGATTGCAGTATTATACAAATCGATCACTATTAGAAGTATATCAATTTCTCCACAAATGCATTACTATATTTTGCGTCCTCTTTTTATATTATGGACTTATTAGTGAGTTTTTATTATTTCTTAGACATTAAAAAGGAGCTTATTTCATATGCTCCTCCTATTGACTATTAATTTGCATGTTATTTAATGAAATATACTATTCAGGAAAAAAATTTATATAGAATTAGAAGATATAAAAATACTTATGTTTTAGGGGCTGGGAAGGTGGCTCAGGGGTAGAGTGATGCCTCGCATGCCTGAGGCCCTGGGTTCGATTCCTTAGCACCACATAAGCAAAAAAAATCCAGAAGTTGCTCTGTGGCTCAAGTGGTAGGGCGCTAGCCTTGAGCTAAAGAGCTGAAGGACAGCACCCAGGCCCAGAGTTCAGGCCCCACAACCGGATCCCTCCCAAAAAATACTTAAGTTTCAGAATCATTGTAGCATTAACATTGTAGCATTAACAAATATATGCCCTCTATCTGTTGGATATGGTTTTGTTTCTGTTATAGTGTCCTTTGAATTATGAAAGGTTATCACTTGATATAATCCAGTTCTTGCTTTTCTTTAGCCACTAATGTTTTCCATGTCAAATTTTTAGAAACCTTTACTAATCCGATGTCATGAATTTTTACATTTATGTCTTATTGGTTTTTACATCTCACATTTAGTTTGATAATCATTCTTTATAAGGTTTCAGGTAGGCCAGGTGCCGGTGGCTCACGCCTGTAATTCTAGCTACTCCGGAGGGTGAGATCTGAGGATGGTGGTTTAAAGCCACCGGGTAGGAAAGTCCATGAGGCTCTTATCTCCAATAAACCACTAGAAAACCGGAAGTTTTGCCGTTGTTCAAGCGGTAGAGTGCTCACCTTGAGCTGAAGAGCACATGGACAACGCCCAAGCCCAGAGTTCAAACCCGATGACCAACATACATACACACAAACAAAGGATTGAGGTAGTAGTCTAAGATTATTCTTTAAATCTAGAGAGGCAATAGTGCCAATACAAACATTTAAGATTCTGTTTTTATTTCATAAAATCTCATAGCATCCTTTTCAAAATCTATGGACCATAAATCTAAGAATTTATTTTTGAAAAATCTGTTACCTTCTTCATTGGACTGAAAGTCAGATAATATGGAAAAAATAAAATAGAAAACAAAGCATTGTATAGAGATGTTACAATGTAAAAAATTTGTAATAGGAATATAATTCATTTCCAAAGAAATAAGAGAAAGAATAAAACTAACAATTGCTAATGTGGATAGAAGATGGATCACATTTTATCATATTTAATTTTGAAAAAGCATAGTAGGAATGAAACTTTTAAGAAGTCATAACTTAAAACACTATTTGTATTACAAATAGACAGTATAGTTCAGTGATAAAACATTGGCCTAACATATGTGAAGCAATTGTGTGATCTCCCAAGCATTACAAAGTACACACAAAGCACACACACAAAAAACCCACATAAACACACACACACACACACACACACCACATACACACACTTGGAATATTTTTATTATTATATTAAACAGAGCAAATTATCACAAACAGTAAAAGTATTTTAATATATGAAATTATAATATTGCTCATACTATTTAAAAGTTTAGTAGAAATAAAACAGTCACAAGATACTTGGATTCTTATAGATTAAGTAAATTGAAAATTAAGAAATAAAAGACATGAGAAATTTGCAAACAAGTTTTAAATAATAAACATTTTGAAACATGTATCCTTTTATTTTGGCAAAAGATTGATGTTACTGGTGTTTTAACTCAAGATTTAGAATATAATAACCAGGTGCTCTATATCTTGCTAGGCATGGCTATATCTCTAATCATTTCACTCTGGAAATTTTATGATAAGTTCTCATAGTTTCCCAGTCTCTCCCGAATTACAAACCCTATTTACACTTCCCACCATAGTTAGAAAATAGAAACCACAAATCACTATGCCCAGCTCAGTTTTTTTTAATTCAAGTATAAATATTTCCAAAAAGTGACCATGTAATGCAGCCTTTTTTAATAAAGTATGTGCTTCTTGAAAATACAGTATTCATTACCTGGACAAATATGTTTAGAACTATAAGAAAATAAATTTATTTAAATTCATCAACCATATAAAATTTAAGAAAATAATTTTTAAATAGTCACATGTTAACTATTTTGAAAGCAAAAATATATCTCTGAATAATTTACATTTGTTAAAATTATGCAAAACTAAATTAACTAATCCTACAACTCTGAAAAAAAAATTACCCTAAAGAAACAAAAGAAAATAATTAAGTTCAAAATTTGAAATTTAGAAAATAAAATGAAGTGTATTCTTTAGTTGATTTAAATAACTGTAAGCCCTCTGTATATCAATTTCATAATAAAAAATGCATGAAGAAAGAAAAGTACCCATTGGTCAATAGCGACAGGAAAAGCATCAGTAGTTTTATTTTGAGTGTGCAAAAAAATCAATGGAAGAGATAACAATGTTCCTTCCATAATAAATGTACTCATTACTTTATTTAACTAACTGTATCCCCTCTGTACATTACCTTTACAATAAAATTAAATTGAAATTAAAAATAAACTAAATAATATACCAATTAAGAATTCATAGAGAGCTAGGAAGGTGGCTCAGTGGTAGAACTCTTGCTTTGCATATTTGAGGCCCTGGGTTCAATTCCTCAGCATCTCATAAACAGAAAAAAAAAAGCTGGAAGTGGCGCTGTGGATCAAGTGGTTGAGTGCTAGCCTTGAACTAGCCTTGAGGAACAGCGCCCAGGCCCAGAATTCAGGTCCCACGACAGGACCCCCCCCCCCCCGCAAAAAAAACCAGAATTACTAGAAACCATTGGTTTAAAACTTTTTAAAAAACTGCCCTAAGTACCCAAGTAATATAATTTGATGATACTATTTAAATACTTCAACTTCAGCAGAGAAGCCAAAAGTTTAATAACTGTTACAAAGTAAATTAATAAATCTGAATATATTACCATTAATAATAATCATAACATGAATTTATAGTGGTAGTCAAATAGGTAAGAACTTAGGCAATTTGCCATTAGTTTGCATTTAATATGTGAGAAAGAATTTTCTAGGTTTTTTTTAAAATATATAATCAGCTTAATGAAGAAACTATTCTGTCACATCATATGATAATTAGATGAAGCTGATTTTAGAGCAAAGAGAAGATTGTACTAAGTTTTTGCATGTTAAAGTATATGCTTATTTTGGTTGTGGGAAATTGTGTTCAACTTGGGTATTGTTTTTGTTAGACTGGTGTCATATCAATGGTTAATTTTAGGATAGGGGTTCCCTTTCAAAAGAACATGCACCTGATCTGACTTTTTAGACTTCTCATTATCAATGACATAAGAGTTGCACACCAAATTGTCTAGCTTCCTAACTTGGCTGTCCTGGATTCGGCAGTCCTTCCAATCTTAACCTGTAGATAGTGCAGGATGGTGGAAATGATCCAATGCACCCAGCTATAGATTGAGAAGGAAGTCCACTAAACTTTTGGCCTGGGTTGTGTTCTCAAGCTTCCTCAGTAGTTAAGAGTTCAGATGGGAACCCCTGGTGCCAAGCAGCCAGAGTATTTCTTAAAGCAACTAGACATATATATGACTTAGGCATGTAAACACCTCAGGACAAGAATAAAAGAGCAGTGAAGTATAGAGGACAGGCCCAATTTTAACTAGCTACTTGGAGGCTGAGTAAGATTAGCTAGCTACTCTGGAGGCTGAGATATGAAGACCACTATTCAAAGCCAGTCCAATCATGAAAATACATGCGAGTATCTCCAAAAAGTCAGAAGTGGAACAATGGCTCAAGTGGTAAACCACTATCCTTGGACACAGAAGCTTAGGGATGATGAATGAATAAATGAGCACTTGCACATGCACGTGCGTGTATACGCGTGCATGTACACACACACACACACACGAGTATTTCAATGCGAAGTTCATTTTTTACCATGCTGTACCCTATTTCCCTCTATTAGTTTACAAATGAACAAAATCAGCTAAGCACCTATTTACATAGAACTCATCATGTTTCTCTAAAGTCAACTCTCTTTTTAGAAGCATGCTTTTATTTGACCCATATGTAAACTATTCAGGAGTTTGATTCTTCTCCCTCAATTCTGTAGAATTAGATGATTGTTTAGCTTCCTCCTAGCAATACAATTTTGTGAAATCTTGCATCAAGCAACGTATTTCTTTCACTAGAACTCAAGCCTCTGTCAAAAAATTAATAATAGTTTTTTCTTCTCTTTGCTTGCATCTGTAGTTTTATTACCTTCATATATTTCATGATCTGTCTGTGCATGACAAAGACTGCTGTGGAAATAAAAAGACCCGTCGCAGCACTTATCATTTATGTACCATCCATAGATATGAAGATGTTTAAATATTACTGAAATTGCTTTGGAATAAATCATGTACACCTTGACTATCATGAAAAAGAAGAATTGGTTTCTCAGCATTTTAGGTAAGAACTCGATTGAAAGGAATAAAAGGAAAAGTGAGGAACAACTCAACACATACATTCAAATGAAACAAAACAACCCAAGAAAACAAATTAATTCAGTAGTCAAGAACCTGCAGGAAATGCAAAGACTTAAAAAAAACATCAGCTATGACAAACTTATGAAAATCCTGACTACATGGGAGTCTACCCTTGTGAGGATAGAGGTTAAAGCCCAGAGTGGACAGAAAGATCTGTACACAATACCATGCACCTGTTATTCTAAATTCCAGGAAGTATAACATAACGTGGACTGAGCCCAAGGTCATACACAAGGATCTGAAAAATAATCAGGATAATTTAGGACTGGGGAAATGACAAAGCGGTTAAAACACCCATTTAGGGGGCACACGACACTCAATTCAAACTCTAATATTTGGGTATTAAAGTAAAAAGCTATGATTTTAAATAATTGGAATAATTGTAAGATTTGAGTGGAAAAATGCATTAGAGTGATAGAATGAACCCATGGTTCAATGCTTTCAACTTAAGTGAAAATATTTTATGGTACTTCAGACAAAACAGAGTTACCTTGCAAATGAGCATGGTTGTGCATTTGGGTGATGGAAATACTTTAATTACACAGGTGTAAATTAAATAGATTTTATTTGGGTAGATTGTACTTCTTAAACTAAGAACCTGGATGATGTCCCTGAGATTTTTCTCTCAAGGCTACCACTCTACTACTTTGAACCACAGTTCCAATTCTGATTTTCTGTTGGTTGTTTGGTGATAAGATTATCCTAGACCTTCTTGCCCAGGATGGCTTCAAACTATGATCGGCAGATCTCAGCCTCCCGAGTAACCAGGATGCCAGGCATGAGCCGTCGATAGTTTTAATAATTTAGTAAATTGTACACTTACTGAAATTATACATTATCATTATAACCTGCATAATATATGTGTGTATGTATATATCAATGCATATGGATAGAAATATTTTAACATATTTTTGTATCTACAGTACATTTATGAAATCATCCATTATAAAATAAAATGGAAACAAAAGTTAATAAGGAGCAAAACAAAGGAAATTATCACATGTTTCTTGTTGTTCAATGGAATACGAATTCGAGAATCAGTTTGGGAAAACCATCTCTACGTTAACAAAATGGATAAGAGCTATTAATTCTAATCCATCTATTTGCCCATGTTGTGCAACCTCACACATGAGTGTCAAAATCAAACCACACTTTTTGCCTTTGCTTTTAACTCACCTGACATAATTTACAGGTTAGATGAAGTAATCAAATAAAGATTAAAATAATATTATGTGAGGTTATGAATTAGAGCTGAACATGATTTTGAATATGATAATAGCTAATTAAGTTGCATATTTCGTACGTTTACTCTGTCTTGTCCCTCATTCCCACATTAGGAAAGTATATAGAAGGTTCTCACTAAATTATATATACAATTATGAAAAAAATGTATTGAAAGAATATGGGCACAGTGTGGTTTTAGCTTATTGAGACCTGTAGGAGTAAGTGTGTTTTTGAGGACTTGCAATACATTGTGATGAAGATGAAGGGAGGGATGTTCTTATTCTGGAAAACTGGCTAGAGGATTGCTCCCACAAAGGAAGTGATGAATTCTTCCAAAAGGTTACAGTAAAATCACTTTCACAACCATGTTCACTGCTGCACTATTCACTGTAGCCAAGTTACAGAAACAGCCCAGATGCCCTTTGGCAGAGTGATGGTTAGAGAATGTGTGGCACATATACACAATTGGATTGAACCCATCCATTTTGAAGACTGTTACATTATTTGCAACGAAATGAATACGTCTAAAAATATATTAAGTGAACTAAGTCAGAGCCAGACACACAAAGGACCCATATTCTGTGTCATATTTGGAAGCTAGAAATTTATACAAGTTTACATAAAAATATTAACCAAAGCATGCTATTTGCAGAGGAGTATTTCAAAGGTGTAATTTCTTATAAAATTGAACTTTACTCCAACAAAATGAGGACCAGGAAACTATCACTTGAAATATGTGAGTGGAAGTCAAAAGGAAGGAATAAAGAGAGTTATGGAGGAAGAGAGTGATGGTATAATATTCAATGCAGATAGTATGAAACTAGAAAAAATTAAAGTGGGGTGAGGTTTGGAAGGGTGTGGAAAAGTTATATAAAGATCCATTTTACTTAAAAAAACTGATATGTTGAATGAAAATTCCCTTGTACAAGTATTTAAGATAATAAGAATATAATTAAAAACAATGGAGACATCTGATCTTAAATTCTATTTCCATCTCTTTTAAAAAATAAAATTATTTGTTCTATAATTTGATCAGAGGGATGGATTTTGTGGCTAGCTAGATCATTGCACATCTGTCTCTCTCTTCCTCTCTCCCTTTCATGGTTCTCATAGGTAATATGATTGCTCCATAATTATCCTAATTTATTTTGCTTTTATATTTTTGGTTGCATCATTTTACTTTCTGCTCTGCCATATCCCAATTCATTTACACAGAAGACATTATTTCCTATTTTCTCATTCTTAGAATAAGCTGCACATGAAGACAACACTGGTCCTCATTTCAGTCTGTACCTTTAAATACGGAGGAAAGTCTTTCCTCTGCTCTCTACCAATTTCCTACTCTCCAGTTAGAATAATTTAGAATAGTAAAAATGAAAAAAGAGAAAATAAATAATAGTGAAAAAATAAACAGATGCAGAAAATTCACCGGATTTTTCCGACCATTTCATCCAATGTGAACTATTGGGGAAATACATGGACAGCAAATTCTCACTGGCACTCAAAGTCTCTGGTTAGGCAATTCTGATGAAGTTGAGGAACAAAGTGAAAAAGTGAGAAATGGTATCAATTGCAAGAAAAAAATGAAATAGTATCCAAGCAAATTTCTTCTTTGTTCTGCTGAAAATAATCGCCTTACTACAGTGCAGAGACTACTTTCCAAAAAGGCCACTCATGTGATTACTAGGGATGACGATGAGTATAACCCTCTTTATGGAGAAGCCTACAGTGGACACTTAGACATTGTCCATGAGGTGGTGGCTCAAGGCAGATATTCATGCAATAACTGCGAATGTCTGGACATTCCTGAACAGTACTTATACATGGAATAATAACAGAGTGGCTTCTTTATTTCATCATAATGCAGATACCAATGGCCAAATTAAAGGCCTCTTGACCCCCTTGCATCTTGCTGCTGGGAATAGATATAGCAAAGATACGCTGGATCTCCTTCTGTTGAACCATTATATCAAGCCATGTCTGAAGCACAACTTAGAAGAAACTGCATTTGATATTGCCAAAAGGGTAAGTATGTATCACTACCTCTTTGAAGTTGTGGAAAGCTGTACAAATTGTTCTCCTAAGACCTAATGGATCAGTTAAGTTTCTTAAATTTCAAAATTGCCAGTCCATCCTATGTGTCCATAGAAAATATTTTCACAATACAAAGCAACAGCAATACCTTACTTTAAAAGTTCATGGATTCCATGGTATTCTTCCAAGTGAATTGCCTGACTTTGATGTCAAAATATATTCGAGTTGTTTGTATACATCTATAGTGATTTCTATAGAGTTTGTAATTTTTTAAATCAGAAATAATTTTAACTTATCTGTTGAAATGAATAGTACAGAAATTAAAGATATTTCTGGTGCTTGTCTGAAAAAGTATATTTTAAAATATTTAGTATTCTGTTTGTATAATGTCCATAATCTATTTCATTCTCTCCTAGATATAATACTTTGAATTTGACATTGTTTTATAATACATAGGTTCATTAATAAATGTGTCCTTTCAGATTGCATTCCATATAGAAACATTTTAAGATAAAATGACAATGTTATCTTATTTCAAAAGTTTTGTAAAGGTTATGCTATGTAAAGGCCTTTCTAAAACGGTGAAGATTGAATACACTGATGTCAAACTAACTTTTATTTCTATTAATTACATATATTATTACACTTGTATATTTGTAATCAACTTTTTAAAAACTGTTTTTCATTTCTTGCATCTGAAGAATGAAAAATATGGAATACTTCACAAATTTTCATATCATCTTGGTGCAAGAGCCATGTAAATCTCTGTATTGTAATTCAGGTAGACCTGTTGCTGAAGCATGTACTATCCTGTAAATTTAAGTAATTAATGATGCAATCTTAAGACAGGCATAGATCTTTGGTTGCCTATTTGTATCAAGGAAACCTTATTGTTCCCAAAATTGCTATTCATCTTAATTCTGTAAAATTCTGTGTATGGTGGAAAAAACCTATGTTGTTTGTTCGATTGTTTACATTTGCAAGTTTTTGTCAATGACTATTTTAAATCATTTTCATTTGAAATTTGATCATACGTTGAAGCCTTTATAGATAGGTGCAAAGGTGATTGATTTTCAAGTACTTATTTATTAACTGAGTTAGCTTTGTGGAGCTAATGGATTCAAAGTAAGCCTTGCTTAACAGCTACTTCTAAACATCTGCAGCTTAAAATTTCCCAAATGAGGTCTTGCTGGCACAAATGTCTCCTTGACCCTTTACCCTTGCTCCATGTAGGAACAGCCCACCCAGAATGTCTTACCCTGACAGCATAGATTGTCTTACTGGAGCAAAACTAATCATAGTTACAAGGGATTATAGAGAGACTAACAGTTCAGACAGAACTGTTCGGACTAGAAGGTATTTTTCAAAATATAACTGCTTATTACACCCTACCATTTCAAAAGTAGCTAAAGCCAAGAAGGTGAAAAAATTCTTCATATGCATGATTACCTAATGTCCTGGCCTGTCTACCATCCAACCAGGTAGGAAGTTACACCACTGATTTCCTATCACCAAATATATTCCATAGCTCCAGGAGAAGTCCATATGTTTCTCCTCCTTATTAGGCCTTAAATTGGGAGTGTTTTAATCACAGTGTTTCCTCTCGCCTCTAGGCTGTACATCTCCGAATGGTAAAGCTTTAGTTCTAATTCTATCAAACACTGAGGTAGAGGTAATGGAATAATACTTTAAAACAGTGGCCTTTGATACATTAACCATAACAGAACAATGAAAAACATTTTCTTATATTATAGATAATTATATATTTTATATTTATATGTGCTGATTTTATATTTCACACAGTAAATCTTAGTAGAATTAATTGATAATTTGACTAATTTATATTATTCCAATAAATAGATTGGAATATAAATAATCAGGATTAGAATATATATTAGAATATAAAAAGTATCAATGCAATGTTTTTGGTATAAACTTGTGATACCTTCTACGTGTTCTTGGTCTTCTGAATTCACATGGTAAAAAAAACAATGTTTTCCTCTAATCTATAAGGGATTTTACTCTGCTGTCCTGTTTAATGTTTTAACTCGCTGGTCCCAAATTGTTTTTCTCCATATTTTTGAAGCATTCCTACTGTTATACTCAAATTTTGCTGATATGATGTCTAAAAAGTATTATTCTTCCACAGGATCCATGGGTCCTCGGATCCCAGGTCCCAGTTATCCGCATCATCAGATAACAAGGACAAGAGTTCCCACCTACGCCCATGCAAGAGAAAGTCAATAAAGACCCATCTCAATTTCTCATTTCTTATATTTCAGGGCCCCAATTCCTTGAAATGCAGGAATTAGCAGTGAGCAATTGGGAAATGCAAGGCAACTTAAAATGCAAGATGAAATCACAAAATGTGAAAGCACAGTAATTCAAACTTTCAATTTTCAGATGACCATCCCATATGAATGAAAAAGTCCACAAATGTCACAAGATTATTTGTAATACCCCTCTCTTAATGATTGATGAATGATTTCAGTCCAGTATCAGCAAGCTAAAAAATAGTTCCTGAACGATAGATCCATAATTGGTCTACCAATGCTAGGAATACTTGACATAGAGGTCAAATATAATTCAGAAAAACATTAATTGAGAAGATCTTTAGTGCTTCAAAACACTGGTACTTCAGTAAAACTTGGTTCTGTAGTATAAAAATGTTGTCATTCTCAAACAAATGATAACCTACATTTAATCTGCTGAAAGTATAATCCTTTTCAAATAAACTTTAAAAAATCACATTTGCCAAAAAAAACACTTTACAAGTGATGATGTTTAGTGAGGTTACTAGTTTTTCAAGTGTAGGGAGCAAGTTACAATAGAGTTGATTTATTTACCCAGCACTAATGCCAAACAGGTTCAACCATTCCTTAAAGTGTATGAATAGTACCCCCCACCATTTGTGTTTTTCAGTAGGTGGCTTCGCAAATTTGTTAAATAGATCAGCCTCCCATATTTCAAACCAAAACATTAGCTAATAAAGTAAATTTCATCACATAATAAGTACATTTTAAAAAGTCATGAATAGTTGCCTTATCATATGGTGTTTTATGTTTTCCCTGTCTAACATAGTAAGAAATACGACTTAAAGAATTGAATATGAGTACTCATCAGAGATTTGACAAACATACAATCTGTCTTCTATTTCTATCATTTTCCTTTACAGTAGTAAATTTTAGTTTTCTTCTTTTGCCAAAACTTATAGGTAGTAGAAAATATTATCCCATGTAAAATAAAATAATCACAAACCATTGTACAAAGCCATTTATAAAAACTGGTAGTCAGGAATGCATTCTAAGCTATTTTTAAACTTTCTTGTTGACTACAGATTAACCTTCCAAATGGATGGCAATGAAATCATGTCTAGGTGCTTCAGGTCTCCTGTCTTGCAAATTGTTACTTCAGATGAATGAATTATGAAAATATAAGCTGACATCAGTTCAAGTATATGCAGAATTGAAACTCCATGGAATGTATATAAACCTTTCAAAGTACTGACAGTTTAACAGAATGACTATCAGGAAGTTGAAATAATGGTAATAATAGTAAAGGAATAATATTAAAGACATAGAATGAATGAAGAATGGAACAAGGGGCAAGTACAGCTAGAATACCTAATATACACATGTGAGAAAGGAAGTGGTAAATCGGAAATAAATCTTGTAGAAGGGGTTGGTTGAGAAAGATAGAAGGAGTGACTCTGATCCCGGAACATTGGGCAATTAGATGGACATATTTAATTGTAACACACTTTCAGAACCTTTTGAAATTGAGTGAAAAAACACAACAAAAAACAAAAACACACAAAAAGCACAACCAAACATCAATCTCTATAGAATACGATTATGACCTCTCAAAATTTTAAATAGTTAATGAAGGACAATCTTGGGAAAAGCATACAAAGCTGTTCAAAGTGAGCAATTTTGGGTAGAGGAGGATTTTTAACAGATGTAAATAGATTGTTTAAAGTTATAAATCACCTACATCTGCTGCAAATATTTTCTTCTGTGAGTTCTCTTGGTCTGAACTGGATATTCTAGTCTTGAGCCACACTTGATAGCTTGTGAAGATAGAATGGAAGAAACAAGATCAAGAACCCATTCCCATTACACCATTGGAGAGGAAACAGTCCTCTACATTTTCTCTCATTTCTATTGACTAGTTTTACTCATAAGTTTAAGTCAAGTGATTTGAATTATATATTTCCTTCTTTGTTCTGGCAAAGTAATTGGTCAAAATAATTCACTAAATATTATTAGCCATTTTTTTCTATCATCGGTTTTCTTGTCCAAGTGAGTCCATTAAACTTCCCCCTTGCCACGGAAACCCAGCATCAATGTTAATGAGGACAATCTCTAATGTAAAACTGTGTCTCCAAAATACCAGTCCAAGAAGCTGTGATCACAAATATTTAGCTATACATTTTTCTTTTTTCTTTTACCTTAAAAGTCTTCTTGTGTCTAAAGTGCCCTCAAAAATAAGTACTCCACCAATTTTTGGATGAGTCACTTATAACCTCAAAGATATATTTTGCTAACAAGATGCTTAGAGGAAACTGAAGTATACTGCACTATTATCTACTCTCTTAAGACTCTCCTTAGATACCATATCAGGAACAGTGAAGTTATTCTTTGCAAAAATATTTCAATAGATTATTTTTTTCTCTTCGTCTTTCATTTGCTCAACAAGATGTATGGAGAAGAATAGAGTTGAATCACCCATACCTTGGATGACAGTGTCTTTTACAAAAGGACAATGCTCCTATGTCCTATTTCTCTATCCTCCTCTTAGCTCTTGCCTGATTTCCAACTAATCACAGATTCTTAGCTTCAAGTCTAATGAAGGTGAAGGACTATAAGGCCTCCCCCATTGCTACATTGTAGGGCTAGATCTCTGGCAGGAGGTAAGTGTGAACGACGCACTCAAGGAACACACGTTAGGAGAACAGGCTTAAGCAGGTCTGGTTTATTTCTGCACAAGGGTTAGGATTTTATAGCCCCAGGTTTCCCAACCTCCTGAGTCCTTCCCAGCCAATTACTTAGTGGGGAGCTGATGATGGGCACTGCTTGGTGACAGACACTGATTGGGCCCCCAGGGGCATGTACGGAGCATGGACAGTTCATGGCTTGCAAGCTAGGCAGACGTGCCTGTGGGTCACATCTCTATGAGCAGGAAGTGTGCTTCAACTGCTACTCTAGCTGACTCAACCAGATCTGACCGGCTCTACCCACAATTTTGTCCTTTTCTATTAAAAGGACCATCATTATGGTGACCCGTTGTTGGAGGTGTTTTTGCCAGGAGTGCAAGCATTTAATAATTCCTAGGAGAGTAAGCCCTACAAGTGCAAGGCCTCCCCAGATGACCAGAGAGGATGGCAAAAACCATTGTTGTAACTTTTAAAGCACATCTTCTAAAAAGGAGGCAGCGGGAATAAGCTGTATGGTGGTCTGGTTTAGGTGGGTAAGATCATGCAGCAAGTTTTGGGTGAAGTTTAAGTACTTAAGGGACCAAGGGCCTTTGATGTAGTTACTAAGTTCAGTGAAATTGGGTGCGGGAGTGGAAAGCTGACAGACAGAAGTAGTCATAGCATTACATAGTCCTCCTTGTTGTAATCAAAGAAACGTAATCTGTTCTTGGAGCAAGTCTATTCGTTGTTGGAGCACAAGGAGGCCTCCCTTAAGATGATTGAGGGATGAGCTGGTTTATCTGTTGCATGGTGGACACGCTTTGGGACAGCAATATAGCGGCGGTGGTAGCTGAAGCCTCTGTAGCAATGATTACGGACCCGATTGCAAGGATCAATCCTAGTGCTCTTTTACTGCGCGGACGAATCAATTGAACCTGGGAAAACTGAGAGTCATTAGTAGCCAGAACAATAAATGGGGGAACACGTACCAAACGTGCAAAAGGATATGAGCCATTGGATTGCCAGTGATTGCTGAGAGTGCCAGTAGCAGAGGAGTTGTCTCCTAGACAAAAAAAGAACGGGGCTCTAACCACTACCATTCCTGACACCTGGTCATATCCAGATCAGTTACAGAGACGAGTATTGGCCAATAGGAAAGGGGACAAACCGAGGCAGGAATATGATGAGCAAACGATTGGCATGGGGAGTCCTAGGTCTCCCAATCGTCCTCCTGAAGAGTCATAAAACTCCTTTAGATTTTGTGGTTTGTGATCTTTTCAGATTGGTTGTATATAGCTGCGTCTCTACCCTTAAAAGAGTTTTAAAAGAGAAACTATGAAGATGAAGCAGTGGGTGAGGCTTCAATAGACTTGAAGCCAAGAAGCTGTGTTTAATTGGAAATCAGGAAAGAGCTGAGAGGAGTACATACAAGTAGGACACAGAAGCGTTGTCCTTTTGTAACAGACCTTTCTTCCAAGGAATGGGTGATTAACCTCTATTCTTCTCCATACATCTTGGTGAGCAAATGCAAGAACAAGAGAAAAAAATTATATTGTAATAATTTTGCAAAGAATAACTTCACTGTTCCTGATATGGTATGTAAGGAGAGTCTTAAGTGAGAAGATAAAAATGGAGTATTTTTTGGTTTCCTCTAAGCATCTTGTTAGCAAAATATATCCTTGAGGTTAGAATTGATTGAAACAAAAAGTGATGGAGTACTTATTTTTCTGGGCAATTTAGACACAAGAAGACTTTCAAGGTATAGGAAAAATAAAAAAGTTAGCCAAGTATTTGTAATCACAGCTTCTTTGACTGGTTTTGTGGAGACAATTTTTACATTAGATTTGTCCTCATTAACATAGATGTTGTTTCATGGTAACCAAATGCAAGAGGAAAGTTTAATGGACTCGCTTAGTCAATTAAACAGCATAATCAAGAAAATGGCAAATAATCTTTAGTGAATTATTTGACCAATTACTTTGCCAGAATAAAGAAAGAAAATGTAATTCAAAAAGAATTGACCTAAAAGTATGAATAAAATGTAGTGAAGAGAGATGAGAGAAAAAATAGTGGATTGTTTTCTCTACAGTGGAGTAATGGGTTCTTCATCTTGTTTCTTCCATTCCATCTTTCCAAGCTATCAATTGTGGTACAGGACTGGAGTATCCAGTTCAGACAAAGAGAACTCATAGAAGAAAGATAATATTTGCACAGATATAGGTGATTTATAACCTTAGATAATCTATTTAAATCTTTTCGGAATCCTCCCCTACACCAAACTGCCCTCTTTGAACATCTTTGTTTGCTTTTACCAAGACTTCCCTCCATTAACTGCTTAAAATTTTTGAGAGGTCATATTCATACTCCCTAGAGAGTGCTGTTTGGTTGTGATTTTTATGTGTTTTTGTGTTTTTTAACTGAATTTCCAAAGGTTGTGCAAGTGTCTTACAATTAAATATGTCCACCTAATTATCCATTGCTCCTGGATCACAGTGATTCCTTCTATCATTTTCAACCACCCCCTTCCCCAAGATTTATTTCCGATTTACCACTTCCTTTCTCAAATGTGTAGATTGAGTATTCTAGCTGTACTTGCCCCTTGTTCCATTTTTCATTCATTCTATGTCTTTACTATTATGCCTGTCTGGTTTCAACTACCTGATAGTCATTCTGTTAAACTGTCTGTTAATATTTGAAGGGTTTATATACATTCCATGGAGTTTCAATCCTGCATATACTTGAACTGATGTCAGCTTATATTTCCATAATTCATTCATCTGCAATAACAATTTGCAAGACTGGAGACTTGAAACACCTAGACATGATTATATTCTCATTCATTTGAAGATTAATCTTTAGTCAACAAGAAAGTTTAAAAATGGCTTTGAATGTATTCTTAACTACCAGTTTTTATAAAGGGCTTTGTAAAATGATGTGTGATTATTTTATTTTACATGGAATAAGACTTTCTACCTCCTATAAGTTTTGGAAAAAGAAGAAAACCAACATTTACTACTATAGAGGAATATGATAGAAATAGAAGATAGATTTTGTCACATCTCAGATGAGTACCCATACTCAAGATTTAAAGACATATTTATTACTATGCTAGACAGAGGGAAAACAAAACAGTATATGATAAGGCAAGTATTGATGACTTTTTAAAATGCCCCTTATTAAGTGATAAAATTTACTTTATTAGCTAACGTTTGGGGTTGAAATATGGGAGGCTGATCCATTTAACAAATTTCTGGAAGGCACCTACTGAACAACACAAATGGTGCGTGGTACTATTTCTAGATTTTAATGAATGTTTGAACCTGTTTGACATTAGTGCTGGGTAAATAAATCAACTCTATTGTATCTTGCTCCCTACACTTGAAAAACTTGTAATGTCACTAAGTGTCATCTACTTATCAAAGGTTATTTTGGCAAGTGTGATTTCAAAAAGTTTATTTGAAAAGGAATACACTTTCAGGAGATTAAATGTAGTTTGGTTTGAGAATGACAACCTTTTTATACCACAGAACCAAGTTGTACTAAAGTACCAGTGTTTTGAAGCACTACCGATCTTCTCAATTAATGTTCTGCTGAATTACATTTGACCTCTAAGTCAATTTTTCCTGACCATGGTAGATCAATCACGGATCCACCCTTACAGGAACTATTTTTTGGGCCCACTTATGCTGGACTGATATATTACATTAGTCATTAGGGGAGGGGTATTAAAAATAATCTTGTGACATTTTCTGATCTTGTTCACTCATATGGGCTGGCCATCTGTAAATTCAGTTTGAAATACAGTAATTTCTCTCGATTTTGTGACTTCATCTTTCATTTTAAGTTGCCTTGCATTACACAATTGCTTGTTGCTAATTCTTGTTTCTCAAGGAATTGGAGCCCTGAAATATAAGAAATGAGAAATTGAGATGGATTTTCAGTTACTTTCTGCTGGCATGTTGCGTAGGCTTAGGTGAGAAGTCTTGCCCCTGTTATCTAATGATGCAGGTAACTCAGCCATAAGATATTAGGACCCATGGGTCTATAGAAGAATAATGTCTTTTAGATATCATATTATTACAATTGGAGTATAATCTGTAGGAATGCATCAGAAATATGGAGAAAAACAGTTTGGGACCAGTGAGTTAAAACAATAAACAGAGCATCAGAGTAAAATCTCTTATAGATTAGAGGAAACAACATTGATTTTTAACAATGTGAATTCAGAAGACCATGAACACATAGAAGGTATCACAAGTTTATATCGAAGATATTGCATTGATACTTTTTATATTCTAATATATATTCTAAACCTAATTATTTATATTCCAATTCTATTTATTGGAATAAATAAATATCAATTTACTTTTCAAATTATCAATTGATTCTAGTAAGTTTCACTGTGTGAAATATAAAATCAGCACATATAAATATAAAATATATAACTATATATAACATAATATAATGGCACATGTTTTGCATTGTTCTGTTTTGGTTAGGGTATCAAAAGCAACTCTGTTTTACAGTATTATTCCATTATCTCTACCTCAGTGTTTGGTAGAGTTAGACTTAAACCTTTACCTTTTGTAGATTTACAGACTGAAGGCAAGAGGAAACATTGCCAATTTATGGCCTAATATCAAGGAGAAACATATGGACTTCTCCTGGAGCTATGAAAATATTTGGTGATAGAAAAGCATTAGTCTAAGTTCCTGCCTGGTTGGAAGGTAGATAGGCCAGGACATTAGGTAATCATGCATATGAACAATTTTTTCACCTTCTTGGCTTTAGCTACTTTTGAAATGGTAGGTATAATAAAAAATTATATTTTGATAAAAACCTTCTAGTCTGAAAAGTTCTGTCTGAAATATTCATCTTTCTATGATCCCTTGGAACTAAGATTTGTTTTGTTCAAGTAAGACAATTTACACTATCAGGGTAAGATATTCTGGTTGGTCTGATATTACATGGAAGAATGGTAAAGTGTCAAGTAGACATTTGTGCCAATGAGACTTCATTTGGGAAAATTTCAGCTGCAGAAGTTTAGAAGTAGCTCTTAAGCAAGGCTTACTTTGAATCTGTTAGCTACACAGAGCTAACTCAGTTGGATAAATAAGTACTTGAAAAAGCCATCCCCTTTAGTCCTAGCTAAAAATGCTTCAAAGTATGATTAAATCTAAAATGAAAAAGATTTAAAATAGTCATTGACAAAAAAATTGCAAACGTGAGCAATCAATTGAACAATATAATTATTTTCCATTATACACAGAATTTTAGGGAAAGAAGATCAGTAGCATTGTTAGGAACAATAATGTTTCCTTGTTACAAATAGGCACCCAAGGATATAATCCTGTATAAATATTGCATCATTAACTACCTAAATTTAGAGGACATTATATGCTTCAGCAGCACATATATCAAAATTACACCAATACAGAGATTAACATGGCAATTGCAAAGGATGATATGAAAATCTGTGAATTATTCCATAATTTTCATTCTTCAGATGCAAGAAATGAAAAACAATTATTAAAAAGTTGATTACAAAATTACAAGTGTAACAATACATGTAATTCATATAAATAAAAGTTAGTTTGACATCAGTGTATTAAATCTTCACCTTAGAAAGGCCTTTACATTGCATAATCTTTATAAAACTTTTAAAATTAGACAACATTGTGATTTTATTCCAAAGAAATATACTATAAAGACCTAGTAAAAAAGGAATCTTAAACTGTTTTGGTATGGAATGCAATCTGAAAGGACACATTTATTAATGAACCTATATATTATAAAACAATGTAGTATTCAAAGTCTTATATCTAGGAAAGAATAAAATAGATTATGGGCATTATACAAACAGAATACAGAATATTTTAAAGTATAATTTTTCAGATAAGCACCAGAAATAACTTTAGTTTCTTTAGTACTCATTTCAACAGATAAATTAAAATTATATCAGAATAAAAAAAGCAAAAACTCGAGGGGGTCCAAGATGGCGATGGGGAAGTAGGGGAATGTCACAGCTCTCCCCAACCAAAAAGAGAGTTCGAGTTCCAACGTTTAATCTCCCCAAGATACCGACAACAAAAAAATCAACATCCAGAGAAAAACAGGAGTAAAAAGAAGAATTTCACAACAGAGAAGCATGAAGACCCCTCCCCCAACGTCTAATGGTCACAAAGCAGCGTGTCAAGCCATGGCCAGCCTGGCCTGGTGGGAGCTGCCGGTGGCCCAGAGACACAGGGAGCTGTGTGCAGATCACCCGCACCAAAGCCCCTTGAGGTACCAGTGTCAGAACGCTGATCGTGACGAATGAAGAAACCTCCGAGCAGGGAACTTACACAAAGATCCCACCCCTTCCCCTCACTCTCCATTCGAGCAGAGAGGCTCCATCCCACCAAAGCCACTCAGCCCCATGGCAGGAACCTCAGAGATACATGAGATGCCCACAGAACACCAGAGCAGAAGAACTGAAAGGAACTGATGCTGATCAAGAGAGCTCAAACAGAGACAAACCCCAGAGATCAGCACCTGCACAGAGGCCCCTTCCCCACCCCTCGGGTGGAGGACGGAGGCCCATGCCGTGGAATGGACCCAAACAGTATCAATGGAGGCAGTGACAGAAAAGAAACACACGGAGCCACCACCTCTCAGCCTAGCCCACAGCTACCTCAATTGAACTCTCACTGCAACGGCAACCAGCAACCTACATCACACAGAAACAACTAGCTCCAGGGTGAGTACCCCGCAGGGGACAGTGTATTCCTCAAGGGAGACCAGAGCTGGTGGGAATCCCCAGACCCCCTACCCCAAAACCTGCACCACAGGACCCACTAAAACTAGAAACTGTTCAAGAGCTCCACCAGCCCATGGATCACACTCAGCTGGCAAGGCTTGAACAAGAGAGACCCTGGAAGGAAGCTTAAGTGCCCAAGCCTGGAACAATGCCACTGGGTCAAGACACCCAAAGGTGGAAGAAATTTGAACTGTGTACTCCAAGCTGCGTAATCTAGGTGGGATACATAGCAGCACAGGTCCATCAGGTGTGCCCCAGGCTGGGGTCTGGGACCAGGCCTGGGGATCTGGTGCCTGAGCAACATAACTAACTCCTCCCAACTGAAATCAGAAGGTGAGTATACGCTTCAGCAGAGGGGAGAAAAACAGGGGAAACGCACCCCTGGTAACCATGCCTGTGACAGCAAAAGACACAGGGGGTTCAGGACAAGAGAAGCCCAAACCCCACAAGAACCCGACCCATGTATTCTAGGCTGGGAATTGAACAACACAGGCCTCCAGCACCTGATGATAGTCAGGAGCTCAGGCTGGTAAGTTGCTCAGCAGTACAGTGCTTGTCTTATGTGCAAGAGGCCCTGGATCTGATTCCTCAACAAAACATAAGCAGAAAGGGCCAGATGTGGTGCTATGGGTCAAATGGTAGGGTGCCAGCCTTGAGCTGAAGAGCTGAGGGACAGCACCCAAGACCAGAGTTCAAGCCTACAACTAGCCAAAAAGTAAAACAAAACAAAACATCAGGAGACCATAGCAGACTACAGCATCTGGGAGAGTACATCCAGCACATCCGAACTCGCCAAGAGCACCTGTAGGAACAAACAGGAGCAATCTAGGCTGCTCAACCCTTCTAAAGGCGGGAACTGCCAGTGATCTACAGCAGAGAGCTGAGAATCCTGTGTGGGTCAGACCAGCAGCTGGAGGTCTGCCCCCAACAGAACTGAGATCAGGTACAGACTCTCTCTACCAGCACAGAAACAGTAATCAAGCAAAGACAGACACCTATTGACCAAAACAAAATTTCAGATTAGTCTGCAATAATCCCTGAATCCCCATGAGAAAATCACAGAGAAATATTACAAGGTTTATCAACACCTAGGATAGCAAGCTATCTCTAAAAGCCAGCAGCAATCCAGGGGAGAAGAGCCCCAGTGGGAGAAAAGCAGGAATGGAAGACAAACACTATATCCAAGACATGCTGGAGGCAATGACTCAAGAATAAAGTGAGAAATAGACCAGAATTTGAAAGAACACTGGGTCGAAATACCAAAAGAGGTGCAGGACATCAAACAGGAGATGCATGCAAAAATAGAGGTAGCACACACCTCACTAAGCTGTGAGATAAGTGACAAAATAGAGGCAGTACATACCTCATTAAGAGGTGAGATTAGTATTTTGAAAACCAACATTGAATCCATTGAAATTGAGTCCCTTTCCTCCATGCAAACCACAATGGAAACCACAGTTAACAGAGTGAACAAAATGGAATACAGAAGACAGAATACATCAACTGGACCAAAAAATGACAGATATTGAAAAATCACTTAAATTATACCAAAGGGAAATTCAAGGACAAGCAGATAGTGCCAAGAAATTTAACCTTCATATACGAAGATGAGGAATATCAAAGCAAGGGAATGCAGCACCTATTCCACAAGATAATAGGTGAAAATTTTCCCCATCTCTAAAAAGAACATCTTACCCACATAACAGAAGCATATAGAACACCTAACAAGCAGGATCCCAGGAGAAACACTTCTAGACACATTGTAGTATAAATGATAGATCTGAATGATAAGGAAACAAACTTGCATGCAGCAAAAATGAAGAAGGAGCTATACTACTATAGGAAAAATATTACAATCACTACAGATCTCTCCACACAAACACTGAATGCAAGAAAGGCCTGGGAAAGTACCACATGAGCACTGAGAGCCAATAACTGCCAACCCAGACTGATATACTCGGCAAAGCTAGCATTCACATTCCATGCAGAAATGAAAATTTTTAATAGCAAAGAAAAAACTAAATTAATACATAAACATTAAGCCAGCATTACAAAGACTACTAAAAGGAGGAACACAACCTGAGAAAAGCAACCAGGAACAGGGACCTGCACCCAGACAAGCATTAATAGAAGTCTATCTGAGCAAGGACAGAGGAAAAGAAAGAAGAAAAACAGTGACAATAATGCATCTCTCTATTCTATCTCTTAAGATTAACGGACTTATTTCACCAATCAAAAGAAAAAGAACTGCAGATTGGATCCTAAAACAGGACCCATCCATCTGTTGCCTTCAGGAGGCCCACCTCTAAGCCAAACATGCAAACAAACTCAGAGTGAAGGGTTGGAAAAGGATCTACCAATCAAATGCCCCTAATAAGAAAGCAGGTGTAGCAATCTTTATATCTGATAAAATAAACTTGTCATTAAAATCATTACAGTGTCAAACCATCCCTGCATCTCTGGGATGAAGCCTAACTGGTCATAATGTATGATTTTTTTATGTGTTTCTGGATTCTTTTAGCTAGAATCTTGTTAAGGATCTTTGCACCTGAGTTCATCAAGGAAATTGGCCTGTAATTCTCCTTTTGGGTTGGGTCTTTGCATGGTTTGGGGATGAGTGTGATATTGGCTTCTCTGTTTCTCTGAAGAGCTTGAGGAGTGTGGGTATTAGTTCTTCTTTAAAGGTCTTACAGAATTCTGCTATGAATCCATCTGGTCCTGAGCTTTTTTTTTGTTGTTGGAAGACCTCTGATTGCTTCCTGTATCTCGTTATAGGATATTGGCTTATTTAATTGGTTCACTTCTTTGCTCAGTTTGGGCAACTTGGATTTCTCTAAAAATGCATCCATTTCTGCCAGGTTTTCTTCCTTTAGAGAGTATAACTTTTGAAAGTAGCCCATTAGGATTGTTTGGATATCTTGGGTACGTGTTATGATTTTTCCCGTGGCATCCCTAATCTTGTTAAAATGGGTTTCCTCTCTTATTTTTTTTAATTAATCTTGCCAACGGTCCATCAATTTTGTTTATTTTTTCAAAGAACCAGCTTTTTGTTTGGTTAATTTTGGCTGTAATTATCTGATTTTCTAATTGGTTAATCTCTGCTCTTAATTTGGTTATCTGGCTCCGTCTAGTAACTTTAGGTTCCATTTTTTCATGTTTTTCTAGCTGTTTTAATTGCAACATGAGATTATTTACTTGGTCTGTCTCCATTTTCTTGATGTGGGCAATGAGGGCGATAAATTTACCCCTCAGGACAGCTTTTGCTGTGTCCCACAAGTGTCTTTGCGAGGTTTTTTTTTTTTATTTTCATTGAGTTGTAGGAAATGTTTTATTTCTTCTCTGATCTCTTCCATTACCCAAGCATTGCTAAGAAGTGTGCTGTTCAATTTGCATGTATTAGAGAAATTTCTGCTGTATGCTTTGTTATTGAGAACTAGCTTGATTCCACTATGGTCAGATAGGATACAGGGGATTATGTCGTCACTTTGTATTTGCTTAAGTTCCTTGTATGAACTATGATATAGCCTATTTTGGAGAAAGTTCCATGAGCTGCGGAGAAGAATGTGTACTGTGTTGTGTTACGGTGAAATACTCGGTAGATATCAGTTAATTCCGCTTGAAGTATGGCCTCACTTAATTTGGTAGCTTCTTTTTCAATCCTCTGGGTGGTAGGCCTGTCCTTTGGTGAAAGTGGTGTGTTGAGGTCTCCTAGTATTATCGTATTGGGATCTATTTTATTCTGTAAGTCAATAAATGTAATCCAACTCATCAACAGAGCCAAGGTCAATAATCACATGATTTTTGCCACAGATGCAGAAAAGACCTTTGATAAAATTCAACATTCATTCATGCTAAAGGCTCTGCAGAAAATAGAAATAGCAGAAACATTTCTTAAAACAATTAAACCAGTTATGACAGACCAATAGCCAATAATACACTTAATGGGGAAAAGCTACAACCAATTCTCCTAAAATCAGGAACAAGGCAAGGATGCCTACTGTCTCCACTGCACTTCAATATAGTCCTGGAAGCCTTAGCCAGGTCAATAAGGCAAGAAAAATACATGAAAGGGATCCGCATAGGGAAAGAAGAGACTAAACTATTCCTTTTTGCAGACAACATGATACTATACCTTCATGATCCCAAAAACTCCATCCCCAAACTCTTAGAAATCATAAATCACTTCGGCAAAGTAGCAGGATACAAAATAAACCCACAAAAATCAGTTGCCTTCCTGTACACTGATAATGTACAAGAAGAGAGGGAAATAAAGGGAGTAACCCCATTCACAATAACCTCCCCCAAAATAAAATATTTAGGAATTAACCAAAGATGTAAAAGAACTATTTAATAAAAACTATAAAAAGATAAAGACAGAAATTACAGAAGGCTCTAGGAAATGGAAAGACCTCCCATGCTCTTGGATAGGCCAAGTTAATATAGTGAAGATGGCAATACTGCCAAAATTAATATACAAATTCAATGCATTCCCTATTAAAATCCTAATGACTTACATCACTAAAATACAGAAAACAGTCCAAAAATTCATATGGAACAACAAAAGACCTAGAATAGCCAAACCAATTCTAGGGAATAAAGGCAACATGGGAGGGATATCCATGCTGCACTTCAAACTATACTACAGAGCTATAATAATAAAGACAGCATGGTACTGGCACAAAAACAGACCAGAAGACCAATGGAACAGAATAGAAGATCCAGAAATAAATCCACAGGCCTAGAGTCAGCTGATATTAAACAAAGGAGCCCAAGACATACAATGGAAGAAACACAGCCTCTTCAACCACTACTGATGGGAAAACTGGGCTGCCACATGCAGAAAAGTAAAAGTGGACCCCAGCCTATCACCATGCACCAACATCAACTCAAAATGGATTAAAGATCTTAACATTAAAACTGAATCTCTGAAACTACTGCAGGACAGAGTAGGAGAGACACTTGAACCAATAGGCACAGGAAGGAACTTCCTGAACAGAGTCCCAGGATCACAACAAATTGGAGAGAGACTCAACAAATGGGCCAACTTTAAAATATAAATCTTCTGCACAGCTAAATCTATTGCAACCAAGCTAGAAAGACAAATAACTAATTGGGAAAAAATATTTACCAGCAATATATCAGACACGGGGTTAATATCCAGTATATACAGGGAACTCAAGAAACTAATCCCTCCTAAACCTAACAAACCAATTACTAAATGGGCAAGGGAAGTAAAGAGAGACTTCTCAGAGGAAGAAATAAAAATGGCAAAGAAAGACATGAGGAAATGTTCATCATCCCTGTTGGTGAAGGAAATGCAAATAAAGACAAAGATACCACCTTACCCCAGTCAGAAGGTCACACATCCAGAAATCATCCAATGACAATTGCTGGAGGGTATGTGGAGAAATAGGAACCCTATTACACTGCTGGTGGGAATGTACACTTATACAACCACTTTGGAAAGCACTCTGGAGGGTCCTTAGAAAGATAAAGATTGACCTCCCTTATGACCCAGTCATACTACTTCTAGGCATCTACCCTGAACAATAGGAAACAATTGTTCACAATAGCTAGGATATGGAAACAACCCAGATGCCCCAACACAGATGAATGTATCCAAAAATTTTGGTATCTACAAACAATGGAATATTATGCAGCCATTAGAAATGACAAAATAATGGCATTTGCAGGGAAATGGATGGAGCTAGAAGGTGATCATGTTGAGCAAGGTAAGCCAAGAGCAAAGAGACAAACGGTACATGGTCTCCCTGATAAGTGGATGCTAAATCCAAAATGTTAGGTGATATGACAAAATTAACAGGACTTAAGAAACAAAGAACTCCCACTCATCTGGTCGAAACACTACTAAATATCCCCATACTGCTGATCACATGTATGTTGTATTGTGTACACTGTTATATGTTATAGACTGTGATAGACAATTTGCTCCAGGAAATTTAGAATGAACTTGTGACTTTAAAGGAGCATCATTATTTCACAATACTGTGAAATTTGGGAAGTTATGTAATCACTTAATCACAATTTTTCAAAAAAAAAGAACCTTGGGGAAGTAAGGAGGGCAGGGATGGTAGGAGGAAAACAATGGAGGGGGTAACAATGCTCAATAGGAAGTGTACTCATTACTTTGCTCATGTAACTGTAACCCTCTGTATAGTATCTTTACAATAAAAAATTTTAAAAAAAGATCCAATCAACAGTAAAAAAATAAACTAAAATCAATACAAAAAGACAAGGATGGACACTACATATTAATACAGGAAACAATACAAGAGGGGGATATTACCATAATCTACCTAACATTCCCCAAACATTGGTGCACCCAAATATGTTAAGCAAATACTCTCAAACTTACAGAATAAAATAGATCCAATATGATAATACTAGGAGGCTTTAACACCCCACTCTCACCAAAGGACAGGTCTACCAACCAGCATATTGGCAAAGAAGCTATCGAATTAATGAGGCCATACTTCAAGCAGAACTGACATTTACCAAGTATTTCACCCTAAAAACAACATAGTACACATTCTTCTCAGCAGCTCATGGTACTTTCTCCAAAATAGACCATATAATAGTTCATGTAAGAAACTTAAGCAAATTCAAGGGATTGACATAATCCCCTGTATCGTATCTGACAATAGTGGAATCAAGCTAGTTCTCAATAACAAAACATACTGCAGAAATTACTAAAATACATGGAAATTGAACAGCTCACATCAAAGCAATGCCTGGGTAATGGAAGTGATTAAAGAAGAAATTTAAAAAATTCCTACAACTCAATGAAAATGAAAATGCATCGCAAAAACCTTTTGGGACACAGCAAAAGCTGTCCTGATGGACAAATTTATTGCCATCAGTGCCCAGATCAAGAAAATAGAGACAGACCAAGAAAATAATCTCATGTTGCAAATAAAACAGCTAGAAAAACATGAAAAAATGGAACCTAAAGTTACTAAACACAGCCAGATAGCCAAACTAAGAGTGGAGATTATCCAAATAGAGAATTGGAGAATCATAGCCAAAATTAACCAAACAAGAAGCTGGTTGAAAAAACAAATAAAATTGATAGATATTTGGCAAGATTAATTTTAAAAAGAAGAAAGGAAACCCATATTAACAGGATTAGGGATGCTACGGGAAAAATCACAACACGTACCCAAGATGCCCAAACAATTTTAACGGACTACTTTCAAAAGTTATACCCTCTAAAGAAAGAAAACCTGGCAGAAATGGATGCATTTTCAGAGAAATACAAGTTTCCCAAATTGAGCAAAGAAGAAGTAAATCAATTAAATAAGCCAACATCCTACAACGAGATACGGGAAGCAATCAGAGGTCTTCCAACAACAACAAAAAAAGCCCAGGACCAAATGAATTCACAACAGAATTCTATACGATCTTTAAAGAAGAAGTAATACCTATACTCCTCAAGCTCTTCAGAGAAACAGAGAAGGAGGGAGCTAACCCAAACACATTCTACGAAGCCAATATCACATTCATCCCCAAACCAGGCAAAGACCCAACCAAAAAGGAGAATTACAGGCCAATGTCCTTTATGAACACAGGTGCAAAGGTCATTAAAAAGATTCTAGCTGACAGAATGCAGAAACACATAAAAAAAAAACCATACACTAAAACCATGTAGGTTTCATCCCAGAGATTCAGGGATGGTTTAACATACGTAAGTCAATAAATATAACCCAACACATCAACAGAGCCAAAGTCAAGAATCACATGATTATCTCCACAAATGCAGAAAAAGTTTTTGATAAAATTCAACATTCATTCATGCTAAAAGCTCTGGAGGCAATAGAAATAGAAGGAACATTTCTTAAAACATTATAAGCCATTTACAACAGACCAATAGCTAATACTATACTTAACGGGGAAAAGCTACAACCAGTTCTCTTAAAATCAGGAACAAGGGGACTGGGAAGGTGGCTCAGTGGTAGAGCACTTGCCTTGCATGCCTGAGGCCCTGGGTTCGATTCCTCAGCACCACATAAGCAAAAAGAAAAAAGCCAGAAGTGGCGCTGTGGCTCAAGTGGTAGAGTGCTAGCCTTGAGCTGAAGAGCTGAGGGACAGCACCCAGGCCCAGAGTTCAGGCCCCATGACCGGACACCCGAAAAAAAATCAGGAACAAGGCAAGGATGCCCACTGTCTCTACTCCTGTTCAATGTAGACCTGGAACTCTTAGCCAGGTCAATAAGGCAAGAAAAAGACATTATAAGGATCTGTATAGGGAAAGAAGAAATTAAACTATCCCTTTTTACAGATGACATCATACTATACCTTCACGATCCCAAAAATTCCATCCCCAAACTCTTAGAAATCATAAATCACTTCGGCAATGTAGCAGGATACAAAATAAACCCCCCAAAACCAGTTGCATGCCTGTACACTGACAATGTACAAGCAGAGAGGGAAATAAAGGAAAGCAAGCCCATTCACAATAACATCCCCCAAAATAAAATATTCAGGAAGTAACCTAACCAAAGATGTAAAAGAACTATTTAATGAAAACTATAAAAAGTTAAAGAAAAAAATTACAGAGGATACTAGGAAATGGAAAGACCTCCCATGCTCTTATATAAGCAGACAATATAGTGAAAATGTCAATACTGCCCAAATTAATATACAAATTCAATGCAATTCCTATTAAAATCCCAATGATGTATATCTCTGAAATATAGAAAACAGTCCAAAAATTCATATAGAACCAAAAAAGACCTAGAATATCCAAAATAATTCTAGCAAATAAAGACAACATGGGAGGTATACCCATGTCAAACTTCAAACTCTACTATAGAGCCATAATAACAAAGACAGCATGGTACTGGCACAAACACAGACCCGAAGACCAATAGAATAGAATAGAAGATCCAGAAATAAATCCACATGCCTACAGTCAGCTGACATTTGACAAAGGAACCAAAGACAGACAATGGAAGAAACATAGCCTCTTCAACCACTAATGCTGGGAAAACTGGGTGGTCATATGCAGAAGAATAAAAGTGGCCACCAGCATATCACCATACACCAACATCAGCTCAAAATGGATCAAAGACCTTAGCATTAAACCTGAATCTCTGAAACCACTGCAGGCAGAGTAGGAGAGACACTTGTACTTATAGGCCCAGGAAAGAATTTCATGAACAGAGTCCCAGGGTCACAACAAATTGGAGTGAGACACGACAAATGGGACTACCTTAAAATAAAAAGCTTCTGCAAAGCTAAAGCTATCACAACCAAGCTAGAAAGACAACCAATAAATTGGGGAGAATATTTACCAGCAATATATCCGACAAGGGGTTAATATCCAGTATATACAGGGAACTCAAGAAACTAATCCCTCCAAAACCTAACAAACCAATTACTAAATGGGAAAGGGAACTAAAGAGAGACTTCTCAGAAGAAGAGATAAAAATGGCAAAGAAACACATTAGGAAATGTTCACCATCCCTGGTTTTGAAGGAAATGTAAATAAAGACAATCATGAGATACCACCTTACCCCAGTCAGAATGTCCCACATCCTCAAGTCAGCCAATGACAAATGCTGGAGGGTATGTGGAGAAAGAGGAACCCTACTACACTGCTGTTGGGAATGTACACTCATACAACCACTTTGGAAAACAGTCTGGAGGGTCCTAAGAAAGCTAAATATTGACCTCCCTTATGACCCAGTCATACCACTTCTAGGCATCTATCCTGAACAACAGGAACCAGTATACAAGGACACATGCACCTCCATGTTTATTGCCGTACTGTTCGTAATAACCAGGATATGGAAACAACCCAGACGTCTCACCACAGATGAATGGATGCCAAAATTGTGGTATCTATACACAATGGAATATTATGCAGCCATTAGAAATGACAAAATAATGGCATTTGCAGGGAAATGGATGGAGCTAGAAGGTGATCATGTTGAGCAAGGTAAGACAAGAGCAAAGAGACAAACAGTACATGTTCTCCCTGATAAGTGGATGTTAAAACCAAAATGTTAGGTAATACGACAAAATTAACAGGACTTAAGAAACAAAGGACTTCCACTCATCTGGCCGAATCTCTACTAAATAACCCCATGCTGCTGATCACATGTATGGTATATATGTGTACAATGGAGGGGAACCAGGAAGATGACATAGAAGTAGAGGGAATCAGGGAAAAACCTGTCAGCTGCACTGGACACTGACCAAAATGAACTAAGCAAGTTAATGGCAGGGATGGGAGGGAGAAACAATTGGGAAAAAGTGAACAGCTGATGTTATGCAAAACAAAAGAAATGTACATACCAACCAATGTGGAAGGAATAACTGTATGGCAAAGCTCATAGAACTCATAAATGTTATAGACTGTGATAGACAATTTGCTCCAGAAATGTTAGAATGTGTTTGTGACTTTAACTGAGCATCACTATTCCACAATACTGTGAAATTATGTAACCACTTAAGTACAATAAAAATACCAAAAACTCTCCAGAAATCATTATAGATGTATAAAACTAACTCTTGAATACATTTTGACATCAAAGTCATGCAATTCACTTGGAAGACTTCCATGGAATCCATTAATTGTTACAATAAGCTATTGTTGTTATTTGGATCATGAAAATATTTAGTATGGAAACAAAGAATGCAATGGCATTTTTGAAATTTAATAAACTTAACCGAACAATTATGATTTAGGAGAGCAATTTGTGCAGCTTTGTAAAACTTCAAAGAGATAGTGGTACATACTTATCCTTTTGTCAATATCAAATACAGTTTCTTCCAAGTTGTTCTTCAGACCTGATTTGACATAATGGTTCAACAGAAGCAGATCCAACATGTCTTTGCTATCTCTATTCCCAGCAGCATGAAGCAAGGGGGCCATTGGTATCTGAATCATGATGAAGTAAGAAAAAAGCCACTCTAGTATTATTCCAGATATAATCACTGTGCAGGGTTGTCCACCCATCTACAGTTATTGCATGAATATCTGCTGTAGGCTTCCTAATGAATATGGGTATACTCATAGTCATCTCTAGTATTCACATGAGTGGCTTTTTTGGAAAGTAGTCTCCGCACTGTAATAACCTGATTATTTTCAGCAGCCCAAAGAAGAAATTTGCATGGGTCCTTCTCCATTTTTTTTTGCAATTGATACCATTCCTCACTTTTTCATCATGTTCCTCATATTCCTAAGAATTGCCTAACTAGAGGCTTTGAGTGACAGTGAGAATGAGGTGTCCATGTATTTCCCTAATAGTTCACATTAGTTGAACTGTTCAGAAAAATCCGGTTAATTTTCTGCATCTGTTTTTTCACCGTGATTTATTTTCCCCTTTTCCATTTTTACTATTCGAAATTATTCTAACTGGAGAGAATGGAATTGATGAGAGCAGAGGAAAGATTTTCTTCCATATTCAAAGATACAGACTGAAAATAAGGACCAGTAGTGTCTTCATGTGCAGCTTATTCTAGGAATGAGAAAAGATGAAATAATGCCCTCTATATAAATCATTTGGGAAATGGCAGACCAGAAAGTAAAATGATGCAACCAAAAATATAAAAGCAAAATAAATTACAATAATTATAGAGCAATCCTCTTATCTATGAGAAACATTAAAGAGAGAGGAAGAGAGACGATGTGCAATGACCTAGATTGCCACAAATGCATGCCTCTGATTAATTTATAGAGCAAACAGAATTTTATGTTTTAAAAAAGATGGAAATAAAATTTGTGTATTTACTTGAATTTGGTAAATACATTTTTAGCAGCCTCCATGAGGAGACGTAGGTTTAATCTTATTGCAGACAAGAATCTAAATTCTTGGTAATTCTAGGAACAGATCTGAATGAAATCAGTTGAATCACACTTTGCATGTACAATGAAGGAATAGGTCCAGGCTAGGAAAGCAGCAAAAGGAGGTAGGCCGATTGTATATGTGACAAAACTTTGTGGAAAATGGTACTGAGCATTACTTATGTTGATTCACTTGCACTGGAAGCATGATTCTGGACAATTGCTTACTGATTCTCAACTATTGCTTTGATCATTATATTCTCCAAAAAGACAAAGTGAGATTTAATTGATAGCAAAGAACTACTAATACATTTTTATTTCGCATTAAGCACCTTCAATCATTGAAACCACATGAAGAAAATAGACAGGCCTATTTTTTTAGATGAAAACAAGTGTCTTTAAAAAAACAAGGAATGTACCTTTTCATGTAAAGGACTTCTATTTTAGTACTACATTATACATTTTTTTTCTAATTTTGGGTACCAATAAATAATGGATCTATTAGAAAGCTCTTAAAACTCATATGTCCAATTGTGAGTTCTCTTATACTATATCATGGTATTTTTTGTGTATGTTCTTAAGAAGAAATTTACATTACTAACTTGAATTTCTGACAGGACAAAATCATCACTGTACATCTTGCTTCTATACTCTCATTTTTAAATTACTATCTAAGTATGTGCATTAGATAACTATAGAGGAAAAAGCAAAAGCCACACTGGTGGCTCATGTCATTAATCGTAGCTAATCAGAAAGATGAAATCTGAGGAGTGTGGTTTGAAAACAGATCAAACAAAAAAAAGTCCATTAGATTCTGCTTTGAAAGAAACCAACAAAAGCTAGAACTGGAGCTGTGGTACAAGCAGTAAAATGATATCCTTGAGAAAACTAAAACAAAAAAATAACAAATTCTGGGACAGAGACAGGCCCTGAGTTCCAGCTTTAGTATTAGCACCAAACAAATAATTGAATTAATTAGTTAATTAAGTAATTAAATATAAATAAAGTGGTCACATGTGGATAGGCAGGTAAAATATAACATTTGTGGTGCCTGGATTGTGTTTTATTTTGTAGTAAGGCAAATTATCATTTGTACTAATCAATTTTTTATTTGAACTTTTTTGTACAATAAATCATGAATTTAGCATGCATGTATAGGTGTGTATACATGTATGCATATGTGTGTATGTGTATATGTGTGCATGTGCTGTTGCAAGGTTGCTTGCCAATGTGGACAGGGTGAGGCTGAAAAGAGCTAACTTTGTTGCAATGTTTTTATTTATCAGAATTCTGTCATGTCATTTCAGTTGGACCACTCTTTTGTACATTTTATTTGTCAAATAATATCATCAGAATCAAAGTATTTACCATATTAAGTTAGATAAAAGAGACTGCTTTCAGCTCTTATTATATGTTAGGTGAGAAGATTCAGACATATTTAGGTAGTAAATTAGAGCTATATGATGACTGTCGTTACAAAATAAGTATTTGACCTCTTAAATTTGTTATACTTTTAACATATGCTCATGGAGTGAGTTTGACCAACTGGACCAAATAGGTATTGCTTTCTGGTTATTCCCGTGAAACACAAAGTGGATAAACTCTTTCTGGCTTTCTGTTGAAAATAACTTTCTTTGTAAGATCATATCTATTCACACTACGAGGTAATCAACCCAATATTTATCAATTTTGAATATCCCATCATATTGACTGAAAATTGGTATTGTTGGTATGCTTGTTAGATATTTCTTTCAAAAACAAACGAACCAAAAGCATGTGTCATCTCCACAAAGTGGATGTATCTGAAGTTGTTTTGTAAATGCAAAGGGCTAATGGCTCTTTTGTGGGAGTAACTATCGCAACTTAACAAGTAAGGCTTTTCGAATATCTTTTCCAATATAAATAACATCCCAGAGCGAGTCTTGCAATTTCAGAAAACCCTTTGAATATTTTAGTATAATTTCATTTCATTGACTATAGAGCTAAAGACATTTCTGAAATAAATGTTGTTAAGATCTGAAAAAGGAAGTGGGTATATAGACATTTTATGCATAATCTTATGAAAATCTAGTTTTTATGAAACTAAATGAAATAGAATAAAAGAATGTAAGTGAATTTGGTAAGCTAATTATTAGTTTAACTTTGTTTTCTATTAACACAGTCCTTTGAATGTAGATGATGCAGTTAAATTATTTCTTTGTGTTTCTGTACTTCAGTTATTTTTCAGATCATTGTAGTTATGGGAGGGAATTTGGAGTATAAATAAAGGTCCTTTAAAATGATTAGGATTAATCTTGTGCTTTGTGTCCTACTCCCAAGAAAATGAGTTATTTTCAAGTGTTAATAATTTATAATTGAATCTTCATTTCATAAGAAAATTTTTAAAATGCAGTAGTATTGATGACTTTTTAAACCAATTGTATTGACAAGGTGGAGAGTCTTTAATTCATGCTTGGGTCTTGGGTCTATGATTTTTAACCTCTTGTTCCTGACATTAATGATAGTTCAGACTGCATTTTGGGGTATATGAAAGGTAAAATATTTATCTGGGGTCAAAGGTGATTTTTATATCAGTCTTGATTTAATAACATTTTATTTTATTTTATATTTTGGTTGTGGGGCCTAAATTCCACTTCCAGCTTTTTCTGTTTATGTGGTGCTGAGGAATCGAACCCAGGGCCTCATGCATGCAAGGCAAGCATTCTACCAATGAGCTACTTTCCTAGCCCTTAATAACATTTTAAAGTAGTACATTTTCCTCAGAATGTTGGGTATAAAAAGCAATCAAAATACTTATAATGGTAAACAACCTAGGTGAGCTACAATGTGGAAATGATTGGTCCATAACACCTGCAGTCTGTTTCCATCGGGAATTGGGCAGGACACTCTTTCGGTATGACTGTGTTAAACAGAGATGGGGTCCCCAGGCAGTGCAGTGTTGAGTGAAGGGATAGAATATGATTTCTACTATTTTGAGCTAGAAATCAAGAATGTTATACTTTAGCAGTTCCTTTCACCAGGGATGTTTGAATTGATTATGAGCTTGGAATTTTCATATTATAGCTACCTATTTTCTAACAAAGATAATGTCACATATTATTAGAGTGTACACAATAATTCTGGGAAAATTTCCTAGAATTAGTAGACAAAGTGCTGGTATTTTAGTCATAAAATAAAATGAGGTTATTTGATAGAGTGGGAGATGGGCCTCAGGCTAACACTTACCAGCGTGCAATGCTGTACTAGTAATTCCAATTCTGAAGATTTCAATAACATCATCAGAGAATTAAAAATGGAAGTAGTTCCACTTTATGGGATTACTGTGAGGATTAAGTTTGATACCATAGGTAAAGTACTTGGAAAAACTATCATTCAGCATTTGATACTTTCTACCTGTTATTTTATCATGTGATGAATTCTAACATTTTTTACTGTGATTTTTATATTGTGTCTATTTACAATATGCAATGTGATATATTGATATTCATTGCATTGGTCTGTTTTTTGGCATTATGAGGAAAATGCCTGCAAAGAAAATTTCTGAGGAGGAAACTATTATATTGATTCATGGTTTAAGAGAATGCAGTTTAAGATCAGATGTCTCCATTGTTTTTAATTGTATTTTTATTAAATAGTTGTTCAAAAGAATTTCCATTCCACAAATCAGGTTATAAGTACAATGTATCTTTACATAACTTTCACATTCTCTTCCAAACCTCACCCCACTTTCATGTTTTTTAGTTGAATATTATGCCTTCACTCTCTTCCTCCATAACTCTCTTTATTCCTTCCCTTTGACTTCCGCTCACATCTTCCAAGTGATAGATTCCTGGTATTCATTTTGTTGGATTAAAAGTTCAATTTTATAAGAAATTACACCTTTTAAATACTCCTCTGCAAATAGTATGCTTTGGTTAATACTGTTGTGTAATTGTAACCGCTCTGTATGGTATTTTCACAATAAAAAAATTACTGATTTATGGTCAATAGATTTGAAAAGGATGCCATGACTTTATGAAATAAAAATAGAATCTTAAATGGGTGTAGTGGCACTATTGCCTCCCTAGATTTAAAAAAAAGTTCTTATACTACTACCTAAATCCTTATACAAAAATTTAAAAATTTTAAATAAAAAATGATTATGAAACTAAATGTGAGATATAAAAACATATAAAACATAAACATAAAAATTCATGGCATTGGATCAGTAAGGTTTCTAAAATATGACATGGAAAGCACTAGTGGGTAAAGAAAAGCAAGAATGAACTGGATAATATCAACTTATAATCTTTCATAATTCAAAGGACAATGTAAAAGAAGTGAAAACATATCTAACAGATAGAGGACACATATTTGTTAATGCTACAATGTTAATGCTACAATGATTCTGAGTCTAAGTATTTTCATATCTTCTAATTCCATATATCCTTATCCCAAATAGGATATTTCTTTAAAGAACATATGTAAATAGTAAGAGCATATGAAATAAGTTCCTCTTCAGTATCCAAGAATAAATAAAGAGAAAACTCACTAGTAGGACCATCATCTAAAAAGATGACACAAATATAGTAATACACTTGTGGAGAAATTGATATACTCCACATAGCAAATGAATTTGTATAATACTTCAATCATTAAAGCAAGCAAGTTTTCAAAAGGTCAAAGAGAATTGAATAGGTTCTATCCATTACACGTCTATGTATGTATTAAAGAGAAGTAAAAAACTTGTTTGGACAGGGAATGTGGTTGATTGAGAATGGACTTGAGTACTCTGTGTGAGACCCTGGAAATAATCCCAAAAAACAAATTTTGAAAAGGCTCACTATAGAGGATGTATGCCTGACAAATTCCTGTAAATGAATTTTATATCTACTTTAATGTCTGTTCTAAAATTTACAGCATTTCTATTTGAAGAACAGCAAATTTGTGAAAATTAGGCTTGGAAAACCTATGATTGTACAATTCATTTCCAAAGCACTAAAATGCATACAATAAAAGGAGATAATATATTTCAAGTGAATTACATGTCAGCAAAAAAACTATTGTTAAAATACTTCACACAAAATGCGGAATACCTAAAAAGATATTTTCTGTGTTTGCTTAAAAACTTAGTAAACTACAACATTTAAAACAATAATATGATTTCCGTTCATTTTGAGGATTTTTTGTCTGTTTATTTTGAGTTTATTCAGAGCTAACTCAATTAAAAAGTGTATGTGATAACTGGAATAACTAGAAATTAAGCAACACTTATAAATAATTGATAACCTTTTCTGGAAGAAACTTTTGGCAAATGACAGAAGACACAAATCTATGCATCTGCATCTTATGAAAGCCATGTTACTTGGTCAATCCAATTGTTTTTCTCTACTTTGCTCGGGAAAAAGTATTCTCAAGATAAGAGCCAATAGCAGTGAAAAGAAACAAAATACAATATCATCTTGATTTATTTGTGAAAGTAACAAATGGAATAAACAATTCCGCTTAAGGGATTCTAATATTAGTATCTATGAAGATGTTCCTGAATGTCAAAATCCATTGAATTTTGGGAATTTTAATTTCTATGAACATATGAAAACTAGAACAAGAAAAGATATATAGTCTTAGAGCAAACCAGCCTTGGAATAATTTTCTCAATTGCTTGAAATTACATAAGAATTGGTATTCCTTTCCATTGGAAACATTTAAAAATGTTTATCATTTATTTTAATTCAAATACGAAGCAGGAGTATTTTATATAACCATTATAAATATCACTCTATTACTATCATAAAATAGAATGACAAACCACTCCCAATATATTACCTACCGATCATTATTCTTAATTCCTAATCATTACCTAAATATCTTAAACAATCTAAATAGTCATGTCTTTAACATAGACGTAAATATTCTATACTTTTTACTTGACATTTTCCAGGGGCATTTATTCATGGTTCTAAGAAATGTTCACAGCAGTTAAAAGATGCTTTTGTGAAATTAATGTGATACATTTTGTTGTTGTGGGTGTTGTTTGCAGGCCTGGGCATTATCCCTAAGCCTTTTTATGCTCAAGGACAGCAATCTCCAATTTGAGACACAGAGCTAATTCATGTTTTTAGTGGTTAATTAGAGATAAGAATCTAAGAAGTAGTTTTCTGTCTGGGCCACTTTCAAACACATTTCTAAGATCTCATTACCCAGGTCGAATTATAAGAGTGAGTCACTGGCACTTGGTGTGATGTATCTTTTTTTTATTTTAATTATGTTTTAAGATTTTTGTTTCACTATAGTGTACATCATTCTACACATAAATTTAGATATATGTATATATTTCTGATGACAATCTCTAAAAATATATGTCATTCTACATATAATATTAATGTTTATATATACATATATTTCTGAAGACAGACTTTCTAAAAAATTTTGCTATTTTTGACCTTTTATATTTCAAAGATATGCAGTCTATTTTTGTGAAAGTTTCCTAGAATAAAATAACTAATATTTCAATGGAAAGTATAGCTTTTGCTTTCAAGGGAATTTTAGATATTCTTATGACATTGTAGTAACATTTACAGTATATTACTTGAAAAAGTTCTGTCCAAACTCTTAAATATTTTTGTGTAATGAGGCAGAGAGAGGAAGTTAATTCATACTGGTTATGAATTAGGAATGCTTCAAAAATCTATTCCATAATCTGTTATAAGCTCACAGTCAAGCTACTTGATATGGTTTAGTTTTTTGTTTCTTTATTTGTTCAAAATTTTAATATGGTCGCATGCACAGTGTTAACATTAAAAATATTAATCAAAAGACAAATAATAGCAAAATCATAGGAACATATAAGACTTTCATTAATTAGCACTTATGATGCTAATAATAATTTTGATAAAGATGATGATGATGACCACAGTGTAGCCTGACAATGATAAGGTGATTGAAAAGGAAAAAACTTTACAATTCCTTGAAGTAGATTTCCCACATTGAATACATAGTTATAAACTGAATTGGATTACATACAATAATAACAAGAGGAGAGTTTCAATACCAGGAAATAAAATTACATTAATAGGTAGAGACAGTAAAAACCCTAATGTTATTTCTGCAGCCTCTCTAATGCATACTCACTTTTCTTTTTTATTGTGAAAATACTGTACAGAGGGGTTACAATTACTTGGCAAGATAGTGAGTACATTTATTATCAAGCATTGTAGCCTCCTCCTTTGTTTACCCTTCCCATCGCTTCCCATCCTCCCTTCCCCCCACCCAATCCTCCGCCCCACCCAAGTTGTAAAGTTCGTTTTTGACATGACAGCTTGTACTTTTTATTGTTGGAACAGGTCCACCTGTGTCCTTATATAAACGACTTGTTTTTCCCCTTCCCCTCCACAAATTATACCGACATAAAATACAGTGAAAGCACGGGTTATACTGTGGGGGAGGGACATACAAAGCAACAAAGAAATAATTTTATAATTGCGTTAGAAACAAATGCACGAAAGAAAAAAACATTTAAAATATATCTTAGGTTCATTTTCCTAACATCACATTATCTGATATTTTCTGCTTGACTCATACATATACTAGATATTGCAAATAAGGGAAATCATGGGACCTATGTTTCTTTGGGCTTAGCTTACTTCACTTAATATAAGATTTTTCAAGTCTTTCCATTTCCTAACAAATGGGGCAATGTCATTCTTTCTGATGGAGGCATAGAATTCCGTTGTGTATATATACCACATTTTCTTGATCCATTCATCTACTGAGGGGCATCAGGGTTGGTTCCAGATCTTAGCTATGGTAAATAATGCTGCAATAAACATAGTTGTGCTGGTAGCTTTAATGTGCTCTTGTTTATAAACATTTGGGTAAATGCCCAAAAGTGGGACTGTTGGGTCAAATGGAAGCTCTATGTAGAGTCTTTTGAGGAACATCCATACGACTTTCCAAAGTGGTTGAACAAATTTACACTCCCAACAACAATGAAGTAAGGTTTCCTTCTTTCCACATCCCCTCCAGCATCTGTTGTTATTAGAGTTTTTGATTTTTGCCATTCTAAATGGGGTGAGGTGGTACCTCAATGTTGTTTTGATTTGCATTTCTTTTATGGCTAGGGAGGTTGAGCATTTCTTCATGAGTTTATTGGCCATCCTTCTTTGTTCTTCACAGAAGTTTCTCTTTAAGTCTTTAGCCCACTTACTTATTAATGGACAATTATTTCTTTGAGGATTTGTTGTTGGGAGATATAATTTTTTGAGTTCCAAGTATATTTTAGATATGAAACCCTTGTCCGTTGTATGGCTAGTGAAGATCTTCTCCCAATCTGTGGGCTTTTTATTGATCTTGCTAGCTATGTCCTTTGCCATGCAGAAGCTCTGCAACTTCATGCAATCCCTTTTGTCCAACCTTTCTTTGATTTGTTGTGTTTCCAGGTCTCTATTAAGAAAATTTTGGCCTGCGCCAAGGAGACCTAGGGTTTCTCTTATTCCATCCTGTAATGTTTTCAGAGTGTCTTCATGACTCCTAGGTCTTTGATCCATTTGGAGTTGATTCTGGTGCAGGGTGATTTATAAGGATCTAGCTTAATTTTCTACAAGCAGTTAACCAATTTTGCCAGCACCATTTACTGAAGAGGCTATCTTTCTTCCATTCTATTTTTTTATCTCCCTTATCAAAGATTAGATGGCTATAGGTCTGTAGGTTCATTTCTGGGTTTTCAATTCTATTCCATTGGTCCTGAGGTCTGTTCTTGTACCAATACCAAGCTGTTTTGATTAATATGGCTTTATAGTAGAGTTTGAAATTTGGTATTGATTTTCCTCCAGCAGTGTTCTTTCTTTTGAATTGCGTCTTCTAATTCCTTGAAGAATGACGTTGGAATATTGATAGGTATCACATTGAATTTGTAGACAGCCTTGGAATATATTGCCATTTTCACGATGTTAATCTTTCCAATCCAGGAGCTTGGGAGTTTTTTCCATTTTCTATGTTCTGTTTTGATTTCCTTTTTCAATTTTTTAAAGTTTTCGTCATAGAGGTCCTTCACTTCTTTGGTTAAGTTAATTCCTAGGTATTTATTTTTTGTGGGGCTATTACAAATGGAGTTGCATTCCTAATTTCAACCACACTATTCTCATTGTTGGCATACTGAAAAGCCATTAATTTTTGAGGGTTAATTTTAAACCCTGCTAATTTGCAAAAGTTTTGAATCAGCTTGAGTAATTTGGGAGTGGAGTCTATGGGATTCTTTAAGTACAAGATCAGGTCATCTGCAAAGAGAGAGAGTTTTATTTCTTCTTTCCCTATTTGGATCCCCTTTATCTTTGCATCTTGTCTTATTGCTGTAGCTAGACATTCTAATACTAGGTCAAAGGGAAGTGGAGATAGTGGACATCCTTGTCTTGTTCCTGAGTTAAGAGGAAATGACTTTAGTTTTTCACCATTACGTATAATGCTGGCTGCAGGTTTGTCATATACAGCCTTCATTGTATTGAGGAATGTTCCATGGATTCCTAATTTTTCCAAAACCTTCATCATAGAGGAGTGTTGGGTCATGTCGAATGCTTTTTCTGCATCTATTGAGATAACCATGTGGTTCTTATTCTTGCTCCTGTTGGTGTGATGAATAATATTAATTGGTTTGCCTGTATTGAACCAGCTTTGCATCCCTGAAATGAATCCTGTTTGATCATTGTGTATGATTTTTTGGATGAATTGTTGAAGTCTATTGGCCAAAATTTTGTTGAGAAGTTTTGCATCAATGTTCATCAAAGAAATGGGTCTATAGTTCTCTTTCTTTGAAGAGACCCTGCCTGGTTTTGGGATGAGGGTTATGATGGCTTCATAGAATGTGTTCGGTAGTGAACTTTCTCTTTCAATTTCATTGAAGAGTTGGAGGACTATTGGTGTGAGCTCTGTTTTGAAGGCCTGGTCCTGGACTTTTCTTAGCTGGGAGGTCTCTTATTGCTGTTTCTATTTCAGTGCTTGATATGGGACTGTAAAGATGGTTTAACTCATCTTGGTTTAGTTTTGGCATGTCAATAATTGCTAGGAAAAGGTACATTTATGACAAGTTCTCAAACTTATTAGCATAAAGTTTTGAGAAGTATTCCCTTAACATGTTCTGAATCTTGGTTGTTTCCGTTGCGATGTTTCCATTCTCCTCTCTGAGTTTATTTATTTGGGTCTGTTCTCTTCTTTTTCTGATAGGATTTGCTAAGGGTTTGTCAATTTTGTTAATTTTTTCAAAGAACCAACTCTTTGATTTCTTGATTCTTTTTATACTTTTTTGGATTGTAATTCATTTCATTCTGATTTAATTTTAATTATTTCTTTCCATCTACTTGATAGGGTTTATCTTGCTGCTCTTTTCAAGGAGGTTCAGATATCTCATAAAATTGTAGGTTTCAGATCTCTCCAATTTGTTGATGTAGGTGTTCAGAGCTATAAACATGCCTCTAAGTACTGCCATAGCTGTGTCCCAGAGGAGCTGGTAATTTGTGTGCTTGTTTTGTTGAATAGCATGAACATTTGAATTTCCTTTCTAATCTCTTCCTTGACCCATTCATGATTCAGCAGTGAGTTGTTCAGCCTCCATGTGACACCGGACTTTCTTTGGTGGCTTTTGGTGTTGAGTTCTAATTTTATTCCCTTGTGGTCAGAGAGAAAGCAAGGGATAACTTCAATGTTTCTGAATTTGGACAAGTTTGTTTTGTGGCCTAAAATATGGTCTATTTTAGAAAATGTTCCATGTGCTGCTGAGAAAAACGTGTATTCTGATGCTGCTGGGTAAAATATTCGGTAGATGTCTGTTAAATCTAGTTGATCTATGCAGTTGTTTAGATCTGTGGTTTCTCTGTTGAGTTTTTGCCAAGTTGATCTATCTAGTGGGGAGAGTGGTGTGTTAAAATCCCCAACCATTACTGTCTTTGGATTTATGTGGGACTCGAGGGAAAGTAGTGTTTCTTAGATAAATTTGGGTTCTCTGTTGTTTGCAGAACAGATATTTAGAATTATAATATCCTCCTGAAGGAGAGATCCCTTAATTAGTATGTAGCCACCTTCTTTATCTCTTCTTACAAATTTTAATTTGAAGTCTATTTTATCTGGTATTAGGATTCCAACTCCCGCCTGTTTATAGGGGCCGTTTGCTTGGTAGATTTTGTTCCAATATTTAACATTGAAAATATGTTTGTTCTTACGGGCAAGATATGACTCCTTAACGCAGCAGATAGAAGGATCTTGTTTTATAATCCAACTAGACTATGTTGCTTAATTGGAGAGTTAATTCTGTTAATGTCAACAGATAGGACTGAGAGGTATTTCGGAGTTCCTTCCATGTTATCCACCTTCTTGGACGCTGCAAAATCTGGGTCCTTCGTATGGTTCTTGGATTATCAGTTTGGGTGCAGTTTCTTGGTAGTTATTGTGGTCTTGTTGGTTTTCTATGTGTAGGACGTCTTTAAGAATCTTTTGTATGGCTGGTTTGGTGGAGATGTATTGTTTCAATTTTTCTTTGCTATGGAAGGTTTTCATTTGGCCTTCAGTTATGAAGGAGAGTTTAGCTGGGTACAGTATTCTTGGTTGATAGTTATTTGTTTATAAGGCATGGCATACATCATTCCAGGCTCTTCTTGCTTTAATTGTCTCTGCTGAGAAATCTGAGGTGATTCTAATTGGTTTCCCTTTATAGGTAATTAATCTTTTCTCCTTAACAGCTTTAATTACCTTTTCCTTGGTCTGAATTGATCCTGTGTGGATTATAATGTGATTGTGGGATGTCCTATTCTGGTCTGGTCTATTTGGAGTTCTAAAAGCTTCTTGTATTTGAATAGGCCTATCTTTTTGCATGTTTGGAAAGTTCTCCGCTAGGATCCTGTTAAACAAATTTCCTAGACCATTAACTTCTGTTTCTAGGTGCTCCCTGCACCCATTTTCCTTAGATTATGCCTTCTTAGGTGTCTTCCAAATGTTGGATAGATCTCTCATATTTCTTGGATTTGTCTTGGATGGTTGTATGTTCTTTCTCTATAATGTCTAAGCTGTCTTCGATCCCCGAGATGTGATCTTCTGCATGGTCTAACCTGCTGTCAAGACTTTCTACTTTGTTTTTTTATTTCTTTTCCTTCTAGTTGGCCAGTTTTGATGGCTTCAAATTCCTTGTTGATGCTTTGTTTTAGATCTTGTATGAACTTCTTTACTTCCTTACTATATATTAATGGGCTACGATCCACAAAGAAGCATTTGGTAAACCAGAAATTACTAGGTTTAGTAAGAGATGAAGGTAAAAAATAAGAATAGAGTGATGTGGGAAGGCACAGGGTGTGTTAACTAAGTCATAATCTCAAAGCAGGAAATAGGTTGGATAGGATGAAAGTAGACAGAGAGAAAAAAAAGTAGAAAGAGTAAGGGAACAAAAAGATGCGAGAAAAAATAGAAAGGTAAAAATTAGAAATATTTTACAGGTTTCGAAAACACACTATTCAGAGAAGAACATGAATATAATGAGAGAAGAGGAGGGATATAAAGGAGATGTGAAAAACTGAAAAATAAAAATATTTAAAATATTATATAGGTATAAAGAGGTAGTACTGCTATTATGGAATTTAAGTCTCAGAGGTTTTGAATTGAGTAATAAATTTGTGGATTAAGTGTGTACAGAATGGGGGATAAGGTCTAATAATCAACTATGGGTTTATCTGATGATGTGCAGAACAGCAATTAAGTCACATAAATAACAAAAGAGAAGAAAAGGTGAAAAGGATAAGAACAAAAGAAAAAGAGATCAGAAGTTCAGTATAGCTAAACAAAAAACAAAACAAAACAAAAAAACAAAACAAAAAAAAGAGAAGAAAAACGCACACACAATTATACCCCTAAAATAAAATTCTAAGAGGAAAAAACATTACTAGAAAACAAATTTTTCAAATAGGTAAAAATTAAAGATTAAAATAAATGTTTAGAAAAAATTTTTTTATAAAAGGTACAACAACAAAAAAAAAGTTTGATTTTTTTGGGAGGGGTGGGAAAAATCCTTTGTCTCCCTTATGTCCGTAACCAGCCTCTTGTTGGAGTCTCTGGTCTGCTTGTGTTCCTGTGGCTTGGTTGGTTACTTAAGTCAGTTTCTTTGAACAGGCAGAAAAATGCTCTGCGATCCTCCTCCAGGTTAGTTCAATAGGAGGAGATGGCTTTTTCCTGGAGTTTGGAGATGCTGTGATTAGGCTAGGTTCTGGGTAGAGTTGAGGCCTTTCAGCAAACAGTAGCTTTTCCCGGTGGCTCATTTGTGAGAAACTCACAGAGCCCAACCTGGAGCCACTCTCACTGTTTATGTTTACTGAATTACAGTTGATTGTTGAGGCTGCTAAAGGGAGGAGGAGCCTCTGGGTCTGATTACCTGGTGAAGAAAGCCACTCCTGGTGCTGGCACCCGAGCTGGGTGACTTTTTCCTGGGTGTAGCTGAGTCTGGCAGGTCAGGTTAGGCTCTTGTGACTTGCTAGATGACACCAGATTTATTCCCGGGCTTAAATTGCAGTTAGCAGCTCGGCCGAGTTTTGTCGGTATCCAATATGGAGATCTCCGGTACTGGGGGGGGGGGAGGGGTGGCCTTCCCTCCTCTGCTCCCTGAGAAGGAGTCAGGAAGTCAGTCTTCTACTCATGCCAAGTCTTCATTCCTGGGTCATCTCTGGTCTGGGAACTGCAGGATGAAGATGTCCACTCCTTGTCTGTTCTTGCTGGTGTTGAGTGGAATTCGCTGGTCCGCTGTGTCTGACTCCTTCCTCCTGGACTATCTGTGATTCAGGTATGGTGTCTGCAGTTGCCGCCGCCACCCTGTCATTGCCGCGGTGGCTGCTGGCAAGTGCTCAGGGCTTTCTCCTTTCCTGTATTTTCTCTCTCTGGCCTAGCTCTCTGTCCTGTGATGGCACACTTGGTGTGATTCTCTGTCTTAGGACTCTTCACTGGAACTCTAAAACTGCTTTCAAGCAAGAGCTTGTTTAGCCTCCAGCTTCTCCTCCGCCATCTTCCCAGAACTCATGATAAACCTACTCACTTTTCTTGGTGGTATTGTGTTCTTATAAATAAAATCATTTACTTCCACATTTTGATATACTAAGATATAGTTTTCAACCCAGTATGATTAATGCAAATAACATTCTCCTATAGGTAGTATTCAATAACCAATGTTTCCAATAATTTATTAAGAGTATGTCCTTCAGTACAGCTGTGAACACATGGCACAATTTACATAATACCACTTATATATCTGTAGTTACCATTAAAGGACCCAGGCCATAGAGCCAGGAGTTAAAATTTATTTTTATTTCTGCATGAAACAACTTGTGACTTTATACCAACAAACTGAATTTGACTCTTTCCTTATGCGTAAGCTAAAGTGGAAAATGTAAGGACTCTTCACTTTTTTTCTTGCTCTAGAAGTCAACAAATATTCTTCAATATTTCTGGTAGATTACATCCATTTACAGATGAGAAATGTAAGGCCAACAGTCAATGTAGTGAGTAGCTTCATAGAATGTGTTCGGTAGTGAACTTTCTCTTTCAATTTCATAGAAAACATGGAGGAGATATTCGTGTGAGCTCTGCTTTGAAGCCCTTGTGGAATTCCTCTGTAAAACCATCTGGTCCTGGACTTTTCTTAGCTGGGAGGTCTGTTATTGCTGTTTGTATTTCAATACTTGATATGGGCCTGTTAAGATGGTTTCATCTTGGTTTAGTTTTGGCATGTCAATATTTGCTAGGAAAAGGTCCATTTGTGACAAGTTCTCAAACTTGTTACCATAAAGTTTTGAGAAGTATTCCCTTATAATATTCTGAACCTTGGTTGTTTCCGTGGTGATATTTCCATTCTCCTCTCTGAGTTTATTTATTTGGGTTGGTTCTCTTTTTCTTCTTATAAGATTTGCTAAGGGTCTGTCAATTTTGTTAATTTTTTCAAAGAACCAACTCTTTGTTTTGTTGATCCTTTCTATAGTTTTTTTGGATTCTAATTCATTTAATTGATTTAATTTTAATTATATCTTTCCATCTACTGGATTGGAGTTTATCTTGCTGCTCTTTTTCAAGGAGGTTCAGATGTGTCATTAAATTTTAGGTTTCAGATCTCCCCAATTTGTTGATGTAGGAGTTCAGAGCTATAAACTTGCCTTTGAGTACTGCCTTAGCTGTGTCCCAGAGGAGCTGGAAATTTGTGTGCTCATATTTGTTGAATAGCATGAACATTTGAATTTCCTTTCTAATCTCTTCCATGACCCACTCGTGATACAGCAGTGTGTTGTTCAGCCTCCATGTATTACTGGACTTCTTTGGTGGCTATTGGTGTTGAGTTCTAATTTTATTCCCTTGTGGTCAGAGAGAAAGCAAGGGATAATTTCAATGTTTCTGAATTTGGACAAGTTTGCTTTGTGGCATAAAATGTGGTCTATTTTAGAAAATGTTCCATGTGCTGCTGAGAAAAACGTGTATTCTGATGCTGCTGGGTAAAATATTCGGTAGATGTCTGTTAAATCTAGTTGATCTATGCAGCTGTTTAGATCTGCGGTTTCTTTTGAGTTTTTGCCCAGTTGATCTCTATAGTGGGGGGAGTGGTGTGTTAAAATCCCCAACAATAAATGTCTTTGGATCTATGTGGGATTTGAGGGAAAATAGTGTTTCTTGGATAAATTTGGTTAATCCATTGTTTGGCGAATAGATATTTAGAATGGTAATATCCTCCTGAAGGAGAGATCCCTTAATTAGTATGTAGCGACCTTCTTTACCTCTTTTCATGAATTTTAATTTGAAGTCTATTTTATCTGATATTAGCATTGCAAGCCGTTTGCTTGGTAGTTTTTGCTCCAGTCTTTAACATTGAAAATTGTTTGTTTTTACGAGCACGATGAGTGCAGCAGATAGAAAGATCTTGTTTTTTAATCCAACTAGACAGTCTATGTCGCTTATTTGGAGAGTTAATCCATTAATGTTGATAGATAGGATTGAGTGGTATTTGGGAGTTCCTGCCATGTTATCCACCTTCTTGGGGGCTGTGAATACTGGATTCTTCCTATGGTTCTTGGAATTTTAGTTTGAGTGCAGTTTCTTCTCCTTTATTGTGGTCTAGTTGGTTTTCTATGTGTAGGACAACTTTAAAAATGTTTTGTAGGGATGGTTTGGTGGAGATGTATTGTTTCAATTTTTCTTTGCTATGGAAGGTTTTATTTGGCCTTCAGTGATGAAAGAGAGTTTAGCTGGGTACAGTATTCTTGGTTCATAGTTATTTGTATTTAGGGCTTGGCACACATCATTCCAGGCTCTTCTTGCTTTGATTGTCTCTGCTGAGAAATCTGAAGTGATTCTTATTGGTTTCCCTTTATAGGTGATTAATCTTTTCTCCTTGACAGCTTTAAGGAACTTTTCCTTGGTCTAAGTTTATCCTTTGAGGATTATAATGGGACAGTGGTATGTCTTATTCTGGTCTGGTCTATTTGGAGTTCTAAAAGCTTCTTGTATCTGAATAGGCCTATCTTTTTACATGTTTGGGAAGTTCTCTGCTAGGATCCTGTTAAACAAATTTCCTAGACCATTAACTTCTGTTTCTAGGTGCTCCTCTACACCCATTATCCTTAGATTAACCAGTCTGATCGTGTCTTCCAAGTGTTGGATAGTTCTGTAATAATTCTTGGACTTGTCTTGCATGGTTGTATGTTCTTTATAATATCTAGGCTGTCTTCAATCCCTGAATTTCGATCTTCTACACAGTCTAACCTGCTGTCAAGAATTTTACTTTGTTTTTTATTTCTTTTGCTTCTAATTGGTCAGCTTTGATTGGTCAAATTCTTTGTTGAAGCTTTGTTTTAGATCTTGTTTGAACTTCTTTACTTGCTTAATTTTGTGTTCATTGTTTATTCTCAAATCTCTTAGTTGATTTGTTATGGCTTCCTTGGACTCCCATTCCTTCTGTTGGGTTCCTTTCAGCAATCCCTTTGTGGTCTCCCTGAATTCCTTCAGCTCTTTGTTAATGGATTCCATCATTGCCTTTAGTGATCTTTGTGTATTCTCATCCTGCTCTCTTAATTCCTGTATTACTCTTTCCTTACGTTCCTCCCAGTCCCATTCCTGCCATTCCTGTAGTTCTCTTAGAGTATTCTCAGCCTCTTAACGCCATTCCTGCCTTTCTCTTTGAATATTCTCAAGCTGCTCACACAAATCCTGTATCAGTTTTTGAGTAGCTTCCTCATGCTCATGATATTCCTGTATAAACCTTTAGATTGCCTCCTCTCTCTCCCTATCACGCTCATACAGAGTCCTTTGTAGGTTTTCAATCTTTTACTGCATTGACTTTTGTTTGCCTCCTCTCTCTCCCTATCATGCTCACACAGAGTCCTTTGTATGTTTTCAATCTTTTCATTTATCATGTTTGCCAGCAGTGTTTGTAGAGCTATTTGGGAACGCTCCTCTGGATTATTCATTATCTGTTCTGTCTCCTGATTATCATGAGTGGGAATTGCGATACTCGTACTTGCCATTTTGCTTGTGTTTTTTCGGCTTACTCTGCCCATTTGGGATGAAAATTAAACCAGTTTTGTGCTAGAACTCTATTTTAATGCAAGCATCAACCAAAGTCTGAATTTGCACAGTCAATAGTCTGCAGATGCAATCTAATTCAACAGATATATCTATGCAACATCAAACAACTATATATTAATGGGCTACGAACCCCAAAGTAGAATTTGGAAAACCAGAAATTATTAGGGTTAGGGAGAGGTGTGGGTAAAAAAATATGAAAAAAGTGATGTGGGAAGGCACAGAGATAGTTAACTTAACTAAGTCATAATCTCAAAGCAGAAAATAGGTTGGATAGGATGAACGTAGAGAGAGAAAAAAAGAAGAAAGAGAAAGGGAAAAGAAAAGAGACCAGAAAAAATAGAAAAGTAAAAATTAATAATATTATGCAGAAACGAAAACAAACTATTCAGAGAAGAACATGAATATAATGAGAGGAAGGGAGGGATATAATGGAGATGAGAAAAACTTAAAAATAAAAATACTTAAAATATTATATAGGTATAAAGAGGTAGTACTGCTTTTAAGGAATTTAAGTCTTAGAGGTTTTGAATTGAGTAATAAATTTGTGGATTAAGTGTGTACACAATGGGGGATAGAGTTTAATAGTCAACTACGGGTTTATCTGAGGATATGCAGGACAACAATTAAGTTACATAAGGAAGAACGAAAGAGAGGAAAAGGTGAAAAGGATAAGAAAGGAAGAAATAAGATCAGAAGTTAAGTAGAGCTAAACAAAAAACAAAAAGAATTTTTTTTAAAAAAAAGAAAGAAAAACCCAAGCAACACATGTATCCCTAAAATAAAAATTATAAGATGAAAAAAAAGTTACTAGAAAACAATTTTTTTCCAAAAAAGTAAAAATTTAAAAGAAAGTTTTAGAGAAGAAAAAAAGATTTATAAAACATACCAAAAAAAAAGAAGAAAAAAAATTCTTTCATTTTTTGGGGAGGGGTGGGCAAAATCCTGTATCTCCCTTTTTTCTGTAACCAGCCTCTTGTTGGAGTCTCTGTTCTGCTTGTGGTCCTGTGGCTTGGTTGATTTCTTAAGTCAGTTTGTTTGAACAGGGAGAAAAATGCTCTGCTTTACCCAGGATTTTGCGATCCTCCTCCCAGGCTAGTTCAATGGGAGTAGGATCTGCTTTGAGTATCACAAAAGAGGGAGATGGCTTTTTCCTCAAATTTGGAGATGCTATGATCAGGCTAGATTCTGGGTAGTGTTGAGGCCTTTCATCAAACATTAGCTTTTACTGGGGGCTAGTTTGTGAGAAACTCACAGAGCACAGCCTGGAGCCATTCTTAGGGTTTCTGTTTACTGAATTTCAATTGATTGTCGAGGCTGCTAAAGGGAAGGGCAGCCTCTGGCTCTGACTACCCGGTGAAGAAAGCCACTCCTGGGGCTGGTGCCCGAGCTGAGTGACTTTTCCCTGGATGTAGCTGAGTATGGCAGGTCGGCTTAGGTTCTTGTTACCTGCTAAATGACTCTAATTTTATTCCAAGGCCTTAGTTGGAGCTCGCAACTCCACCAAGCTTTGTCGGTATGCAAGATGGAGATCTCCAGTACTGGGGGGGTGGAGGGGTGGCCTTCCCTTCTCTGCTCCCTGAGGAGGAGTGAGGACGTCACGCTTCTACTCATGCCAAGTCTTGGTTCCTGGGTCGTCTCTGCTCTGAGAACTGCAGGATGAAGATGTACACTCCTTGTTGGTTCTTGCTGGTGTTGAGTAGAATCCGCTCGCCTGCAGTGTCTGGTTCCTTGGTCTTGGGCTCTCTGTGATTCAAGTATGGTGGGTTTGGCCACCGCTGTCACTGCTGCCGCCGTGGCGATGGCGGCTGCTGGCAAGAGCTCTTATCTCTCTCCTTGCCTGGATTTTCCTTCTCTGGCCTAACTCTCTGTCCTGTGATGGCACACTTTGTGTGATTCTCTGGCTTAGGACTGTTCACTGGAACTCAAAAACTGCTTTCTATGCGACAGCTTGTTTAGCTTCCAGCTTCTCCTCCACCATCTTCCGAGGCTTTCACTTCTAATATCACTGTTTGTCTCAAAATGCTTTAAATTCTACACCCTCTATGGTGGGCATAGGGTTATACTGTGGAAATTTTCTCCTTAGAGAGTGAGTATTACCCTATTGTTTAACATAGACAAAGTACCTTGATACAAACACTGGGTGTGTGCAAACAAGAAGTGATAGATGAACAATATTATTAGTAGTTTATAAAGATGAAATTGAAATAGAGCAACTATGAACTCAAAAGGAATGTGCAAAAAAGACAAAGGCACAAAGTAGAATGTGTCAAGGAAATGCTGAAGTATAATTTCAAATTACGTACTCAAGTTTGAGGGTGTGTTCAAAGTACAGCTTCAGACAATGCAGTTGGATATCTTGGGCGGAAAACTGCTTTAAACTATTTTGGGATAACTCTCCCAGTAGAAGTCCCTAACTCTGACTCTAATCACATCACAACATCATCAACTTAGGGACTATTTTCCAAGTGCAAAGTGCGAAAAAGAGGGCTCATCACAGTTAGTGTTCTGGTTGAAGTAATGGCATCACATAACTTTTCTTATAAGTCTTCATTTATTTTGGAGCTTTAAAGTAGGAAAAAGCTAAGTAAATATTTTGCATGTATCTAAATTAAGTGGGACACATTATATTGGTCTCTTTTCAACTGGGAAGTTATAGATTATGTCTTTTTATACTCTAACTTGAAACAATGGTCTGCTGTCAGTTATTTCTTCTCTTCGTCTTCTTTTGCCCTTCCACTTACATAATTTTTATTTAAAGAGACTTAATTGAGGTTGCATTTCTAAATTCATCAAAATTATCTGAATTTCTTCATATTTCTGGAAGCCTCCAAAAGCTTTCTCATGGTAATATTTTGTCACTACCATTTTTATCCTATATGATGTCTTCCTGCCTAACTCAGTGCAAGAAATACATTAGACTTATCCAGGTATCTCAACACTTGTACCACCATAAAAACTATCTTACTTAGAAATCGTGATTTTAGTATATCTGGGGAGGTGGCATCTGTCATTTTTTTTGGGTGGGTCCAGTCGTGGGGCCTGAACCCTGGGCCTGGGCGCTGTCCCTCAGCTCTTCAGCTCAAGGACAGCGCTCTACCACTTGAGCCACAGGGCCACTTCTGGCTTTTTCCTTTTTGCTTATGTGGTGCTGAGGAATCGAACCCAGGGCCTCATGCATGCAAGGCAAGTGCTCTACCACTGAGCCACCTTCCCAGCCCCTTGCATCTGTCATTTTTGAATGACCCTAATGATACTTACATGCAATCATGATTTAAACCAATATGCCACTCAGAAGATGAACGAATCCATTAAACACACACACAGTGGAATTCTAAGCTACCAATTCATAAGCAAATGGAAAGACTTGAAAAAATCCTACTAAGAAAAATAAGCAAGACACAAAGAAACAGATCCCATGGTTTTTCTCATGTGTAATAATTAAGTAATGTCTAAGGTAGTCCTAGGGATGAGCAGAATGGCTCAATAGCTATGTATAAATATACATATAAGAGGATGCTGAGCAAAATGAACTCCTAGACATGGAACCAGAGGTGTTTCTTTGTGGTTGTTGTTTTTATTGTACTATGTGATTTCTTTTTTCTTTTGTGTTTTCCCCTATGGTTTATTCCCTGCTGTATTTGATTTCAGTATCCTGTGTATTATATACACATGTATATTAATTTGGCAAGGGAAGAGGAACAACAAAATGGCGAGACAAAGGACAAAGGGCAAACCAATGCAACAGCAATACTCACAAGACAACATGTAGGATATTCACATTACAACTTGTGAGGGGTATTGGGGTGAAGGGAAAGTGTGAGAAAAATGAGGGATGGCATAAAAAGTTCGACTTGTTAGATATTCACTACTTTACAATTACTGCAACCCCTTCTATATATCACCTTGAAAATAAAATTAAATTTAAAAATAAGCTACATAAAATATAATTTCACTGTATTTCTATAGTAAATGATATTCTATATGTATTACATTTTTAAAAAATGAACAATATTTGGCTTCTAATTTGAATTAATTGCCCCTTTCTTTTTCAGAGGGTCATCAACTTGAATGCAATCAAACTATACAAAATTCTCAGAATATACTTGCCATTATTTAAAAAAAAATTTTAGTATTGTCTCATACTAAATAGAAAATCAATTCTCTGGAAACTCCTAATTTTTAAAACTGAATATTTATTAAGAGGACAGAATATATCTGTTCTACTAACTACTCATTTTCAAATTCTGAGCATGCCATACCAGAGACATTTAAAACAGTGCCTGTATGCATTTTATTTAATTCTTCAATAGACACAGTTTCCAATGGGGAATTACATATTTACAGGTCAACAGAGAAACTAGCCACATTCTGGTAGAAGATAAAACTATGAAGTACCTATAATAATTAATTTCTCTAGAGTAAACATTTTTTCATCATAGTAAGCTATTATTTCAATGACAATCAATCCCAACATTTTATGCAGTAAAGTCATTCTAGCCCAACAGTTTACACTTTGTAAGCTGCAACTTAAAATTCCCTAAATTCACAGCATGACTAGCTTATCTCTATTGTGAAAAAAATTCTACACTTCTGCTAATATTATGCCTTTTCTATTGTGGAAAGAACACTACACTAAACTTTGCTGCATCGTTTTCCCTCAAGTGGTATTCTTCAGATCAGAAAACTTGAAAATATTATTTATACATATCTTTTCGTCTACCATAGATATTCAGGAGGCAAAGATCTGTATATTTTGGTTCAAAGCCCACCCAGGCAGGAAGGTTCCTTAGATTCTTATCTCCAATAAACTGCTCAGGAAGAGCCAGACACAAGTAACACTGAGGTTCAACTGGTAGAGCAGTATCCTTGAGCAAAAAACAGGCTCAGGGACAGTGCCCAGGCCCAGACGTCAAGCCCTAGGACAAACAAAACAACAAAAACAGAATGAAAACAAACCACAAACCTAGCATTTTTCTCATTGTATACATAGATATATAAATAAGGAAATTTCTTCCTATGTTATGTACAGGTAGAAGAAAAAAGATTTCAAACAATAACTCTCTTCATACCATGTTACACCAAACTCTCAAAACATTGCTCTTTTTCTAAATTTATTTTTTTTTTTTTTTTTAAATTTTATTTTATTTTATTTGAGAACATACAGTACAGAGGGGTTACAATTACATGGGCAGGATAATGCATACATTTCTTACCAAGCATTGCATCCTCCTCCTTTGTTTACCCTTCACCTCCCTTCCCAGCCTCCCCCCTCCCTCCCACCCAATCATACCCCCCCTCCCCCCCCCCCACCGACATTGTAAAGCTGGTTTTGACATGACATTTTGTACTTTTCATTGTTGCAACAGGTCCACCTGAATCCTTAAACGACTTGTTTGTCCCCGTCTCCTCCACATGTTATACTGACATCAAATATAGTGAAAACAGGGGTTACACTGTGGGGGAGGGACACACAAAGCAACAAAGAAATAATCTTATAAATGCATTAGAAACACATGCATGAAAGAAACAAAAACATTAAAATACATATTTGAGGTTTTGTTTTCCTAACATCACATTATCTGACTTTTTCCGCTTGACTCATACCTATACTAGATATTGCAAATAAGGGAAACCATGGGACCTATGTTTCTTTGGGCCTGGCTTACTTCACTTAATATAATTTTTTCCAAGCCTTTCCATTTCCTAACAAATGGGGCAATGTCATTCTTTCTGATGGAGGCATAGAATTCCATTGTGTATATATACCACATCTTCTTGATCCATTCATCTACTGAGGGGCATCTTTACAGAATACTCTCTTGAAAGAATATTCTAGACAAATAAAACGTCAGAATCATTTGTGAATTTGTAAATTAAAACTTCTACTTAAAAAGTATTTTGTAGTATCCTATAGAATATGAAATTACAAGCAAAAGATATTTATTTCAAATCTAAATTCTAATTTAGTAAGGTCTACAAAGTCCTACACTAGATAACTTTGCTGTTTCTCCAGGCTTAAGCTTTTGTAATCCTTCATTATTTCTTTGGAATCCAACAGAATGATGATAAAGTTTTCAAATTTTTGGTTCGGAATCCTGACGTATTTTGTATCTAGAAGTATTCTGTAATGAAAAGAACATTTAAAACATGACTGAGGATGATATATGAGTTGCATTTCAATAAGAAACTTGACTTCTCAAAACATAATGACAAAATTAGCCCAAAATTCCAGCTGTGAGTTCCTTTCTTGTTCTTTGGTTGGTTTTACGGAGGCAAAATTATACTACCTAGTCCAGGGAAAATATTACAATTTAATCCACTCTCTAATCTCCTGTATTAGTCTGAGTGCTAGAATTCCAGACTTCTATCACATTGTCCTGCCATATTTTCTTGGCTTATTTAATCGAGAAACATACTAGTAATTCTGAAATTCTCCGATGATCTTATCCACGACTGACTGCTCAAACTGTTCTAACATTTGACACAGGATACGAACATTTTCAGATGCACCTGCAGGGGTCTCTGATTCATTCTTCCATGGATCCAATCCATTTAATAATTATTACTTGACTCTTTTACTATCTCTGGTCACTACCTATGTAATAGTCTCAATCTTTTGGGGGGAAAGTTCACTTGATGACTTTCTAATATTAAAAATTATCACTTGATTCTAGTCTTACTCAGGACATATTTTCTATTATTTTCTAACTTTTCTACACATTGTGAGAGTTGTTTCATATGTGTGTTTGCACATATAAGTGCTTCTGTGCGTATGTAAATGTTTGTATGTATGTATGCAAAAACCTCAGGCTATTATTCAGCACTATTGCTCATAACTAGTATCCCATCACTTGAGCCATTTGTCCAATGCAGCTTTTGGCTGGTTAATTATAGGTAGTGTTGCAAAGATTGTTCTGCCGAGGCTGGATGCAAACTGAACTTTCCAGACTCTTTTACATTCTTAGTTTTTATTTTTTCCAGGAGTATGGTTTTAAACTACAAACATTTTTGTGAATGTAAAGTCTAACCTGTAGCCTAGATTTTAACTCAAGAATTCATACAAAGATAGATGAACATACACATTACATATCCTGAGTGTACATTGCTAGAAATGTGATCTTAAGCCTGGTACTGGTGGCTCAAACCTATAATCCTAGTTACTCAGGAGGTTGAGATCTGAGGATTGCAGTTCAGATCAAGCACCAGTAAGAAAGTTTTCTGAGGCACTTATCTCCAATTAACCACCAGAAAACTGGAATTGGCACTGTGGCTCAAATGGTAGAGCTCTAGCCTTGAGCTGAAGAGGGGAAGGACATTGCCTAGGCCCAGAGTTCAAAATCCAAAACAATTTAAAAAAACCAAACAAAGAAAAAGAATTGTGATCTTATCCACCAGTTCATTGCTGCTATATTTCCTGCTCTCTCAACATGGCCTTTTTTTCCAGTTGTCTATGCTCTTATATCTGACTTGTTTTGGAACCAGAATTACTCTTCTCTTCTACTTTTTACAAATTTGCATGATTAGCTACCATGATTTAGATCTAGTAGAAAAGAAGAGTGGCCTCATCCTTCATGTTTCACTTAGTAGTAAAGCTTTCCCTATATAACTCCCATAGATCTACATACTGGCCTTGGATTTATTGTTTCAAAGTTGTCTTATTTGAAGAGTCTTCTATAGTGTATTGAACCATTATACTTAAGCACAAAACTTCTTTTTCTCTAATTATTCGTATTGTTTCTCCTACTTCTAACTTATGTACACTTGGGAAATAATGCACAACACACACACTCACAAAAAATGTTTCTGAGAACATTCTTCCCACATAAAATTGGTCTTAATTACAGAGCACTTAGGAAATTTTGAACTTAAAGTATTCCAGGATTTTTTCATGTTTTTTTATTGTAAAAATGGTTTAAAGAGGGGTTAGAGTTACATAAGAAAGTTAATGAGTACATTATCTATCAAGCGTTGTTACCTCCTCTTTTGTATTTCTCCTACAATCCTTTTCCTCCCCACCAACCCAACTCCCTTCTCCCCTCCTCAAGTTGTAAAGCGAATTTTCTACATAGTGCCTTGTACAACTCATTGTTACAATAGGTCATACTGTATAATTGTTTAAGCATTTTGTTATTTCCCTTCCCCTCCCCGCATTATAAAAATGTATATGCAAGATGCAGGTCGCTGACAATAAATATAGTGAAAACAGGGGTTATATACCATGGAAGAAGAAAATAGAAGAGAAACAAAAAAATCGCATACTACATGTTAGATACATTAAAAAAAATAGCAAGAAAAAGCAAGTTGTGTCCCTGTCTTGCGTTCCATTTCACTTAACATCATCTTATATGGCCATATATACATGAATAAGGTTTTATAAGCCATGCAAATTCCATATTTTCTCGCTATGAAGTTATCTCTGAAACACATGTTACCTCATGTCCAAAGATATACGTGTGCTATTTCAGTGAAGCCAGAAAACATTCATTTTACCTAGAGCAGCACCATGGATTGTTACTGGAAGTAAGTGGAAGGAACTGTTATTGCAAGTGGAAACTGATTCCAAGAGAGGAATTGAACATAGAAAAATGGCAAACTTCAAGGTAATTTGTGCTGTCCTTTTTACGGTACAAGAAAAGAATCCAAGGCCTGAAAGAAACTCTGTCCCTGACTTTTTCAAGTTTGTCCTTTACTTATATAAAACTTGTCTGTAAACTTCTAGTTGAGAGTATAACAAAAGTTAACAATATGCCATTTGAAGGCCAGCATAAAATAAAAGGCAATAACTTTGTTTTAAAAGTGTTCTCCTGCAAAGAAACAAAGATATGGGGGTTTTAAAGAGACTTATGCACGGATATTTCACTCCTGAGATGATTCTCCTGTTGCAGGAGTCAGTTACCCAATTCTTTAGTCTCGTCCTGAGTTCTCCATAGCAATAAGGATTCCAAAAAGCAGGATCCAGTGAGTACGATCAGCAAAAGGAGCCTCTTCTCAAACCAATGCTTTAAGTATGGTCACAAAGAAACAGGTGGTTTTTTTCATTTGCTTGTTTGTTTGTTTAGTTTGTGCTGGTTTTGGGGCTTGAACCCAGAGGGTGGAACCTGTCCCAGTACAGTTGTCTTTCCTGCCCCCTGCCCCCAAAGCTAGTACTCTATTGCTTGAGCCTAAACTCCACTTCTGGCTTTTTTAGTGTTTAATTACAGATAAGAGTTAGACAGACTCTCCTGCCTGGGTTGGCTTTGAACTGAGATAGTAATAAATCCAAGTGACTTCAACTGTACGGACTTCTCTTTTTTTAATTTTTATTTATTTTTTATTGTGAAAATACTGTACAGAGGGGTTACAATTACATGGGCAAGATAATGAGTACATTTCTTTTCAAGCATTGTAGCCTCCTCCTTTGTTTCGCCTTGGATTTCTCTTTTGAACCAAGAAATATTAGATGAAGTTTATTATAAATCTAATATTTGACAATTTTTAAAAGAAGAGAATATGTCTAGCAAAGAAACCATAACTTAAATAACTCAACAAAAGTAGGTGCACTGAATCATTTTGGAATAATTTTTTTCTAATTGGGAAGATTACTATTGACTTTGTCGTTCTTTTGGGGGAAAATTAAAGTCATATTTGCCCTTTTTTGTTGGTCATGGGTCTTTAACTCTGATACTGGACCCTCTCCTTCAATTCTTCAGCTCAAGTTGAGCACTCTGCCACTTTTGGTACAGTACCACTTCTGGGTTTCATGTGGTTAATTAAAGATCATGGACCTTCCTGACCAGGCTGGTTTTGAACCACAATCTTGTGATCTCAATTTTCTGAGTAGCTAAGATAACAGGTGTGAGCCACCAGCATCCGTCTTATATTTGCATTTATGTGCACTTATTGACACTATGTAGACAAAGAATGGAAATTTGAATCAAATGATGACATTGCAACTTTTTAGAAAAATCGAGGTAGCAATAAATTTATCCCCCTTTTTCATGTTGTTACATTAATGATTCATGTGTTATGGGACTCTTACATTAGCATCTTCTTCTGTCTGCATTTGTCGACTTAGTATCAGAAATTGTTCATAGAGAAATATAAAAGACTGAGATTTTTAGAAAGCAAAGGAGTTCAGGTATGAAAGTACAGCATAGAAGGATATACAACTTATCACACAGAGATAAAGAATTAGCCTAATTACTAGAATGCTAAAGGCAATGAGGAATAAGCCTAGTTGATGACTAGTTCTTTAATAACCAGAAATGGTTCCCTAGAACATTTTGTGGTATAACTTAGTTATTACCATTTATTCCTTCCATCTGGAGTTATTCCTTCTCTTCTGTAAAAACTATAATTAGCCTCTGCCTTTTTGGTGCCATGACTTATCAAAAAGATTCCCAAATCTCACTTATACTATCCTTCTGATTGTGATTAGCAGTGACCACTCAAAAACCTGGAATCTTTGAATTTCCAGAATTAATCTTCACCTGACATCTAAGCACATTCCTGGCATTAATTGCCGTGACTTAATGAACAAAAGTTTTTTTTTTTCAATATTGTATACTAATATAAGTAAAGTACATGAATTAGGGACTATTGTCAGGTATGAGTATGAAGGAGCAATTATATATTCCAAGTATGAGTTGTTTATTTTCCATTTACTAACTAAATATTTGTTGTTGTTGTTGTTGTTGTTTTGCCAGTCCTGGAGCTTCCACTCAGGGATAGGGAATTATTCCTCAGCTATTTTTGTTGTTGTTGTTCATGGCTAACCCTCTACCACTTTGAGACACAGCACTATTTCCATTGATTCTTTTTCTGTTTATGTGGTACTGAAGAATCGAACCGAAGTTTTCATGCATGCTAATCAATCACCGTACTGTGAAACCACATTTCCAGAGCCCTAAATGACTTTCTTAAGATGGCAATACTTTTTCATTCCATAACTACGTATCATAATTTTAGCCAGAAATTTTTGCTAGAAAAGGTCATTGAACACAATACTGAGTCCAATAAGGCTAGATGGACAATGAATAACCGTCACGATCTAGCCAGAGCACAGAGGGGCTTACCTCATGGAGCTGGAACAACAGACTGAGCAAGACACTCCTGACCCACAGCCCACCTCCACAATGAGAGGGCCACATTGGTTCCAGCCACATGGGGATGCTGGGCCACCTCCTCTAGCACCCATTAAATAAGTTCTTCAGAGAGAGAGAGAGAGAGTCAGAATTACACTTAAGCCAAGTGCTGGTACCTAAATACACAGGGGGCTGAGATATGAGGACCATGGTTTATAGGCAGCCTGGGCAGGAAAATCTGTGAGACTCTTATCTCCAAAGAATCACCAGAAAACCAGAAGTGGTGCTGTGACTCAAATGGTAGAGCGCTAGCCTTGAGCTAAGGAGCTTGGGGACAGTGCCCAGGCCCAGAGTTCAAACCCTACGACTGACAAAAAGTGGACTTAGCACCACAAGAAGTGGACTGAATAGCACCCATTGTCCTAGGGAGCATGGCAGAAAAGTCAGGCTGAGCTTCCTGTCAGCTCTCTTATTTTATTTTTTGGTTTTTTTATTATGAAGGTGATATTCCAAGGGGTGGGTTACAGTTACATGAGTAAAAGTACTTTTTTTTACAGTGTTACCACTTCCTCATTTTTTCCTGCTTCCCCAATCCTGATATCCCCTTTCCCCAAAGTTGTAAAGTTCATTTCTAACATAGTGCTTAGTGTATATCACTGTTGCTTTGGTTAATCTTTGTCCTACTATTTCTGTGATTTCCCTTCCCTTCCCCAAATCAGATAAACTTATGTATAAGACAAAAGGTACAGAAATCAAAAACAATGACTACAGGGAATAATCCAAAGAGGAAAAAGTAAATCGAAATAACTAAAAGCAGTTCACTATACAATCATCTTGTATCCATTTCTTGGAGCTCATTTCAATAAGCATCATTTTCTATGGTGACATGCATATAACTATTGAGCTGTTGTGATCTTTTATAGGAATATCCTAAACATATTCTAGTTTTTTTAAATGAGTGAAAACATGTATCCTATAATTCTTTGGATGTGGCTTGTTTGATGTATTATGTTTTCCAAGTCTTTCCACTTCCTTACAAATGGGGCAATGTCATTCTTTCTGATGGAAGCATAGAATTTTGTTGTGAATATCTATGACATTTTCTTGATCGCTTCATCTACTGAGGGGCATCTGTGTTGGTTCCATATCTTAGCTATGGTAAACACTGCTGCAATTGACATAGTTGTGATGGTAACTTTAGAATGGCCTTGTCTGTGGTCATTTGGGTAATTGTCCAGGAGTGGGATTGCTGGGTTATAGGGGAGCTCTTCTGAGGAACCTGTATACTTCTTTATGGAGTATTTGAACAAGTTTACTTTTCAACCCATTTTGTAGTAACATTCCTGTTTGGCTATATTCCCACCAGACCAGCCTCTGTTATTGTTAGTTTTCTTCATAATGGTCATCAAACTGGGGGGAGGTGGAATCTCAATGTTGCTTTTATTTGTATTTCTATCGCCAGAAATGTTGCATATTTCTTCATGTTTGAATTGGCCATTCATATTTCTTCTTCAGAGAGGTCTCTCTTTAAAACGTTAGCCCACTTATTAAGAGGGTTGTTTCTTTGAAGATTTGTTTTTGGGGGGAGTTAACTGCTAGGGCTCTAAATATATTTGAGATGTAAGGCCATTGCCTGTTGCAGAGCAAGTAACAAACTTCTCCCAATCTGTGTGCTTTCTATTTATCTTTCTATCTATGTAAGTTCTCTTAGATTTGGTATGGGTCTATCAATTCTGTTAATTTATTGAAACAACCAATTCTGTTTTGTTGATCTTTTTATGCTTTAGTTTGTCTTTAGTTATTTCTGATTTATTTATTTTTATTTGTTTCTGTCTTCTGCTTTGGGTTTGGCCTTGTTCCTGTTTTCAAGAATTTTCAGGTATATAATTAAAATACAGACCTCAGATTTCCCCAATTGCTTGATGTAGGCACTTAGAGCTATAAATTTTCCTCTAAGTACTGCATTTACTGTTTCCCAGAGGAGTTGGTATATTGTGTGTTCAATTTGTTAAATTTCAGAAACTTTCAGATTTTCATTCTAATGTATTCAGTGCCTCACTGGTCATTCAGCAATGTGTTGTTCAGTCTTCATGGGTTTGGGAACTTTTTTTTGCTTTAGCTTTTTTAATTCTAAGTTTATTCTGTTGTGGTCTGACAAGATATGGGAATTCAAATAATTTTTCTTTCAATTTGGATAGAATTTCTATGTGATATAGGATATGTTCTATTTTGGAGACTCTTTCATGAGCTGCTGCGAAGAATGTGTATACTGATGCTGAATGTATATTTTGTAGATGTCTGTTAGGGCTAGGCGTTCAATGTAGTTATTTAGGTCTTCAGTTTCTTGGTTGAATTTTTCCTGGATGACCTATCCATGCATTTCAATGATGTGTTGAGAAATGTTTTTAGGTTAAGTAATATTTGGTTGATGAAGTGGGGTGCTCCAGGCATTGATACTTAGACTTGATATATCCACCTAATGGAGATGTGCCTTTATCAATATATAATTTCTCTTCCTAGTAATTTTATTTTGAATTTTATTTTATGTTAGTAATTCTACTGTGGCCTGTTGATGGTGTTCATTTGCTTGAAGATTTTCCTTCCAGCCTTTCAGTTTGAGTATGTGTTTGTTTTTGTCAATAAAATATGTCTCTTGTAGATATTACATGCATGTGTCTTGTTTTATTATACTACTATTTAGTCTGTTTTCTAATTTTAAAGTTAAGTCTATTGATATTGAGAGTTAAGTCTGTGAAATATCTCATAAGTCCTGCTATGTTATTTACCTGCTATTAGGCTCTGTGTCTCATCTACTCTTAATATATTTACCTTGTTCACTGGTAGGGAGCATTTTATATAACCAGTTCCTGTTCTTCATGATCTTCTCTATGTAGGATATATTTGATTAACTTCTATCCTGCTGATTTGGTGGAGATAAATTGTTTCAAGATTTCTCTGTCATGAAATATTTTTATATATCCTTTTAATGTAAAGGAGAGTTTGTCTTTGGACCATATTCACGGTTGGTAGTTGTTTGCCTTTAATGTTTGTCATATATCATGTGAGGCTCCCCTTTTTACCATATCAGCTAAGAAATTTGTATTTATTCTGACTGTATATCCTTTATATAATCAGTCTTTTCTCCTGACAGATTTAAGAATCCCTTCATTGATGTCTAGTGATCCTCTAATGGATTATGATGTGATGGTGGTTTGTTCTGTTCTGGTATACTCTGTTTGGTGTTCTAAAGGCTTCTCTTATCTGAATGAGCCTCTCTCTTTGATTTCCTTGTCTTACAATTGGTTATTGTTTTAGGGCTTCTATCTCTTTATTAAAGCTTCATTTTAGATCTTGTATGGATTTTCTTTACAACATTTTATTTGGTGGGGGCTGGGGAGGTATGTGTTTTAGCTGTGTCTTCTCTCATATCTTTTAACTAGGCATCCATTTTTCCCTTGGACTCTCTTGCCTTCTCAGAATTTATTTTTCTTTGTGTTTGGAGTCTCCATGAATTATTTTGCTGATCTTTGCTTGGTCTCATCTTGTTCACAAATTTCCTTGTAGAGATTTTGTATCTTTTCATTAATCACATTTTTCAGCAGTATTTGTAATGTATTTTGAAAAACGTCTTCTAGATAATTGATTGTTCTATTGCCCGTTCATTTACTGTGTGAATTATATTACCTTGGCATGACTTTTCTCATAGTTTTCTGATTTATTCTGTCCATTTGAACTATTTCTTGGCTTTCATTTGGGGGATCTATGATCTTAATAGGTGACTATCTATGTTCTTGGATGATTTGTCAGGTGTTGCTTTGGTCTTCTGTTGTGATTTGTTTTTCTGGAATTAGGCTTTTGTCTAGACCATTAAGTGTAGGAGAAGAGATCAGTTGTGAGAGATGTTGTCAAATTAATACTTGTGGTTCCAACGACAGTTCCGACTATCCAGTGGTAAGGTGAATTGTCTCTATGTTTATATGTGACTGTCTCTCTGTTCATGATTTTTTCCCAAGTGACCCTTTCATTTCCACACTGCAATTGTGTTTTTGAATATGTTGGCCAACATAGTCACAGCATTCACCTTCCTGGCTGGGTAACTTTTCATAGATTTCTGTTTTCTTGTGAAGACAGTATAAAATATTCTTTTGAATTGTATATCTATATATAATTATACCTAACTTGGTGTGACACTCTAGAAGTGGAGTACCTTCTAGGACTCTAAATCTCTGTTTCATTAGAGAAATCTAGGGTAATTTTCTGTTGTTATTCTCCCACTGTTTTTCCTCTTCCTCTGGTTCATTTATTATATTGTGGATTTTTTTCACATAATTTAGGATTTGTGATGGTTGTATCAAGTTATTTTTGTTTTTCTGTTTGTGTTACCTTTACATAGTGATTTCAGGCTTGTATGAAGAGACAGTAATAATATGAAATGTGAAGAGCTTAAAGCTTAAAGAGGCACAATGAAGGCCTAAGTAACTCCATTATAGGCTAGCAACCATCTTGTGAGGTATGAATTATGAAAATAACCATGGGTTGGACCCAGAAATGTCACAAAAAGAAAAACAATTCCTGGACAACTGAGACATAAATAATCCTTTGAAAAGCCACAAGAATTTTCTCCAAATGCATTCACCAAACATTGGGTGGCTATGCAGGACATGGTGACCCAGTGGCCAGACACTTCTTGTCAATAACACCTCAATAATATTAGCCAATCACATATGTATAGCTTAGTTTATTAAAATGTTAATCAATCATGTAATTTCTCATGTAAAACTTCCATAAAGTTGTTTGTTTAATACTATAAAAACTGTGCTGATTCTATGCTTGGGGTCTCTTTGTGTCATGGGTTACTGATTGCACAGAGCACCAGCCTGGAGATTGCAAATAAAAGACGCCTTTGTTATTTGCATCGGTCTTTGGGGGGTCTTGAGTCTAGGTAAAACAAATGTAAGTTATTACATTGAAAGAAAGAGTGCAGACATTTTAACCCATTTGCTACAATTAAATTAATATAAAGCAAAGCTAATTAACTCTTATTTACTCTTCAGAGGATGAGTATCATACTCTTGGATATCTTGGAGGAAAAGACTTTAGACTGATTACAACTGATACCTTTCACTGAAATTACTGGCTAAACATTCTCCTTCAGAAAGGCAAATGCTCCATTTTTTTCATATTAGTATTATAAAATCATAACATCTGCATGTTGAATTGTTTTCCTCTGCTATTTTCAATACCATTCTTCATCTATTAGATATCTAGGGCTTGGAATGACCCGTTCCTTAAAATACCTATATTGCTTATATTGTGATATATATCTCAGTAATATTAATATGAATTTCTCTCTGAGTCTCATCTTGAGCTACAATCATATGTAATTTATTCAGTCCCAAGCAAGAAACCTATTTTATTCTTTTCTATTCTTTAAACAATAAATCTATTATCTTTAGAAATACGTTCTAAAGAAAATATGTTCTTTTATATTCCAGTAAACATCATTTATTTCTAGTACTTTTACTGAAATAAATATAAAGTATGGAACATGGAGACAATCCCTCCCTTATCACTTTAAAGTATATCCTTGGGGACTATTTTATATATATAAATAAAAAAGTGCAATGCACATGTTTATACATGAATCATCTAATGGTTATGTCAATTAGGCACAAGAACTATCATACCACATCTAGTCTCAATTTACTTAAAGGCACCAACATATTAGTGTTCATGAATATCACTCATCTTTAGAAAATCACAAGTCACAACAAGGTTTATATTTCAAATTTAAAAAATAAAAATTACACCCAGATTTGATGTGAATATCCTGTTTCCAGGCAAACAGTTAATCAGCAAACAGGGAAACAAAAAATAAGGGCTTGTCATATAGAAAGAAAGATGTAAAAGCATACTGTCTTATTTTAAGATGTTACATACATGCAAATGGTGTCATTTATTCAAAGATACCATAAAAATTCATGAGCGGATTTGTGATCAGAAGTGAGACGTAAGCAAAGTAACTGAAAAACTATATTTGTAAATAGTGCTTTCAATATATGATTACGTTATCAATAAATACGCCTATAGATGATGATTTTGTATCTGTAACACATATCCAGTATTCTACATTTTAGACATACCCCCATTCTCATACCTCAGTTCTTGATCAATATTCTTCTACTTTCATGATGTCAATTGCTACTATAGTAACAAGGTGGGTGTTCTCTTGGTTTCTACATCCAATAAATTTTAGTATTTTGCAACGGTGTATAAACTCATGGAGTTAGACTGGGATGTGAAGTTTCAGGATACTCTATTCAGGGTATTAATTGGCCTGAAGCAGGCAGGAACCTATTGTGAATACACAGACACTCAGTATACTAAGAATTAGGGACTTGATCTCGGGGAAAGATAAAGGTCTAGGAAAGATCTTGAAGCTGAGATAAAGCAATGCAGCAAACATCAATCAACTATCATTACAAGGGAATGGAACATATCTTTGATGTGTCTGGGTGGCAGTGGTGTGTGTGTATGTGTGCTTGTTTGTGTGTGTGTGTGTGTGTGTGTGTGTGTGTGTGTGTGTAGAGAATTTTAGTGTGGCTTCTATATTTACAGTCCGTAGAGCATTAATTGTTAAGGAGAAGGTGCAATTACCAGAGCTCAGATACCATTGTCATCACTTTTTACTGCAAAAAAAAAAAAAACACTTGCTTAATCTCTAATTAAAAAGGGAAAAATAAACTAACATCTTACATGATAGTTTTGAAAATTAATTGACAAATTGAAGGCCAAAGGGAGAAATTGGAGATTAGTATAATCTTTTTTCTCACTTCTGATTATTAAACTGTAATAGCTGTGATTTTCAGGAATCTCTTGTAATGTACTTACTGCTTAATTACTAATATTTTTAATAATTTGAAACATATGATAGAGAAATAGATCAGCCAGCAAGCACAAAGACCTAGTGATAAGATCGAGCTTTTGAGCAGGGTTGCCACATCTTTTACTAAAACAATTCCTTCATATGAATTTCAAAGTTTATGGCTTTTCTTGGGTGATTAAAAGTAAGAAAATACTGTAGAAACAAAAATTCCTGTTCAGCCAAGTAGAAAGTGCTCATGCTCTCATCCTCATGGTGCAAATTTCCATTCCATAAAGACACTTTGTTAGAGTGCTTTCATTTAATATACTTCAGCACATCATATTTCCCTGTTGGAGACAGGAAAAGATTTGTATAATTACAGAAGTTTGTAATAAATATAAGTAGGGATCATGTCACAACTATAAAATATAATTAAAATCACATAAGACTAGAAGTTACAGAATTTTGTGCATGAAAACACACATTAGATTAGTTGCAGAATTTCTATTTTGAGACAGACTTTATATTAAAGTATAAAGCACTTTACTAAGGGTTGAAACATTTTATTGAAAAAAATATATTTCTTAGAGATATTTTTGCTTCATATTTTAAGAAGAAAAATGGTCCCAAAGTAATTATTTTCAAAAAATTATTTTCTTGTTTCCATGTGATTAACCTCCAAATTAGAAATCCAGATATTTAATTTAATTTAAATTAACCAAAAATATTTATTGAGGATATGAACCTTCTGCTCTCTACATTCTTCACACTAACTTTACCAAATATGATGAGTTTGAAATAATCATTCTCTTTGTGACCTATGTTGATTTTATTTACAATGTGAGCAAAATCTTTAAAAAGTGGTATTTAGTTTAGCTTAATTGCTCTGAAGAGACAATAAATGATATAATCAAAGGCTAAGAATGATAAGATTTAATTTTTAGAATTCAGGAAATGTTTTTTGACCACACTGACTACTGGAACCTTTGCAACAACCTCATGAGATAATTTATATTGATGAAGCAAAAATCCCAGTGGTTAGACATTTACGAATACCAAAATTGTGTCATTCTGAATATGTAGAGCTACGTATCAAACATAGAAATTTTAGCTTTTAAATACTTGAATATGCTAATACATTTAATTCCAGGTTAAATACTTGTTCTGAAAGGAGATAAAATTGCATTTATTTTGAAAAGTAAACCTAAGTATTCATTTGAATGAAAGACAATGTTTAAACATCACTCCTTAAAGAAACAAAATGTACAGTTAGTTGTTTTTCATGCCAATTATGTTCTCTAAAATAACTAGATTAGTAAACCTAAATCATTGCTTCATAGAGAAATAGAAATTTAGTTTCCTAAAATTCATGACTATAACTTTTTCTCAATTACTAAAATACTATTTTATGATTTTTTCATGGAATCTTATTTGATATATTATTATTCATTAACTTAATAATTGACCAATAGCAATATAAAATATGCATGAACAAAGTTTATCTAACACAAGTATTTTATTCACAAGACATATCATGGCTCTCTTAAAAAATACTAGACGGCAGTGTGTTCTTTATTAATTTTTAGTTATTTTGTTAATGGTTTTTAATTGTCAGAAGTGGCAATTCCATAATATGTTTAAAGCATTTGATTATACTCCCTCCTTCTATTTTCTTTTCATTACTTCTTCTTCCAAATATATTCTGCATTTCACATAAAATTACATCTTTATATATGCACATATAATCTAATTTGGAAACATAATTAAGCTAAACTGCAATTTAATTCAAGTTGGATAGTAAATTAACAGGATGAATAAAAACTTGAATATTTTTATTAACTTCTGAATTTAGCTATCATTATTATTATGGTTATGTTTAGGATCCCAGACAAAATTAGAATTAAGGTTAGTGAAATAGATTCAATACAGGATGACTCATTGCAACATGATACTCAGAAGACCCTTTGTTGAAAATGGACTTTACACCAAGGGGAGGGAGTAGTAAGGGAGGGGGGTAGTAGGAGAACAACAAAAGAAGGGTGTAACAGTCCTCAACAAGAAATATACCCATTACCTTACTCGTATAACTAATCTGTCTTTAAAGCATCTTTACAATAAAATAAAATTTAAAAAAATAATAAAGATGGGCGTCAGTGGCTCATGCTTTTAATCCTAGCTACTCTTGATGCTGATGTCTGAGGATCGGAGTTCCAAGCAGCCCAGGCAGGAAAGTCTGTGAGTCTCATATCTCCAATAAACCACTAGAAAACCATAAGTGGCGCTTTGGCTTAAGTGGTAGAGCACTCGACTTGATCTGAAGAGTGGAGGGACAGCGCCCAATGCCAGAATTTAGGCCCCATGACCGACCAAAAAAAAAAAAAAGAAAAAGAAAACTTGACAGGAAATAGAAAAACACTTAAAAAATGTAGGCTCAAAATGCAAGTAAAATTTAGACCTACACGCTGAGTAAGAGAATACAAGTGCAATAGAGGCTTGCTATTAACATTATGATTCGGTTATATGTAGATTTAGGATTAGGCAAGGTGTTCCAGTTAGAGCTGCGGTTAACATGAGAAAAAGATGTAAGATATAAAAGGGTGCAAAACTGCACCATATTTTAAGAGGAATGAATGGCATCAAGTTTAGAATGAATAAAAACCAGTGTCTGTGTTATTTTAAACATTCAGACATAATTTGGCTTAAAGGGTGAATTACATTTTGTTCTCATTTGGTTTAGGCAAGGATAAGCTTTAGTCTAAAATTTAGTTTTCCAATAAGAAGTAGAAACAAAAAAAATGTGTGATTGAATAGAATCTAGACAATTTACCTTACAGTAACTATTTGGTGTTAAATCAGATTATGATTAGGATTAGGTTTCTGGTTAAAGGGGGTTGAGAATAGTATAAATAAATTGGTTAAACTAGTTTCTCGTGCCTACTATCCTAGCTAGTCAGGAAGCTGATTTCTGAGGATCACAGTTCAAAGCCTGCCATGGCAGAAAGTCCATGAGACATTTATCTCCAATTAACCACCAGAAAACCCAAAAGTGGTGCTGTGGCTCAAGTGGTAAAGTGCACACCTAGAGCTAAAGAACTGAGGGAACATGACCTATAGTTCAGGGATCATGCCCAGGCCCAGAGTTCAAGACCCACGTTGGACAAAAAGAAAAAGAAAATAAATGTGTTAAATGTTAAGTAAATCTGAACTTATTTTAGGTTCTAGGATTTCAGGAAAAGCTTGGATATTGGAAGTATAATGTATTTCATAATATCAGGATTTGAGATCAATGGATATAATGATTCCTGTTAAGGAACAAGATAGATTCAGAGTTAAGAGTGAGAAAATCTATAGGGTTTAGGAAAATCTGCAATTTATTTCAAGAATTACAGGTGGAATTTCAGTAATGATGACACAAAACAAGCATTTTTCATAAATTTTAGAAGTGAGATACCGTTAGTGTCAAGGATATGGTTACGATTCTAGCCATGATTGGGTTTAGAGTGAAGGAGGAAAAAAATCAGAGTCAAATTGAAGGTAAATTTTAGAATAAGCCTGGCAGGAATTAGAATGAATGTGAACTAGAGTATTGCTATTAATATTAGAATCTACTTGCAATTAGGGTTATGGTTATTCTCAATGTTCCAGTTAAGATTAAGTTTAGGGTTAGAAAATGACTAAGATATTGGAAAAAAATGGAAACCTATTTTTGGAAGGCTTATTTGAATCAAGTTAGGATGAGTGAAAACTAGTGTACTTGTGTTAGTGTTAGTATTGACATATAATTTGGATTAACATTAGGGTCAGTATGAACAGTGTTATGAATAGGAAAGTTTTAGTATAATATTCAGTTTTCACTAACAAATGGAAGCAAAAATATGAGATTGAACAGTAACTAGAACATTATCATTATATTTATTTCTCAGTGATCATTCTTATAATGATTAATGAGAGTTTTCCAGCCAGGATTAGGTTGAGAGTTAGAGTTAATTAATGGACTAGATGGTAAGTAAATCTGATATTGTTTTAGGGCACAGGGGTTCAGGAAAAGGTGGGATCATTGGAAACTGCAGTATTTTTCCTGATAAGAGAATGTGAGGACAAATAATATAATGGTTCATATTAGAGAACAAGATAACTTCAGAGGAAGAGTCAGAAAATTTATGGGAATTAGGGCAAACTGAAACTCATTTCCAGAGTGCAAACTGGAGTATTCATTAGAATGAATAAAAACAGAGTATTTTTCTTAAACATTAGAATTGGACTATCATTAGGGTGAAAGTTGGGTTTCAGTTCCAGCTGGAGTTAGTGTTAGCATTAGGGAAATGGAAGTTTAGGGTCAAACTGAAAGTAAATCTTCGAATAACAAGTCTAATTAGAATTAGAATGAATGTGAAAATAAGAAACTGCTAATAATATTAAGATTAGGGTATGGTTAGTGTGAGGGTTAGCCTCAATATTCCAGTTAGGTTAGGGTTACAAAAATGGCAAGATAATGAATAAAACTACAAATTATTTTTAGAGAGATGAGTTAAATCAAATTTAGGATGAATAAAAACTTATGTATTTTTATGACCTTTAGAATCCAAAGGCTATTAGTTCTAGGGCTAGGGTTGCTTTTCTAGTTCAGGTTAGACTTAGGCTTAGGGAAGGGTAAGCTTTAAGGTAAAACTGAGTTTTCTGCTAACACTTTCAAGTAAAATAAGTGTGAAATTTAACAAAAACTACAGAGTTTTCTTAAGTTTCCTATCCAGGGTTCAATAGGATTAAATTTAGAGTTAGGTTTCTAGTAAGGTTTAGATATATAGTTAGGGTTAAGAACTAGAGTAGATTTTAAGTAAACCTGCAACTTCTTTTTGGAGATAGAGGAGTTCAGTAAAAGTTAAGATCAGTGGAAACTACGGAAGTTTTCATGACATGAAGATTTGAGGTTAATGATTCATAATAGGGAACGATTTCAGAGTCCAAGTCAGAGAATCTGTAGTATTTGGAGCAAAGTGCAAATCATTTCAAAGACAATGAGTATCTGTTAGGATATATTTTCCATTAATTTTAAGATTGGGTTACTATTATCATCAAGGTTACTCTAAGGGTTCTGTCCAAGATTTGAGTTAGGATTAGGGAAATGGAAGATTGAGAACTTGAGTGACTTACTTCCCCTGTGTATGTAAATGCACTATTCTAAGGCTTGAACTTTAGGATTGGGTTCTGCCCCTGAGCTTTTTGCTGTAGGCTAGCATTCTACCACTTGAAACATGAGTCCACTTCCAGCTTTCTTTGGCAGTGAATTGGAGATGAGAGAATCACAAACGTTCCTATCTAAGCTGACATTGAACTGACATCTCCAGATCTCTGCCTTCTAATTAAAGGTAGGATTAAAGGCATGAGCTACCAGTGCCCAGGAAAGTGCCTGAATTTTACTGATTGTTTGCACTTTTGTTCGAGATTAAGACTTGAATTCATTATCTGAGAGCTTTGCTCACTAAGTAGCACTCTGCCACTTGAGCCATATCTCCAAAATGATTATTTTAAATACCTGAAAATCATTCAATTTTCTTCAGGTGATATGTATCATTAGTGTTGTTCTAAAACTTATCCTAACAAAAAAGACTTATAGACCCTGGAGTTGATCTGAGCAAATTCTCATTCTTTGCTTCTAATTGCATAACAGTTTAGGGACATGATTTTTTAAATTATTATTTTAAGTAGGATAGAAATTATCATTAAACAAAGCATTTTATGCATACAATATACCTTGATCAATGCCAACCCTTTCAATATTGTCATCCATCCCTTTTCTTCCTTCAATCTTCTTAATATTGTAGGATGTTTATTGGATTCCTCTCTGCATTTTCCCCCTTTTCTCCTGTTCAATATTCTACCTTTTAACCCTTCACCCCTCATTTGACTACCCACTTCCATATGATCCAGCAACTCTACTCCAGGCATTTACTTGAAAGATCACAAACTAGGATATAGTAAAGGTTTCAGCCAGACCATTCTTATTGAATCTGCCCAGATAACCTTCAAGAGAAAAAATAATCAAGAAAATGTAATACACACACACACACACACAGGAAATTCTACTTATCCATCAGAAAGAATATTTTAACATTTGTATCTGTCATTTCTCATTTCATCTGCCTAGTATCCCACTGTTGTCGTACTGTCCCTGTACTGCAGTAACTGAAACATGCAAACTGATGTAAAAGATTTTCAGAGTTATGGGCTAGCCATAACTTCCTGAATATGAGTTCTCTGCTCATTCTCTTTGTCTATTCATGCATTTGAGTAGTGATTATACAGATTCATTTTTACCATTTGCTACACAGAAAAGAGATGAACCACTTGTATGTATGTATGTATATATATATTGATACATATATATACATATACATATGTATATATACATATATATATACATACATACATGGATATACATATATACATGGACATATGCACACATATGGATATATATTAAATACTTGAGTACATTTCATGTTTTCAAGAATTACAGAGCTAACAAAAATCACATGCATTTTCCTTTTCAATTCTTTCAAAACCTAAATAACTTTGTCTCTTTTGAATACCTAATTTTAAAGAGAATGTCATCATCTCTGATCTGTCAGGCTCCTTGAAATTAGATGTTCTAATAGGCTAAAATTATTTAGGCTTTTTGGTGGAAGGGTTCTATTCAGGGGTTCCCTGCTTGCTAGACACACTCTGGTTGTATAGCATCAAGAAGCTCAACTACTTTTACCATACTTCTTGTCCATTTAATTACTTGAGTTCTTGAACTTTTTGCCCAGTTATGATCTTAGATTGACTGAGGCTTTGCTACCTATGCCTCCCACATAATTAGCTAGGATTACAGATGTGAAGCACTATGGAAAGCTCATTCGTTGAGATGGCTGTCTTGGCAGTTTTATCTCTGGCCTGGCCTCAGACCATGATCCTTGTCATCTCTGCTTCCCAATCAGCTGGAATTACATATGTGAGCTGCTATACTTGCTGCTACACATGACACCTTCTGTTTTGTAAAAGAGGTTTTTACTGAAAAAATATGTTATAGAGGGGTTATAGTTACATGAGCAATGTAATGAGTACATTTTCTATGAGACATTGTTACCTCCTCCTTTGTTTTTCCCCTACCTCCCACCTCCCACAACTACACTCCCCCTCTCCTCCCTTCCCTGCTTCCCTGATCATATTGTTAAGATTCTTTTTCAACATAGTGTCTTGTGCATCTCATTGTTACAACGGGTCAGCCTGCCTTATTTAAACATTTTGTTTTCTCCCTTGCCCTCCCCAAGCTAGAGAAACGGTGTATACAAGATGCTGGGCACCAACATTAAAAACAGTGAATAGAGGAGTTATACCTTGGTGGAGGAAAATACAAAAACAAAAACAAAAAAAAGTCACATGGTAAATTATAAACCCTATCTTGGGATTCACTTCGCTTAACATCATCTTATCTGGTGGTATGTACATAGCTTTTGAACTCTTATGCTTGTCGCAGATATACACTAGTTATTCCAAATAAGGTAAACCATAGGACCTATGTTTCTTTTGTCTGACTTACTTTACTTAATATAATTTTTTCCAAGACTCCACTTAGAGCTCCCCTATAACCCAGCAATCCCACTTTTGGGCATTTACCAAATGATAACACACAAGACCATACTAAGCTACCGGCACAACTATGTTTATTGCAGCATTATTTACCATAGCTAAGATGTGGAACCAACCCAGATGCCTCTCAGTAGATGAATGGATCAAGAAAATGTTATACACACATACACACACACACAAACATACAAACACACACACACACACACACACACACACACACACACACACACGAATTCTATGTCTCCATCTGAGAGAATGAAATCGCCACATTTGCTAGGAAATAGAAAGAAGGGGAAACAATTTTATTAAGTGAAATAACCAAAGGTCCCATGGTTAACCTCACTTTCAGTAAGTAGCACATGGTACCATATAACCTTATAAGAGAATGTTATGTGAAATGAACCCCAAGATAGGGACACAAATGATTTTTTTATTCCATGAGATTCTTATTTCTATATTATCCCCCAAATAAAATTTGAAGGGGAGCTGTGGTTGAAATACAGAGCACCACCCTTGAGGGAAAAAGCTTAAGTGAGAAGGTAAGGTCCTGAGTTTAAACCATAATATCAGCACTAAAAAAAGTGATTTCTTTTCCTTGAGGTTTTTATTAAATTGCTCAGAATATAATCAACGTTGTATTTATGTTTAGCATTACTATTAAAATCATGTTATAATTATTGATGTTATTTTCTTAAATTTTACTTACACATTAATATCCAATAATGATAAGAGATGATTACTGTTTCACAAGTTTTTATGTCATTTGAATATATGGATGAGAGCTGTATACAAGGAATTTGGGCTGAAAATATATGTTTGAAAGCTCTTCACATAAGTAAATGATGGCTGAAGAAGCTGTGGACAATTATGAAATAAACCAAAGAAACCAGCAAGGAAAGATAAGGTATGATTCTGGAAAGCACACAATTTTGGAAGAAAAAAAAAAAAACAAGGAAAATATGTAACTTTTGGTAAGAACGATTTAACCTAACTACTCATTTGATTCCTTATTTCTAGTGGAAGGCATTTCAGTTAACTTCAGTTTACAAAGATAAACATGATTGACATTTAATATTAACTGGCCTCTGTCTCTGGTAAGCAAAAAGCCAGGTGCCAGGGGCTCATGGCTATAATCCTAGCTACTCAGAGGGCTGAGATCTCTAGATCCAAGTTCAAAGCCAGGTTGGAGAGGAAAGTTGGTGAGACTTTTCTGTTCAACTAACCACGAGAAAACTGGAAGTGGCACTGTGGATCAAAGTGGTAACCCAATTTTGAGTAGTAAATTTCAGAGCAAGAACCCAGGCCCTGAGTTCAAGCTCTCTAAAATTATTATTAATTTTTTTTTGGGTCCAGTCATGGGGCCTGAACTCTGGGCCTGGGCGCAGTCCCTCAGCTCTTCAGCTCAAGGCTAGCGCTCTACCACTTGAGCCACAGCGCCACTTCTGGCTCTTTTCTTTTTGCTTTATGTGGTGCTGAGGAATCGAACCCAGGGCCTCAGGCATGCAAGGCAAGCGCTCTACCACTGAACCATCTTCCCAATCCCTCTGAAATTATTCTTAAAATACTTGTTGTCAGGATTTCTTTAACTTTTTTAGAAGAATGTTTTAAACTTAGGGATTTTTTTTATTTCATGTTGTCAGCATTGATTTTTAAGATGTGCAGAGAAAAATTATTTACAGTCAGAAATGGTTTGCATTGCTGTGTATTACATATTGACTCTACACCCAGAGATCAGCTGGAAAGCAGATGGCCAAATCCTGGTTGTTGGCAATGAAGATGGATATGTACTTCTTTTAGGAAAGGAAAAACTTATGAATTGGTAGCCTTTATATATAACAACTTAATAGTAACAATAAAATTAATATTATTACTATTACTATTTTTTGTCACTTGTGGAACTTGAACTCTAGGTCTGGGCATTGTACCTCAACTCTTCAGCTCAAGACTAGCAATCTACCACTTAAGCAACAGTGCCAGTTCACATTTTCTGAACCTTTAGTTGGATATAAAGGTCTCACAGACTTTCCTGTTCTGCTGGATTTGAATAATTCTCAGTCTCCTTAGTAGCTACGCCTGGCAGTGAAATTATTTTGAAAAAGAAAAAACCCACGATTATATACTTTAAAAAATCACAATCTGGCAAGTGTATCTATAACATTGTTGTATCAATTAACCATAGGCATCAATTATTTTTACATCTCACTATGTCCTTTCCAATGCTAGATAATATTTCATTAACTTATTTTAATTTTTCCTAACAAAGTTCATTATGAATTCCCAACAGCACAATTTTCTAGTGAGTATAAAAATTCTTCAACATATTTATTTCAACAAACAGCATTTTGCACTTTTTTTTTTAATTTTGCCAGAGATGGGGCTTGAAATCAGGGCCTGTGCACTCTCCCTGAATTTCTTTTGCTCAAGGCTAGCACACTACCAATTGAGCCACAGCACCACTTCCAGTTTTTCTGCTTAAGTCATACTGAGGAATCAAATCAAGTGCTTCTTGCATGTAAGGCCAGCACTCTACCACTAAACATATTCCCAGTCACTGGGTCTTTTGTTGTTGTTGTTGTTTTAAGATAGCACTTTACTATATGTCCGTCTGATTGCCTAAAACTTAGGTTGGCCTCAAGCTAACTTCTAAATCAGCCTCCCAATTTCAGAAATTACAAACATTGACCACCATATTCAGCTCATGACTCTTTGTGAGAGAATACTCTTTTCAGATATAGAAAGAGTTATTCTGTCTTCCTTTGACTGGATGGTTTTTGCATTCAGCAATTTTCATCACATTTCTTGTCCTGGTATTTTTCCCCTTCTAGATCAATAGAAATATTTCAGGTTCTTAACTTGAAGCTGATCCCTACCATCCAACAACATCACATTCTTGTGAATAGCACCAGCTGGCCTCATGAGCATAGCAGCCAGCTGGAGCTCAGCTATCTGATGGCCTTGGGCTCCCAACAATGTAATTATTTCTGTGCACAGCCTGAAAAGTGTCATAGGTAATTTTGATTTATTCCATTCTGTTCTCAGCTACTTGCAATTCTCAGCTTTGTATGTTTTAAATTCTGTTAAATGTTAATTACTATTTCCAGTCACTCTCAAAAGTAACATATATGTCTTACTTTAAAATTCATTCAAACATGCAAAAATGTTAACGTAGTTGCTTTCCACCAGTGGCTCATATTTTAAAACCTAGCTACTTTAGAGGTCAAAAACTGAGGATTCAAGTTTAAAGCAGCCCATATTAGAAAATCTGAGATATTTCTCCAATTAAGAAACCAAAATCCAGAAGTGGACATGTGGCTCAAGTGGTAGAGTGTCAGCTTTGAGCAAAAAGAACAAGCAAGAATAATAGGATAAATTCTAACTCCAATATTACTCATGAAAAACACACGGACACAGACAGACAGACAGACAGACAGACAGACAGACACACACACACACACACACACACACACACACACACATATAATCTACATTTTCCTCGACTCCCCGTCCTGAGCAGTATACAATGCCATTAACTTAATGTATGTTTTCTCCAAATTATTATGGTAGGGATTAAACTACATTTGTATTTATGATAATGTTTGTTTTGTACTTTTTGTTTTACAGTTTTGTGTACTTATGTGAAAGAACAGTGTTTTGTGAAGACTAAACAGAAATCAATGTGTCAGTAAATAAGTAGGTGACAGGTAGTCTGAAAGATGCAGATAAAAGCACTTGAAATTTTATTTCTACAAGTTTAAATATATACGCATATGTATGTATTTAAAATTTCTGCCAAAATTTTATTTCTATTAACAATAATCTATTTGTTACATTATATAAATTTCACATATGATATGTTTCATAGTAGATTAATATTTATAGATTTTCTTTCCTTTGGAGACCAGGTTTTGCAGCGTAGACCAGGCTTTCCTCACCTGATTATTCTCCTGTGTCAGGTTCCTGAGTATTGGCTGGTATTACCATGTGGTAGGATAGTACCAAATCCAGTTATATTATTTACATTTTGTACAGTAGAATATTACTGTGAACAGCTTTAAGCCAAATATCTTCATGAGTATGAATGAATTTCTTGCTAATATGTTACAAATAGAATTACTGAGTGAAGCCAATTATAGTAGGCATGCCTGTACTACCAGTACCCAGGAGGATTGTAAGTTTAGGAGCAGCCTGTGCTACACAGGAAGTCCCTTTTAAAACAAAAAATATCAGGTGAGCTTGGAAGAGGGAATATATTGTTAAGCAGGTTGATAGAAACACAAAAAACTTAGTGTGTGTGTGTGCTTGTGTTGGTCCTAGGGCTTGAACTCAGTGCCTGGGCACTGTTCCTGAGGCTTATGCTCCAGTCTAGCACTCTACCACTTGAACCAAACTCCACCTCAAGCTTTTTTAGAGATCATTGGAGATGAGTCTGATCCAGTTTCCTGTCCAGACTTAAAACCTTGATCCTCTTTTCTCAGCCTCTTTTGTAAGTAGGATTACAGGCATGTTGTATTACTGTTAAGTAATATAGTCAACATCGTGCCAGTTTATCCTCTTTCCAGCAGTGTTTGAGTGTTGCACACACACCTAAGATAAAACCGCTCCATGTTTGATGACAACCAGATCTCATAATGCTGTGCGATACGTATTGTTATGCTCATTTTAACTGTAAAGAATTTGAGATCCAGAGAGTTTCATTAATTTTGAGTCCCCATCTAGTATACAGTGGAGCATGTATTCAAGTCCAACTAGTTCTGTTTATTTCAGAAAACATGGAGTCATCATGTGGTCTAGTAAACATGTGTTCTAGTGAATACTGCTCTTTGCAAGTACAGTTCTGTGCCTGACAGATTACCTTTCTCTTTCTTTAACTGCACCCCCTTTCATAAGCTAGGGAAAGCACAAGTGATGAGAAGAGCCATTTTTGAAGGAGAAATTGATAAGTGGGTTGACCTTGGTATCACATACATATTAGTCTGACCTCCCATTTGAGTTATGGCTCCAGCACTCCATTTCTGTTTTTTCTTTTGTATTGTTATTATAAATGTGAATTACACAGAGGTTACAGTTATATAAGTCAGGTATGGATATATTTCTTTTTGAAAGGTCAGTACTTCCCTTGCTCTCTCAATTTTTCTCACTGGTTTGGTTTCTTTTTAACTTCCCTCTTGTTCTTCTTCATCATCATCTTCTATTATCATTATTATCATTGTTATTATTATTATTATTGTGCTGTAGAGGTTTTAGTTACAATCGTGTGGTAATGATTACATTTCTTTTTTCTTGTTTTTGTTTTAGTCAGTAATGAGGTTTGAATCCAGGGCCTGAACACTCTCTCTAAGATCTTTTGCTGAATAATGGCATTCATATTGAGCCACAGCTCTAATTCCCTGAGTGCATTTTTTTTGGACAATGTTACTCTTTCACTTTATCTCTTTTTCTGTTTTCCCGTTCTTCCCCCAAAACAAATTGCATGGGTCATTTTCAACATAGTACCAATTGAATACCAGTGTTGGACATGTTCATTCTTTGTCCCTCCTTTTCTATGACCCCTTTAACTTCTGAAAGAGAGATAAATGTAAAAAAATGACAAAAATGAAAGAAAATATGTATCATCTTGTTTCTGTTTCCTGGTCACTGGTTACTTTTGAGATTGTGTGTGTGTGAGTGTGTGTGTGTGTGTGTGTGTGTGTGTGTGTGTGAATACTGGGACTTGAATTCAGGGAGCTGACCTTTAGCTTTTTTAATCAAGGGTGACAGTCTACGACTTGAACCAAACTTCCATGTCTTGATTTTGAATGGTTAATTAGAGATCAAAGTTTCACTGGTCTTTCCTAACTAGTCTAACTTCAATTCACTTTCCTCAGATCTCAGGTTTCTAAATAGCTAGAATTACAGGTGTGAGCCACCGGTGGTGCTTGGCCTACCTTCTTTTTGTTAAGTAGTTGAAATGTGAAAGATAGTTGCAACCATAGTAAAAAAAGAAATCAATTTAACTTTCCCAGCTTCATTAACTTTTAATATTTTGTCACATTTGATACATACAGAAAAACATTTTTTTGTAAATGCTCCTGCAATTTGGTTTTCATATCAGATTTTTCCTCATGATGAACTTGATTTTATAGCTTTTTACTTACTAAATATTGATGAGAATATGTTCAGAGGGCATTGATGACCTTTTGTTGGCTTTCATGCAGAAATGTTGCAAGCTAACACTTGATAAATTTGTGTGCAAGACCCCGATGATATATCCACATTCTTAGCCAGAATACAGTAGTGCCTGTTACAAATCATCTAGATCTGACAAAACCCTGACTCAGGCCTTGTTACCACCTTCATGAATGTCCTCTTAGTGTGCAATCCTGACTCTCCAATGACCATGAGAGAGCCCTGCTGCACGTTCTCATGACACAGCCAAGGTCATCAGTCAGGCATGGCACCTACAGTGTGATGGGAGACTGGTGACTGTTCCTATGGTGGAACGACACAGGAAATGTTAGGTCCTTAAGCTGTCATCAGTCCCCAGGGCTCCTCATGAGTACGATCCTAAGATTTAAGGAGACATCAAACTCTCTCTTTCTTGTGCAAGTTGTGGATATGTTTTCCTTCTGGGGCTATCATCTTCTGTGGAAAGATATGATCTGAGCACTATAAGCCATTTTGCTTATTGTAGGCCTTAGGGTAAGTCTGGCATTTATACTTAGACAAAAAGAAATGTAGTGATAAAAAATAGGAGACAACATTTTTCCTAGTCTATTTATTAATCAAATAGGTTTTCAGATTCTACCAGTAATTCTTATTAGTAAGAAGCACTATCTCAAAAATAATCAGTGACCAAGAAACAGAAACAAGATGATATTTATTTTCTTTCATTTTTTTCGTTTTTTTACATTTATCTCTCTTTCAGAAGTTAAATGGGGGGGGTCTGGGAAGGTGGCTCAATGGTAGAGCACTTGCCTTGCATGCTCGATGCCCTGGGTTCGATTCTTCAGCACCACATAAGCAAAAAGAAAAAAGCCGGAAGTGGCGCTGTGGCAAAAGCGGTAGAGCGCTAGCCTTGAGCTGAAGAGCTGAGGGTCAGCACCCAGGCCCAGAGTTCAGGCCCCACGTCTAAACCCCCCCCCCCAAAAAGAAGTTAGAGGTGTCATTGAAAAGGAGGGACAAAGAATGAACATGTGAAACACTGAAACTTTGATCTCCAATTAACCATTCAAAATCAAGACATGGAAATTTGGTTCAAGTCGTAGACTGTTACCCTTGATTAAAAAAAGCTAAAGGTCATCTCCCTGAGTTCAAGCCCCAGTATTCACACATTCACACACACACACACACACACACACACACACACACACACACACACACACACACACACTAGTCCATAGTGCTCAGGAACCTTACATGGAGATCAGCCTTCTCCAACTCAATTTATCCTAGTCCTGGTCAGGACAGCTCTTCAAGCTGAAGTTTGGTGGCTAATAGTAATTCCTTCTCATTCTTTGTGCCTGTTGGTGTTGTTGAGTCCACTTCAGGGCAAAATCAGTGCCTGACACCTACTTGCTGCCATGGCAAATTTGGCTGTTACATCCTAGATGTTATGGCCATTTAATTGTGAAGCCGTGTGAGGACACCCAACCCCACACAATTTCCCCAAGGTATGTGTCTCCTTTGCCCAGAAGTGCATTCAACAATTCAGCAACCAAGTCAAACTCAGAGTATGTTTCTATTTCCTTTAAAAAAATTTGCCATGCCTTTGATGATTTGTCACTGAATTACTGAAACAGAGTATACAATTTTATGTATTTGTAAGTCTTTAACCATCTTTCTTGAGCTCTTGTCATATTTCTATGTGTTTGCAGCTTGCGAGGGGAAAAAAGATTTAATTCAATATAGTCAGACTATCATTCAGAAGGATCTTTTTAGAACCTTTGGAGGGAATGCCAACTTTCCATCTGGTGTTCTAAAGATGGCCTTCTTGGTACAGGAACTGAGTACACAGTCAAGATAAGAGGTTTGTCCTGATTTCTACTGACTTTCCTCTGGGGTCAGAGAGTGTGATCCCATGGTATATGTGTCTGTTTTCTACACTGGAGGGCCCATGCCTCCTCTGAAAAATCTAAGGCTTAGGGATAAGAGATACTAAAACTCAAAACCCAGCTTCCTACATCAGTAGGATTACAGGTCTGAGTCTCATGGACTCAACTTTTTTATACATACTATACTCAGTTTCATTATATTCACTTTCATTATATTCACTTCATAGACAGATACATACAAATATATGTATACAATATTTATTTAAAATCAGTGTTATATCTAGAAACACACCAATATATATTCATATAATTATAATCAAATTATATCACTACTTTCTCCAATAACATTTACACTAATGTTTTGTGCAAAAAAACACTCAATTCTGAAAGTTTAAATGCCTTTTTAGTTTGAAAAGTAATATTGAATCTTATATATTATATAATATGCTATATATAACATAAAGAATATAACATGTATTTACATACAACTGATTTAATTGTGGAAATTTTTCCTGATTTTGTGTTTGTTCATCTATGTAAGCCTTATTTCTTCTATTGATGATGGCTTTTACTTTCCATTATACACATCACCTATATATTTTGTCAAATATTTTCAGCCCAAAGTAGACTTTTTATATTATTGGAGCCAAATTTTCCTTCCATATTTGCTCAAGGCAAATGAATACAATGAAAATGTATACAGATTTGAACTCATTGTTGGAAGAGAGTTCCACTTACCGCTATAAGTATTGTGGCATTTGTCCCAATTGACAGAATAACTTTCTAGGACATCTGATCTGCTATGTCCTAGACCTTTTGTAGCCACCTTATCACCCCATACAGGCATGGCCTGGCTTCCTTGTCACTCTTTTTGCATTTAACAGCTCCCATTATATCCAGTAGGCTCTCTTCTTCAGCCCCCTGTCACTCTGCTTCCCCGCCTCCAGAACAGGTATGCACCATTCTTCAGATTGTACGTTTAAAAAGAAATATATTTAGGATTCATGAATTCTAGAATATGTCAAAAACATTGACATTTTAATAAAGTTAGAAAAATAAATAGAATGAACCTTTTACAAAAATCAGGAGAAAAAGAAAAATAAGGATTTTCTTAGGAAGGAGAGAAGGAATCTCAAAATCTAGACTGGCCTCTAAATTGCCTTCAGGCAGAGATTTTGCCTCAGAATCTTCAAAGGGATCTACTTCCTCATTAAAGACAGGATTTTCTTCCTGAGTCCAGGGAGGGACAGATTCTAATTCATCAATTGGAAATTGGATCCCTTGCAAGACGAGAGATTGGTCTGGGTATTCTGTGAGGAAAGATTCCCTTTCCTCAACTGAATCTAGATTTTGGACCTCACTTATTAGTTTTCCTAAACATAGACTGGGGTCATTTTCCATTAGCACACATTTACCCTGCACACCAAGACGAGACGTGGGTTTTTTTTTTTTGACTGATTTAGAGCTGATCTAGCTGGATTGTGAACATCAATGGAAGACATTCTGTATGTCTTCTTCCTTGGTGGTATGTGTAGATACACCTGCATCATATATGGGGTTCAGAATCAGTGGGATGTCCACAGGACTCAAAACCTACTTTGGCCTTTCTACAAATTGAAAAAAAACCCTCTACCTTCACAGGATTTCTGGAGATCAGCGATGGCTTTGATCTCCATCAGTCACCATAGACGACATCATTGATGGGTTCTTTATCTGGAGTTCTGCAGGAGCTTCTCTACGGTGATGCAAACCTGAGAATGGAAATAGGTACAGGAATCTTAGAGTAGACCTTAGACGTTAAGGTGTCACTAAACTTCCAAGAGGATCTAATGGGAGGATCAATAGGATTTGAGTTGGGACTGAACACTGATGAGGAGGTAGGCTGTTTCTAACGAGTGGCTACTTCCAAGTTCTTTCAAAAGGAGAACAGACAATACCTTGCAAAGAATATCCATAAAAGGAAATTTTGCCAAGCTGGGGAGTACTAAGGGCTCTTGGCCAATCAGGCACATCCCTAGAGACTCAGGTTCTATCTACTCACAAGCTCTGAGGCATCTAAACAAGGACTTCTTCCTCTTTTCCTTGGTCTCATGGGTTCCTCCAGCTGGTCCAGAAAATTTGTAAGTGGAAGAGCAGGTCTGAAGAGGGCATGTTGAGCTTGACATATTGTGTAAGTTCTTTCAGGGTGTCATTGTTCTTGGGCTCATAGAAATCATCAGGGTAGAAGTCCATCCACATAGAGAAGATGAAACAAACAACACTGTGGGCAGATTGATTGTTGGGAGGTGGAAAGAGAATCCTGCAAGCAGGATGCTCCTCACAACCCACTTCTAGTAATTTCTCAGATATAATCCTCTAAAATTCTCCCTGTAATAGGAAGAGAAATTTGTTTCCCCACTGGATCTGACTTGCTACACACAGCCCTCCCTGTCATCCATGAGAGTCCAAAAGCACACCCACAACAACTGTGTAATCTGCTATCCACTGAAGTGCCAAGCCTCAACCTCCTGGTGAAAATCCCAACTGTTGTGCTAAGAAGGAAGTTGAGTTTGATTCAGAAACCTCAAAGATACCAAGTTTTCAATGATAGAACTTCTCTTTGTGCCAGCGTCCACTTACTTCTTCACTTGTTCATCTTCTTCCCAGTTATGGTAGAAGGATCTGTACCAATGGGAGGAGAGAAGGAAGTTAAATCTATGCTTCTCCTTTTCTGTACTAACAGGACACATATAGGACTCGCTAAGTCCCACATGGTAATGTAAACATGACAGACAAAATTGGAGATATGTCTATACAATTTCATGGTAATTCTGTGAAGATGCTTATGTGCATCTATCCATATAAATGCACAATGGCTCATGCCTCTAATCCTACTAATCAGGAGGGTGAGATCTGAGAATCACAGTTTGAACCCAGTCTAGTTTGTAAAAATCTAAATACACTTATCTTCAGTTAACCGGCCAAAGGCCAGAATTGGACCTGGGGCTCAATTGGTAGTGTGTTAGAAATGGGACAGCACTCAAGCCCCCAATTAAAGTAAAAGTTCCCTCCTTTCTTCTGTCTATATTCCTTCAAAGGCCTCCAAGTTAGTGATTTCCTAGGTAAGCGTGGACGTTGGGTGCCACTTGCTCCTTCCTTAAATCCTAGTCTCTCAGCAAGCAAATTACTAAGGCTCCATTAGCTTATGAGGCACATGAAATATTCTGGCAGCCCAGTCCTAAGGAACTAGCCAAGGACTGCACTTCTTTGTCTCAAGCCAAGCTCCTTTGACAAGACCCCAGTGAAACTGCCTCAGAGATGTACCAAGTATTCCAATATTCTGCCAGGGGGTCTCATCAGCCCTGGGTTTGAAGGAGGAACACTAACTTCTTTTGTTTGTCATGGGGCTTGAACTCTGGGCTTGGGTACTATCCCTCAGACCTTCAGCTCAAGGGGAGCACTCTACCGCTTGAGCCACAGCACCAATTCTGGTTTTCTAGTGTTTTATTGGAGAGGAGTATCATGGACTTTCCTGCCAGGGCTGGCTTTGAACCGTGAACCTCAGATCTCTGCCTCCTGAGTATCTAGGATTACAGGTGTGAGTTACTGGTGCCTGGCTTAGGCACACTCACTTTTTTTGTTTGTCATGGGGCTTGAACTCTGGGCCTGGGCCCTGTCCCTCAGCTCTTCAGCTCAATGCTAGCACTCTACCACTTGAGCCACAGCACCACTTCTGGCTTGTTTTCTGCTTATGACTTGGTCAGGAATCGAACCCAGGGCATCATGCATACAAGGCAAGCTCTCTACCACAGAGCCACCTTCCCAGCCCAGGAACACTCCCTTTTTAAACAGAATATCCAGCAACTGCTCCATTGTCCTATGCTCTGTGTAGTGGTGGAGAAAGTTTCCCACATAGAAGGGATCACCTTTCTGGTAGGCAGGGACCAGGCCCATTACCAGAATTTCCAGAAAGCCTGAGTCCAGGCTCCATATATTATAAGGCACATTCAGGGTTTGGACGGACTCATTGTCACACTGAGGTGGTAAAAAAGAATGGACCTATGAAACACGGAAATGGGAGTACACTTCAAACTGAGTAATTGTATTAGAGTGGATTGAAAAGTGCACAGCAACTATTTTTTATCTACACATATAAAAGCACATAAGAAGAAGTTTCTACTGTGGGCTACGATGAGATTAAATAGTTTACTGTCATAGTTATACCTTGCCTGAATTTCCTTGTGATTTCCTTGGTTTCTTCTTATAAAAAGTCCTGAAACATTGGATTCGTGGTTGGGCACTGATCGAATGTCTGCAGCATCGAGTGAGGCACTCACACATCTCATGCTTGAGACCTGAGTCTCTTGACTTTGAAAACAGTACAGGAACATCTTTCTTGTTCCTGAACCACAGGCCAAGTGAGCTGGCTTGAGCTAACTGTAGGTTACAGTTGCGTGGCTCTCAGAGTTCTATATTCTATTACATTGTGAGGGAAGTAGTGTCATCTCTCAGAACCCAATGATCTAAGCTGATGCTCACATAAGACCATCCCAAAGACAAACTGGAGGCTGAAATCTCCCCTCCTACATCACTTTATACATATGTGGACATTGTCAAAACCCAATAGCCTCAGCTAGGCCTAGATACAGGCATGTCTCAGCCTCAAAGAGCCCTTCCTAGGTCAGATCCAGGCCTTATTTGTCACTATTCCTCTCATCCTGCACAAATCATTTTGCCTCTCAGGGCCCCCTCGGCCTGCCATGTGCTTCTTGTATCTATTTTTGACATCTACTTCCTAAGACATTATTAGGTTTTTGTTTCCTAATCTTGTTTGCCCTTGAAGCCCCAGTGTGCTTTCATCTGGAAAAAAGTCAAATTCTTAGCAATGGGAAAATCAAACAAGTTTTGGAAAACACATGTATTGTTACACATATAGTCAGACATTTTTACAGGTGTACATTCTTGAAAGATAAAAGAGTATTTTTGAATCTTTTCTCATATTTTATGACAGAGGGGAAGGGGAGAAGGGAAGAGGTGCATTGTTTTCTCATAATTCAATGATTATTTTTTAAAAATAGTATAGTTGAAAGAATGTAAGATTTAAAGATAAAAACTGTGCTCCTGTTCTTTTTATAAGCTAGTTGTTTATAAAGTATTTCTCACTAAAGTCTTGTCGTCTGTGCCCCATGAACTATCCTCCTCCATCAAAATAATCAAGGAAAAACCTTCACAAATAAGTAGGCTGTTGTCCAATCTCTGGATAAGTATTTAAGGAACAACTTTGCCTGGGACTTTGTGCGTGTACAAGTGTGTGGGAGTGTGCGTGTGTGTGTGTGTGTGTGTGTATGTGTGTGTGTTTGTATGAATGTGTGTCTGTGCATATTTGTGTCTTAGGGCTTGAACTTGGGGGCTATATGACAATCCCAAGCTTCTTTCCCTTGACCTTAGTGCTCTACCAATTGTACTACAGTTCAGCTGCAAGCTTTTTTAGTGAACTAGAGAAGAGAGACTCATAAAAATTCCTGCTCAGGCTGTCTGACCTAAATATCAGGTATCAACCTCCTGATTAGCTAGAGTTATAATTATGAGCCTCCACAACCTGGTGATAAAGCATTGTTAATGGAGGCAGTGGGGTTGCAAGTTTCAGTCCAGCTTCAGGACACTATAACATAAAACAGCAACAGCAAAATCCTATATCAAAATACAATAATAAGATGTAATTACAGTACAATTTAGTGATATAGTCTGCTAGCATAACTTTCAGGAAACCTTGGTTTTAATGATTTAGCACAAACCAAACAAAATGAGCTAATTTTAGGAGACTCTACTATTTTTTTAATTCCATCTTAATAATTTCAAAACATTAGAAGAAACAAGAAAAAATTCATACTTATGAGAATGTAAAAAGATAAAAAGATGGCAGATTATGAAATGGAAAATTCTACACTGCAGGAAAATTATTGTCATGGTGAATATATGGTGGTATTGTTATGGTGAATATATGATAAGGTTCCTCAGAGCAGCAATAGATAAATATATATTTACTACACAAAATCTAACTTGTCTATATCTATCAACATCCAATCTTCTAGTGCACATTATTGATGTATTCATGTTTATGGTATATTCGAAAAATATGACTGGCAGAGTCAGGAAGTTACCAAAATATATTAGCTGCAATGTTTTAGGAGATAAACTTGCTAATTATATTGACTATTCTATATATTAAACATGTAGTGTGTTATCATTTTATCTCTAAGTGTGTACAAACACTACAAACACTACTTCAAAGTGAAACAGAATACAACAAGGTTTTGAAGGCATATGCCTGTAAAGCTAGCTATTTGGGACATCGTTTCAAGACCAGTGAAGTTTTACCTGCAATGATCCCCAACCCGTGGCTTTGCATGATGGAATACTTCTATCATCCTGGTCCATAGGGAGGTGAAAGCAGGCGGATTTCAATTACATGCCATACAAAGCAAGAACTACCACATGGATCCCTCTCAACCAAAGAAGGTTCAACACTGGCTAGCACTTATCTCCCCTACCTAGGTAAAAATAAAAATAAGAGCATTGTAGTATAAGAAGCAAACAATATTAAATCATGCCAATTCAGAAGCATCATGAACAACACACATTCAGTGTTTGTTTCTCATACTTTTATTCCTAACTATAGCTTGGATTATATATGTGAGCCAGAGAAGCTAAGCAGTTCATCATTATAAAATGACTATTTGAGTGTCTGCTTTGACTCCAAGGTCTTTGATGCATTTGGAGTTGATTGTGGTGCAGGGTGATATATAAGGATCTAGCTTTATTTTTCTACAAGTAGTAACACAATTTTGCCAGCACCATTTACTGAAGAGGCTGTCTTTCTTCTATTCTTTTTTAAGCTACCTTATCGAAGTTTAGATGGCTATATATCTGTAGGTTCATTTTGGGGATTTCAGTTCTATTCCATTGGTCCTGCGGTCTGTTCTTTTGCTAGTACCAAGCTGTTTGGATTACTATGGCTTTGTAGTAGAGTTTGAAATTTGGTATTGATATTCCTCCAGCACTGTTCTTTCTGTTAAGGATAATTTTTGCTATTTGGGGTCTTTTATTGTTCCATATGAATTTTTGGATTACTTCATCTATTTCCTTGAAGAATGAGGTTGGAATACTGATTGGTACCGCATTGAAGTTATAGATAGCCTTGGGAAATATTGCCATTTTCATGATGTTGATCCTTCCAATTCAGGGGAATGGGAGGTTTTTCTACTTTTTACATTCTGTTTTGATTTCCATTAACAGGTTTTTAAAGTTTTCACCATAGAGGTCCTTTACTTCTTTGGTTAAGTGAATCCCTAGGTATTTTATTTTTTGTGGTGCTATTACGAATGGAGTTGTTATCCTAATTTCAGCCACGCTTTTCTCATTATTGGAATACAGAAAAGCCAATTATTTTTGAGGGTTAATTTTATACCCTGCTGCTTTACCAAAGGTTTGAATCACCGTGAGTAATTTGGGAGTGGAGTCCGTGAATAAGAGACTACCTAGGTCTCCTTTGCACACGCCAAAACTTTCTTAAAAGACACCCAGAAACACAATGAATCAAAGAAAAGTTAGACAAATAGGATTGCATGAAATTGCAGAGCTTCTGCACGGCAAAGGACATAGCTAGCAAGATCAATAGATCAACCACAGATTAGGAGAAGATCTTAACTAACCACACAACGGACAAGGGTCTCCTATCTAAAATATGCCTGGAACTCAAAAAATTAAATCCCTCAACAACAAATCCTCAAGGAAACCACTGCCCAATAAATAAGTGGGCTAAAGCCTTAAAGACAAACTTCTCTGAAGAGGAAAGAAGGATGGCCAATAAACACATGAAGAAATGCTCAACCTCCCTGGCCATGAAAGAAATGCAAATCAAAACAACATTGAGGTACCACCTTATCCCAGATAGAATGGTTATAATCAAGAACTCTAACAACAACAGATGCTGGAGGGGATATGGACAGAAGGGAACCCTACTGCATTGTTGGTGGGTCTGTAAACTTGTTTAACCACTTTGGAAAGTAGTATGGAGGTTCATCAAAAGACAGCACATAGAGCTCCCCTATGACCCAGCAATCCCAGTTTTGGGAATTTACCCAAATGATCACAGGACCATACCAAAACTACCAGCACAACTATGTTCATTACAACATTATTTACCATAGCTAAGATATGGAACCAACCCAGATGCCCCTGAGTAGATGAATGGATCAAGAAAATGTGGTCTATATACACAATGGAATTCTATGCCTCTATCAGAAAGAATGACATTGCCCCATTTGTTAGGAAATGGAAAGACTTGGAAAAAATTATATTACGTGAAGTAATCCAGGCCCAAAGAAACATAAGTCCCTTGTTTTCTCTTATTTGCAATAACTAGTATATGTCCGAGACATGCAGAAAAGGTCAGATAAGTTGATGTTGGCTGAGATATACCCCAAGAGAAAGATTCAAATATTTTTTTCATTCTTGCGATTGTTTCAAGGATATTCATAAGATGATTTTTTTGTTGTTTTGTATGTCCTTTCCCCACAGTATATCCACTGCTTTCACTGTATTTGATGTTGGTATAATTTGTGGCGGGGAAGGAAAAAACACATTTTTAAGAAAGGATACAGGTGGACCCATTGCAGCAATGAGATGTACAAGCCAATATGTCCAAAAACGAACTTTACAACTTTGACCAGGAGGGGTGAGTAGTGGGGGTGGGATGGGAAGGTGTGTGGTGGAGATAAGAAGGTATGGGAAGAGTTCCGGGAAGATGGCGGAGGAGAAGCTGGAATCTGAACAAGCTCTTGCATAGAAAACAGTTTCAGAGTTCCAGTGAACAGTCCCAAGCCAGAGAATCACACCAAGTGTGCCATCACAGGACAGAGAGTTAGTTAAGAGAGGGGAAGCCAAGCAGACACATCTGAGCAGCTGCCGCTGAGGCGGCAGGGTCGCAGCGGCAACCACCGCCGCGGAGGCATACCTGAGACGCAGTCCGGGACGAAGGAGCCAGACGCAGCGGTGGAGCGGATTCTACTCAACACCAGCAAGAACCGACAAGGAGCGGACAACTTCATCCTGCACTTTGCAGACCAGAGACGACCCGAGATCCATGACTCCGCGTGAGTAGAAGCCCCACTTCCTCACTCCTCTGGGAGCAGAGGAGGGAAGGCCACCCCTCCCCCCCAGCACCGGTGATCTCCATCTTGGATACCGACAAAGGTCGGAGGACCGGCTAGCTCCAGCTCAGGCCTTGGAATAGAGCTAGTCATTTGGCAGGTCACAGGAACTTGGCGGCGAGGTGACTTCACAGACTCAGTTCCATCCAGGGAGGGGTCGCCCAGCTCAGGCACCAGCCATTGGAGTGGCTCTCCTCGCTGGGTGGCCAGAGCCAGAGGCTGCCCCTCCCTCTAGCAGCCACCACAATCAATTGAAAAACAGAAACCCTGAGAATGGCTCCAGGCTGGGTGCTGTGAGTTTTTTTTCACAAAATAGCCCCAGGGAAAAGCTACTGTTCGTTGAAAGGCCTCAACTCTACCCAGAACCTAGCCTCATCACTGCATCCCCCTCTTTTGTGATTCTCAAAGCAGATCACCCTCCCAGTAAACTAACCTGGGAGGGGGATCTCAAAATCTTGGGTAAAGCAGAGCATTTTTCTGCCTGTTCCAACAAACTGACTTAAGAAACCAATCAAGCCACAGGACCTCAAGCTGACCAGAGACTCCAACCAGACTCTGGTTACAGACAAAAGGGAGATACAGGACTCTTCCCACCCCTCCAAAAAAAAAAAAAAAAAAAATCAAAGAACTTTTTTTTTTCTTCTTCTTCTTTTCTTTTTTTCTTTTTCTTGTTTTGTTTTTTTTTCATTTTTTGTTACCTTATATATATATAAAAAATTTTTTTTGCTTTTCTAAAACTTTTATTAATCTTTAATTTTTGCCTCTTCTGAAAAAATAATTGTTTTCCATTAACTTTTTTTTTTTCTCCTCTTATAATTTTTATTTTAGGAATACGTGAATGTGTGTTTTCTTTTCTTTTCTTGTCTTCTTTCTCTTTTTCTTTCATTCTTAATTATCTTTTTGTTTTTTTTCTAGCTCTACTGAACTTCTGATCTTTTCTTCTCACTTTCCTATCCTTTCCATCTTTTCCTCTTTGTTCATCTTTATGTGACTTAACTCTTGTCCTGCACATCCTCAGATAAACCCGTAGTTAACCAGTAGACCCTATCCCCCATTGTGTACACACTTAATCCACAAACTTATTACTCAATTCAAAACCTCTGAGACTTAAATTCACTAATAGCAGTACTTTATACCTATACAATATTTTAAGCATTTTTTTTAAAGTTTTTCTCATCTCCTCTATGTCCCTCCCTTTCTCTCAACATATTCATATTCCTCTATAAATAGATGGTCTTTTAATCTCTAAAATAACATTAATTTTTACGTTTCTATTTTTTTTCTGGTCTCTTTTCATTCCCCTTTCCCTTTCTTCTTTTTCTCTCTCTCTCTACTTACATCCTACCCAACCTATTTCCTGCATTGTGATTAGGACATAGTTAACTCTCCCTGTGCCTCCCCACACCAATCTATTCCTATTTTTTACCCACATCTCTTCCTAACCCTAATAATTTCTGGTTTTCCAAATTCTTCTCTGCGGTTCGAAGTCCTTTAACATATAGTTGTTTGATGTTTAATAGATGTATCTGTTGAACTAGATTGTATCTGTAGACTATTGACTGTACAAATGCAAACTTTGGTTGATGGTTGCCTTAAGATAGTGTTCTAGCACAAAACTGGTGCTATCTTCATCTCAAATGGGCAGAGTAAGCCGGAAAAACACAAGAAAAATGGCAAATTCGGGTATCTCAATTCCCAATCCTGATAATCAGGGGTTAGAACAGATAATGAATAATCCAGAGGAGAGTTCCCAAACAGCTCTACAAACACTGGTGGCAAACATGATAAATGAAAAGTTTGACAACGTACAAAGGACTCTCTATGAGCGTGATAGGGAGAGAGAGGAGGCATCCCAGAAGTTTATACAGGAATATCATAAGCGTGAGGAAGCTACTCAAAAACTGATACAGGATTTGCGTGAACAACTTGAGAATACTCAAAGAGAAAGGGAGGAATGGCGTGAGCAGGCTGAGAACACTCAAAGAGATCTGCAGGAATCCCACGAACGGGAGGAAGCTAATCAAAGAGTAATACAGGAATTGAGAGACCAGGTAGAGAACACACAAAGATCACTAAAGGCATTCATGGAATCCATTAACAAAGAGCTGAAGGAAGTCAGGGAGACCACAAAGGGAATGCTGAATGGAACCCAACAGAAGGAATGGGAGCCCAAAGAAACCATAACCAATCAACTAAGTGATTTGAGGACAAACACTGAACACCAAATTAAGGAAGTAAAGAAATTCATACAAGACGTAAAACAGAGCTTCAACAAAGAACTTGAAGCCATCCAAGCTGACCAACTAGAAGGAAAAGAGATAAAAAACAAAGTAGAGAGTCTTGACAGCAGGTTAGACCATGCAGAAGATCGAATCTCAGGGATTGAAGACAGCCTAGATATTATAGAGAAAGAACATACAACCATACAACACAAGTCCAAGAAATATGATAGATCTATCCAACACCTGGAAGACACCATCAGAAGGCCTAATCTAAGGATAATGGGTGTAGAGGAACACCTAGAAACAGAAGTTAATGGTCTAGGAAATCTGTTTAACAGGATCCTAGCAGAGAACTTCCCAAACATGCAAAAAGATAGGCCTGTCCAAATACAAGAAGCCTTTAGAACCCCAAATAGACCAGACCAGAATAGGACATCCCACCGTCACATTATAATCCACACAGGATCAACTCAGAACAAGGAAAAGATCCTTAAAGCTGTCAGGGAGAAAAGGGTAATCACTTATAAAGGGAAACCAATTAGAATCACCTCAGATTTCTCAGCAGAGACAATCAAAGCAAGAAGAGCCTGGAATGATGTATGCCATGCCATAAAAACAAACAACTATCAACCAAGAATACTGTACCCAGCTAAACTCTCCTTCATAACTGAATGCCAAATAAAAACCTTCCATAGCAAAGAAAAATTGAAACAATACATCTCCACCAAACCAGCCCTACAAAAGATTCTTAAAGATGTCCTACACATAGAAAACCAACAAGACCGCAATAAATGCCAAGAAACTGCACCCAAACTGAGAATCCAAGAACCATAGGAAGAACCCAGTTTTCGCAGCGCCCAAGAAGGTAGATAACATGGCAGGAACTCCCAAATACCTCTCAGTCCTATCTCTTAATGTTAACGGACTGAACTCTCCAATTAAGCGACATAGACTGTCTAGTTGGATTAAAAAACAAGACCCTTCTATCTGCTGCCTGCAAGAGTCACATCTTGCCCATAAAAACAAACACATTTTCAATGTTAAAGGCTGGAACAAAATCTACCAAGCAAACGGCCCCCATAAACAGGCGGGAGTTGCAATCCTAATATCAGATAAAATAGACTTCAAATTAAAATTCATGAAAAGAGATAAAGAAGGTCGCGACATACTAATTAAAGGATCTCTCCTTCAGGAGGATATTACAATTCTAAATATCTATTCGCCAAACAATGGAGCACCCAAATTTATCAAAGAAACACAACTTTCCCTCAAATCCCATATAGATCCAAAGACATTAATCGTTGGGGATTTTAACACACCACTCTCCCCACTAGATAGATCAACTCGGCAAAAACTCAACAGAGAAACCGCAGATCTAAACAGCTGCATAGATCAACTACACTTAACAGACATTTACCGAACATTTCACCCAGCAGCATCAGAATACACGTTTTTCTCAGCAGCACATGGAACGTTTTCTAAAATAGACCACATTTTAGGCCACAAAGCAAACTTGTCTAAATTCAGAAACATTGAAGTTATACCTTGCATTCTCTCTGACCACAAGGGAATAAAGTTAGAACTCAACATCAAAAGCCACCAAAGAAAGTCCGGTATCACATGGAGGCTGAACAACACACTGCTCAATCATGAGTGGTTCATGGAAGAGATTAGAAAGGAAATTCAAATGTTCATGCTATTCAACAAAAATGAACACACAAAATACCAGCTCCTCTGGGACACAGCAAAGGCAGTACTCAGAGGCAAGTTTATAGCTCTGAGCTCCTACATCAACAAATTGGAGAGATCTGAAACTAACAATTTAATGACACATCTAAACCTCCTTGAAAAAGAGCAGCAAGATAAACCCCAATCCAGTAGACGGAAAGAAATAATCAAAATTAAATCAGAATTAAATGAATTAGAATCCAAAAAAACTATAGAAAGAATCAACAAAACAAAGAGTTGGTTCTTCGAAAAACTTAACAAAATTGACAGACCCTTAGCAAATCTTATCAGAAAAAGAAGAGAACACACCCAAATTAATAAACTCAGAGATGAGAATGGAAACATCACCACGGAAACAACCAAGATTCAGAACATTATAAGGGAATACTTCTCAAAACTTTATGCTAATAAGTTTGAGAACTTGACAGAAATGGACCTCTTCCTAGCAAATATTGACATGCCAAAACTAAACCAAGATGAGGTAAACTATCTTAACAGGCCCATATCAAGCATTGAAATAGAAACAGCAATAAGAGACCTCCCAGCTAAGAAAAGTCCAGGACCAGATGGTTTTACAGCGGAATTTTACAAGGCCTTCAAAGCAGAGCTCACACCAATTCTCCTCCAACTCTTCAATGAAATTGAAAGAGAAAGCTCACTACCGAACACATTCTATGAAGCCATCATAACCCTTATCCCAAAACCAGGCAGGGACTCATCAAAGAAAGAGAACTATAGACCCATTTCATTGATGAACATTGATGCGAAACTTCTCAACAAAATTTTGGCCAATCGACTTCAACAATTCATCCAAAAAATCATACACCACGACCAAACAGGATTCATTTCAGGGATGCAAAGCTGGTTCAATATACGCAAAGCAATTAATATTATTCATCACATCAACAGGAGCAAGAATAAGAACCACATGGTTATCTCAATAGACGCAGAAAAAGCATTCGACAAGATCCAACACCCCTTTATGATGTAGGTTTTGGAAAAATTAGGAATCCATGGAACATTCCTCAATACAATAAAGGCTGCATATGACAAACCTACAGCCAGCATTATACTCAATGGTGAAAAACTAAAGCCATTTCCTCTTAACTCAGGAACAAGACAAGGATGCCCACTCTCTCCACTTCTCTTCAATCTAGTATTAGAATGTCTAGCTACAGCAATAAGACAAGATGCAGACATAAAGGGGATCCAAATAGGGAAAGAAGAAATAAAACTCTCCCTCTTTGCAGATGACATGATCTTGTATTTAAAGAATCCCATAGACTCCACTCCCAAATTACTCAAGCTGATTCAAAACTTTGGCAAAGTAGCAGGTTATAAAATTAACCCCCAAAAATCAATGGCTTTTCTGTATGCCAACAATGAGAAAAGTGTGGCTGAAATTAGGAAAGCAACTCCATTTGTAATAGCCCCACAAAAAATAAAATACCTAGGAATTAACTTAACTAAAGAAGTGAAGGACCTCTATGATGAAAACTTTAAAATCTTGAAAAAGGAAATCAAAACAGAACTTAAAAAATGGCAAAACCTCCCATGCTCCTGGATTGGAAAGATTAACATCGTGAAAATGGCAATACTTTCCAAGGCTATCTACAAATTCAACGCAATACCTATCAAAATTCCACCCTCATTCTTCAAGGAAATAGAAGAGGCAATCCAAAAATTCATATGGAACAATAAAAGACCCCGAATAGCAAAAACGCTCCTCAACGGAAAGAACACTGCTGGAGGAATATCAATACCAAATTTCAAACTCTACTATAAAGCCATAGTAATCAAAACAGCTTGGTATTGGCATAAGAACAGACCTCAGGACCAATGGAATAGAATTGAAAACCCAGAAATGAACCTACAGACCTATAGCCATCTAATCTTCGATAAGGCAGCTAAAACAATAGAATGGAAGACAGACAGCCTCTTCAGTAAATGGTGCTGGCAAAACTGGTTAACTACATGTAGAAAACTAAAGCTAGATCCTTATATATCACCCTGCACCAGAATCAACTCCAAATGGATCAAAGACCTTGAACTCAAAGCAGACACTCTGAAAACATTACAGGATGGAATAGGAGAAACCCTGGGTCTCCTTGGCTCAGGCCGAAATTTTCTGAATAGAGACCCGGAAACACAACAAATCAAAGAAAGGCTGGACAAATGGGATTGTATAAGGTTGCAGAGCTTCTGCAGGGCAAATGACATAGCTAGCAAGATCAATAGAAAGCCCACGGACTGGGAGAAGATCTTTACTAGCCATACAACGGACAAGGGTCTCATATCTAAAATATACTTGGAACTCAAAAAATTAAACCACCCAACAACAAATCCTCAAAGAAACAACTGCCCAATAAGTAAGTGGGCGAAAGACTTAAAGAGAAGCTTCTCTGAAGAAGAAAGAAGGATGGCCAATAGACACATGAAGAAATGTTCAACATCCCTAGCCATAAAAGAAATGCAAATCAAAACAACATTGAGATATCACCTCACTCCAGTTAGAACAGCAAAAATCAAGAACTCTAACAACAACAGATGCTGGAGGGGATGTGGACAGAAAGGAACCTTACTTCATTGTTGGTGGGAATGTAAACTTGTTCAACCACTTTGGAAAGCAGTATGGAGGTTCCTCAAAATACTCCACATAGAGCTCCCCAACGACCCAGCAATCCCACTTTTGGGCATTTACCCAAATGATCACAAACAAGGCCACACTAAAGCTACCAGCACAACTATGTTTATTGCAGCATTATTTACCATAGCTAAGACATGGAACCAACCCAGATGCCCCTCAGTAGATGAATGGATCAAGAAGATGTGGTATATATACACAATGGAATTCTATGCCTCCATCAGAAAGAATGACTTTTCCCCATTTGTTAGGAAATGGAAAGGCTTGGAAAAAATTATATTAAGTGAAGTAAGCCAGGCCCAAAGAAACATAGGTCCCATGGTTTCCCTTATTTGCAATATCTAGTATAGGTATGAGTCAAGCGGAAAAAGTCAGATAATGTGGTGTTAGGAAAACAAAACCTCAAATATGTATTTTAATGTTTTTGTTTCTTTCAGGCATGTGTTTCTAACGCATTTATAAGTTATTTCTTTGTTGCTTTGTATGTCCCTCCCCCACAGTGTAACCCCCGCTTTCACTATATTTGATGTCAGTATAACATGTGGAGGAGATGGGGACAAACAAGTCGTTTAAGGATTCAGGTGGACCTGTTGCAACAATGAGAAGTACAAAATGTCATGTCAAAACCAGCTTTACAATGTCGGTGTGGGGGGGGGGGGAGGGGGGGTATGATTGGTTGGGAGGGAGGGGGGAGGCTGGGAAGGGAGGTGAAGGGTAAACAAAGGAGGAGGCTGCAATGCTTGGTAAGAAATGTATGCATTATCCTGCCCATGTAATTGTAACCCCTCTGTACAGTATGTTCTCAAATAAAATAAAATTAAATTAAAAAAAAATAAGAAGGTATGGGAAGGGGAAACAAAGCACAGGGCAACAATGCTTGATAAGAAATTTATTCAATAACCTGTCCATTTAATTGTAACTCCTCTGTATGTTATTTTTACAATAAGAAAAAAGTCTATGTGAAGCCAGGTGCCAGTGGCTCATGTGTGTAATCCCGGCTACACATGAGGCTGAGACCTGAGGATAGCGTTCAAAGCCAGCCCAAAAAGAAAAGTCCCCATAAGACTCTAGTCTCCAATTAACAACTCAAAAGCTTGAAGTGGCTCCATGGCTCAATTGACCCAGTGCTAACTAATTTGAGCACGGAGTCTCAGAGTCAGTGCCCAGGCTCTGAATTCAAGCGCCACAACTGACAAATAAAAACATATAAATGTCTGAATTTCTTGAGAATTAAAATGACAGCTCTGGTATACATTTCTACAGTCTACTACAAATTTCATTATATTTGTGGTCAGAAAAAGTAGCAGCACTTGAATAAAGGACATTTTTTCATAAACTAAGGCAGATTGGTCTCTAATTAGAGGAAATTGCTGGGCTCATACATAATATTTTTGGTTGGTTTTTGTTTTGTTTTTAGGACAGGATGAGAAACCTTATTTCTACCAATGGCTATTTGGATATGTATGACATCTTTCATAGGCCATGCAGAATTAACAGTAAAGACAGAACACAGTAAACTTGCAGTAAACTTATTTGTCTTTATGCGATATTCTGAATGATTTGTTTAGCTTATATGTCCCTATGGCCTATAGTTTCCTATTCCTGCCTTCCTCAAATACAAGCATGTTCCACCAATTCAGATTTGAGCCAGGCAATATGTAGTATTAGTGCTAAGAGGTGAGGAAAATTGTAACACAACCAGGAAAGCATGAAACCAACTCTTTATTGGCTGGACACTGGGGACTCAGGCCTAATCCTAGCTACTCAGTAGGCTGATGATCACTGTTCAAAGCCAGCTGGAGTGAGAAAATCTGTGAGACTCTTCTCTCCAATTAACAACCAACAACCATAAATGGAGCTGGGGCTTCAGAGGTAGAGTAGCCTTGCTTATAAAAAGTCAGACGCGGGGGCTGGGAAGATGGCTCAGTGGTAGAGTGCTTGCCATGCATGCATGATGCCCTGGGTTCGATTCCTCAGCACCTCATAAGCAAAAGGAAAAAACCGTAAGTGGTGCTGTGGCTCAAGTGGTAGAGCACTACCTTTGAGCTGAAGAGTGAGAGACAGTGCCCAGGCCCAGAGTTGAGGCCCCATGAACGGACCCAACCAAAAAATATCAGAGGCAGCACCCAATCCTGCGTTCAAGCAGAAGGTCAGGCACAAAAACAAAAACAATCAACACACACAAAAAAACACAAACTGGGAGAAAGCTCAGGAAAGGATGGCCTTGTCAACAAGACAAATGTACACATTACATGAATTGAGAAATGGTAACCTCACTGTACAATTAGTAACAATTACATTTTTAAAAAATCTGAGAAATCCCGTAGCCATTGGCCCTTATGATGTGCATCTTCTTTCTAGGATTTCAAAGTACCATCATCTGAACTGGCAGCACACAGGTTGTAGCCCAGGGTGATTAGAAAATATGAAACCAGAGATCCTTTCATATTGTCCCGACAACTCTTATTATTTTAAGCTGAAAAAAAAAACAAAGGAAAGTAAACAAAATAGATGTTATGGTTAATTAAGCTGTTATTAAAGATTCCTGCCAGAATTATAATGTTAAATTATGAGTTAATGCATGTGTTTTCTAGATACTGAACTCCCATATGTCACAAAAATATCCATGGATTCATAACTAGAAATTCTGAAGTGTAAAGCATACTAATTAGTTGAAGTTCATTAGGTAACCAATGACGAGAATGCAACACGGTATTAAGCCAGGTAAAGTTATTTATTTACTGAAGTGCTGCCCATGCCATACATGGTGGGAAGGCATGTACAAAAAATAGGGCGACCCAACCTCGGGCCTGGATGTATCTAGGCAAGGATTGGATGAGGTGTGGCCAGGTAGGGGGAAACACTAACAATACTGCATCTGGATGTGACTTCAGGGCCTGGGACTCACCTCCAGTCAGATGGAAAGTGTGATCAGAGGCTGACCAGGTCGTGACTTAGTGGGAGGAGGAGGTGGCTGCCTCCAGGTGTGCCAGATACCTAGATAACACATAAAGGGTGGAAACTTAGCCAAGAAGTGAAAAGGCATCTGCATAGGGTCTGCATGGCCTGGGGCAGACCTAATATTAAATACATGTAGTACTTCCATGTGACTCCAGACTTAAAAAAATTCATTCTCAAACATTTTCTTTCTCTCTTTCTTTTTCTTTCTTTTTTCTTCCTTCCTTCCTTCCCTCTCTCTCTCTCTCTCTCTCTCTCTCTCTCTCTCTCTCTCTCTCTCTCTCTCTCTTTCTCTCCTTTTTTTCACTCACCCTCTCTCTCTCCCCTACTTCAGTATTCTCAACTCTCAAATAATGAACACTTGCTGAGTTGAACTCACAGGCTGGGAAGAGCAGCTCAATTAGTGAATGTGAACTTTAATTTAATGTTCCCTTATACCTCTACCACAGATCACTGGAATCAAATAATGAACACTCAGCAGCATGGCATATTAAGGCATTTAGGGGAGTAAAGCAAGCAAGCAAGCTCACTGCATTCTGTGAGGTCCAACCTAGGAAAGTGTGGCAGACTCCTCCCTCCTCTTGGGCAATCTCAGCCCAGTTTCTGCATCAGGACAGTTGACTGGCTCCATGTGAGCCAGTTACCTAAGTGGCACAGGTACTTGGCAGAGACTTAGTCTCTTGTTGTGCTGAAATTAATGGCATGCTTCAACATGATCCACTAATTTGTTGAGATTGGGACTTCCTAATTTTTTGGTTAGCCTATGTTCAAATGGTGATCTATTTATTTCTGATTTCTAACCAAGATTATAGATGTGAACTAACACATCAGACCACTCAAAGTCCTTTATCACACATGGAAGACATGAAGTTTATTTTCCCAAATGACATACAAGTTGACAGACAGCAAAAGTAAGCCCTTAATTTTGGTCGAGATGTGTTTTTAATGTGAAATAAAATTACTTAGCAAAATATCTGACTACTATGATTATACTTTCAAACTTACTCTACATTTTTATATCAAATCACCTATATTAATCAATGATTAAATCAAATTACCTGTAATCATTTATTTCTGTCATATCTTTTAGAAGTAGGCAGAACTGGAGCTTACACCATAAAATAAAGTGGTAGAATTTGAGAGGATCACAGTTCTGAATCAGTCTAGGAAGGAAAAGAAACACTCATATCAACCTACTAGGTAGGGATATTGGAATGCAATCATAATCCCTGCTTTCTGGGATGGGTGCAAAAATTGCTGCTCTAGGAGTAAAGTAACTTAAATGAGAAAGGATTGATGGAGTGGCTCCAGTGGTGGAGTACCTGTCTGGCAAACAGAACATCAAAACTCAAATCAACTTCCTAAAGATAAAATAAGAAAAAGAAAGAAAAAACAACAATACTGACCATGTGTTCAATATAAAGATTTACCCTAAATTATCATAGTAATAAATGCCATCATTTATTTCTAGGGCCAAACATATTTTGTGTCAAGCCTAAATGGAAAAATAGCACACTATATATAAAGCTTTGGTAAAACACAGGTCTAGCTTACAATGATGAAAACTTAAGTTTGCATGTGCAGTGGTGTTGCAGGGTTGTTAAGGTTTATGGAAGTCCATCCTTTTGATGAACTTCACATGATGAAATTACCTAACCATACATAACCAGACAGTTTACTGGACAGATACTGCTGATACACACACACACACACACACACACACACACACACACACACACACACACACACACACACACACACTTGTATGTATTTATATATTAACATGTAAATAAAAATAAAAAATTTGTAATGAATAAATTAATTGAACAAATACCTTTCTCAAAGAATTATTTTATCTGAACCAATTCATGTCTTCAAGTCTCCAATGCTATATCACACTTACATGGTTGCTGATCGCTTTCAGCTTTTTTAGGATATTGTTTTTTCTTTGTTTTTCAGATGAAAAAAGCCTGCCAATAAACATACTTGTATGACATTCCTTTCTTTAGAAAATGAAAGGCACTTTGCGTTATGTGGCTCTTTATGTATCATCAAAATATTTTTTGATAATTTCAAGTACGTATTGTCTTAGACTTAAATCTCATTCATTTTCTTCCAATAGTATCTATGGGAAGGAGAAAATGAAGGATCATACTGTTACGTTGGGAGCTTCGATTATTAATCACTGAAATAAATATTATGAAAATGAAAAAAGTTATTTAGAGAGATGAATTGAAAGTTACCTTTCCACACACTCATGCTACTCCGTCAACTATATCATATAACTTAAAATAAGTACCATTTTAGCTGTGTGCCAGTGGCTCATTCTAGTAATCCTAGCTACTCAGGAGCTGAGATTTGAGGATGGTAGTTCAAAGCTATCCCTGGCAGGAAACCTCTGACACTCTTACCTCCAATTAACCACCAGAAAACTGGAAGTGGCACTGAGCCCAGGGACAATGCCCAGACCCAGAATTCAAGCCCCATGACCAAGAAAAATAAAAAAAGCAAAAAAGGAGGAAAAAGTAACATTTTACCATTAATGTGCACATATAACATATACACAAAAATTTTCTAGAAAGAAAACTATAACAGTCCATGGACTGGCAAAGAAAAAGAGATTAAAGTGAAATTGCCTTTAATCATTCATTTAGAAAATCTATACTGAGGGCAGGCTACTGGAACTCACATCACTAATTGAAGAGCTAAAACTTGAGAGCATCACAGCTCAGAACCAGTGCGCAAGGAAAGTAATAAGAGTCTCATATCATCCTAAATCCTGGCATGTTGGAATGCATTTGTAATCCCAGCTACTTGGCAGACAGAAATGGGGAACTTAGCCTTTGTTTGGCCCTCAGCAAAACTGATAACCTATGAGCAAAGTAACTAAATCAAAAAAGAATGTTCTAATGGTAGTATACTTGTTCAGCAAATACAATATCAAAATTCATACTCATTTCCTAAAAGAGGAAAGAAAAATGAAGAAAGTAAGGAATAAATAAAAGAAAGAAGGAGGAATAAAGAAAGGGAAAAAGAGAAGTATAAACAAAAACCTCACCATGCGTTAGATGTTAATAATGACTTTAAGTAATTTTAGCTATAAATGTCATCATTTAATTCTGGGCTGAGACATTTTGTATCAAGCCTGAATAAGCCATAGCATGCCACATACAAAGCTTTGGTAAAATACTGGTCTGGCTTACAATGTTGGACCAATAGGAATGTAAGCCTAGTGGGTGGGGTCTTCATAATAATTGTGTTCTAATCTCAAAATGCGTCTTTATTTCTGGCATTTTACCTGAGCAATCTCACTTCAGTCTTTTCCAAAGGGCACTTTAGTGGAAGGAGGAAAATCATTGATTCAGGTAGACAATTTCTGTTACTAAAAACTCCAGTATATTGTAAGGGAAGCAACTCCAAAATTATTCATTAGAGAGATGAGTTGAAAGTCATCTTTATACACACTAACTTTTTCCTCAAAAAAGCCAGAGGATTTAAAATAACTAATATTTTTTAAGTTAATGGGCACAAATGTGCATGAATTTTCCAGAAATAAAATGATCACTCATGAAATCTTACTAATACTTCAAAGAATGTTTTCCAATTAGAGGAATCATCTTCATACATTTTCACACAATGTGTATCTGCTTGATAACAGAACCTACAACTAGACTAAGTCATCTAATAAAATTTATGAGGTGGTGTGGGGTTTCTGGTGGAGCCCTGTCTGGTTCAAAGGAGGAGTTGGTATTGGCACAGTCCCTGTGGTGGAGCAGGGCGGGGCTTTGAGATGAAGGCCAGTCTGTGTAGGACTTTGAGATAGTAGGGAGGGGACAGGAAGGACTAGACTTGTGGAATAGGTGGGACTTTAGGATGGAGGCTGGCAGGTAGACAGGTTTTCAGTGGAAGAAGACTGGGTCCCTGGGGAGGAAGCTGTTTGGGGAAGAGCTTTGAGAAGGAAGAACAAGGCTACAAAGGAGGAGGTTACTTAGAGGAGAGGTTCTGGTGGAGCACTGTGAGTTCTAGTAGGATATGTAGGGTGGGGTTTCCCATAAGGCAGGGAACGGAATGGAGGCAAGAGGCTGACAGAAGGTGGGGTTTTTGGTTCAGGAATACGGATCTATGAGGGAGAGGCTTTTCAGGGTCTGGCTTTAAGACGGCAGGGCAGTGCTAGGAAGAAGTGGGCAAGTAAGAAGCATGGTTTCTGGTGGAGAATGGTAGGCCTTTGGGAAGTGTGTTAGGGAGGAGGTGGGGTTTCTGGCAGAGCAGGATGTATTCACAATGTATAGAGAAGCTTTGTTAAAGCAGAGTTAGGATCCAATGGACTAGATTAGTTAAGACGGCTTTCTGGTGTAGCCAGTCACCACTTCAAAAAGAGGAGTAAGGTTGGGTGGGGATTTCAGTGTTACAAGGCAGGTCAAGAACTTTGGACAGGGTTTCCAGTAGTGCAAGGCATCCTTCAAAAAGGGACTACGGAGGGACCGGGATTTAGAGTTGAGCATGGTGAGGCTTCCAGAAGGAGGCCAACTGGTGCAGTGGTTTCCAGTTAAGCAATGTGGGTGTCGAGAGATGGGATAGTGTGGTGGGGGTTTTTTAGTGGAGGTTTTGTAGAGAAAGTCAGGGCTTAGAGCCATGGGGCTAATTGGAGGAAGGGCTTTGAGGAGTGGAAGGTCTACAAAGGTGCAGGATAATTATGGGCAGGGTATCTGTTGGAGTACGGTGTGGATCTGAGGGAGGATCCAATAGGGTTGGATTTACCTGGGGAGCAATCCAAGGCATTGAGAGAGTAGGTATGGGAGGTGGAGAGACTTGTTGTGAAGCAGAGCTGGCTTTCCAGGCAGGAGATGGGCTATATGAGAAGCTTCTGGCCAACCAAGGCTGGGCTTCAAGGGCAGTTATACAGAGGTGGAGGGTTTTTGTGTAGCATGATTGGCTTTGTGGGAAGAGTTCGGGGCTGTGTTTGACAAGTTAGGCCACTTAGAAGCAGACAGAGAGGGGCAGAGTCTCTGATGAAACCAGAAGGGACTGGAGGGAGAAGTCTGGTTGGGGGGTGGGGTATGAAAGAGAAGGGAGGAGTTTGGAGGTACTAAGATATGGGATCAATGGGTTTATGAGGAAATAGTGTAGTTAGGGGCTGGGTATCTGGTGGATGAAGTGAGGATTCGAGGGAGAAGCCCGATGTAGGCTGGGTTCTTGGTGGAGCAAGGAGAGACATAGAAGGAGGAGATATGGATGTGGCCTGGTTTCTGGTGGTACAGAGCAGGGATTCCAGGAAAGGGTGGAGTTGAAGAAGGCTTTCCCTGTAGCAGAGGAGGGCTTTCAGAAAGTAGTCTGGTTGCAGTCAGGCCTTTGAAAGTTTACAGCAGGACTACCAGTGGGTAGGTTAGTTAAGGTTGGACTTTTGAATGAGGAGGCTGACTGGAAGTGGGTTTCCAGTGGATCCAGTAATGTTTTATGGGAAGGGGGATAGGAAAGTGGCAAGACTTAGTGAAGAGTTGGTCGACAAAAAATAAACAGTTACTCCAAATAGGAACACCATTTTCTGTCAGTATAGAATTGTATTACTTTTATGTATGCGAGAGATATTGGAGAAAGTAACCAAGTAATAATTCCTTCCTAGTGAAAAGTTTCTTTATTCCAGTTGAGCGAAAACAAAACCATAGGTCACATCAGGCTCAGAGGCACAGAGTAGACTAAGACACATGAAGCACTGGACTTGATTCCCCAGAACAACTTTTAAGAACCACAAATAAAAATTTTTAAATGTCTCACTTAGTAATAATGGACACTCTATTGTCTTAAAATTGTGAATGAATGAAACTTTTACTCTAACCATTTTAGAAATCCTAAAACTATGTAAGTAGTAATAATGTTTTAACTTTTTATAATATTGGGAGGTATACTAAAATTAATAGGAAAATATAAAATTGTACACAGATTGTTCGTTCTCCAGCATCAACTTTAATCTAAAAGAATTTAAAACAATAAAATTGCCATATAGTGAGATTGCAGCATGGTTTTTTTCCAGTCATCAAAATGGTGACTTAAACAGTGTGTATGTATCTTTGGATGCATCGCTGTTAAAACATATCTAAGAATGTAAAGTACTTTAATAGAGACCCTGAAGAGACTCAAAGGATCTGTGAAATGATGTTGGAATAAAATTAATAACTAATTACAGTAGGAATTGATTTTCTCTAGGCCCAAAATTATTTTCCAGAAGAAAAGGCTGCATTGAAAAATAAACAAAACAACGAAAAGGAAGCAGGTAGGCAGACCTTGAAGTAAACATTATCCAATGAACAATATCTATTGAAGCATGATTGCAATCTTCTTTTAATTAAGTTACAATTACTGACCTATGTTCTTCCCTAATGCCAAATAATAAAGCCATGAAAATGCAATAATTATTTTCAAGGCCTTATACTTTACAAAAAAAAAAATTCGATGAAAGTATTGGTAGAAAGTAAAGATAGATGTCTGAAATAAAGAGTGAAGAACACATCCCCAATTTCTGGCTCTTCAAGATGAGAGGGATACAAGCCAAAGCACAAAGGGAATGGACAGAAGTACATTACCAAGATGCAATAATTAATATAACAGGGGAGAAAATCAACATGACCATCACAGGATTTAACACTGGAGAGTAGAGTGAAGAACAGTGAAAATGAATGGAAAATTACAAAGGATGCCCTTGCATATTTGGCAGAAGAGTGCGTGGCACTGAGGTCTAAACTATGTGGAGGTTTTATAGAAACTACCTGCGCTCATATGGTGCCACAAGCAGTGAAGAACTTATGATTTACAAGACATTGAATAATCATAAAAGTCTTGCTTCAGTAGTACAGAGTTAAACCTTGATAAATTCTGTTTGGAAACACCTAACAAACTATAAAACCAAGACCAGAAGATTCAAATTGTATATAAGTAACTTGACTGTTCACAACAATAGAGTTCAAAAAATCAAATCATATAATGTGGATGCAAAAGCACAACATTATTAAGGTAACCGTTAAACCACACACATTTTATGGGAGTAGTCCTTATTACAAAAGATTTGTTTTCCTTACACATTTTGGATGTACAAAACCAACAAAAAACAAAAACAAAACAAAGAAAAGACAATTGGCAATAGAGCTGGATGCCAGTGCTTCCTCCCTATTCCTAGATAGTCACGAGCCTGAGATTGGAATATCATGGTTCACAGATGGCTGGGGTAGCAATCCATGAGACATTTATGTTCAATTATTCAATCAAAGATAGAGTTAAACCTTGGTTCAAATACTACAGACTCAGTCAATCATGAGTGAAAAAAACCAAGCAAGAGTTTGAGGCTCTGAGTCAAGTTTCATTAGTGTACGTGTGTGGGCGTGTGTGTGTGCACACACACAAATGGAATAAGAGAGGAAAAAGGAGAGAAAACAGGGAATATTAAGAGTTTAAGGACTATCCTAAGCATATATTAATTAATAAAAATGAGGGAAATCATGGAACCTAGGTTTCTTTGAGTCTGGCTTCCTTCACATAATATGATTGTCTTCTAAGTCTTTCCATTTTATTATGAAAGGGGCTGTGTCATTATTTCTGATAGAAGCATAAAATTACATTGTTTATATATACCACATTTTCCTGATCCATTCATCTCTCCAGGGGCATCTTGATTGGTTCCAATATTGCTCCCAAAAACATAGTTGTAGATTTAATGGGTTTTAGCTTGAGATCATTTTGACAAATCCCCAGGAGTGGGATTACTGGATCCAGAGGTACGTATATTTGACCTTACGAAATGAAGCTAATTGAAATGTACTCCAAAACATGGAAAAAACCGTCTTTTTTCAGATGTCAACCTTGATGTCGGTAAAGTATCTAGATCTTATTTTATTTCATTTGTCTTTTACCATTGGTTTATCCCTGGCAATCTCTGTCTTGATTCTGGTTCCTTCCTTCTTGTATATACATTTACCTGATTTGGAGAAGGAAAGGGAAAAATATAATGATGAAAGAATTAAAAAGAGTAACTCATTGCAACAATGATATTCACAAGATACTATATAATGGAAATGCACTTTACAACTTTGGAGTGGGTGGGAGGTATAGGTGGTGGGAAAGGATAGGAGAACAACAATGGAGTGGGTAATAATATTCAATAAGGAATGCAACTTACTCATGTAACTGTAACTACTCTGTCCAGTATTTTTGAAATAAAATAAAATTTTAAAATTGAGCATATCCTAGAAAAAATATTGTTTTCAAAATAATACATCTGTCACAGACCTTGTGAGTGATTCTAAAAGTCAAGCTGTTAGACTTGGAAAAGGATAGATTGGGAAGCCATCTCAAACAGCAATTGAAAGGCTGAGAGCTGTGCTCTTGAAAGGCCAAGCAGTCAAGGGAAGACAGGGGTATGATTTATTACCTCAAGAGTATTTAAGTTCGAGCTGTTGGACACTAAAATATTAAGACTTCGGAGACAAGATGGATGTCTGTGTTATGGTTGGAATGACTATTATTCCCTTCTGCTCCCTAACAATAAGGGATTCAATTGTCACTATGTCTACAAACAATACTTCATGTTAATAGTTGTAACCACAAGCTATATTGATGTCTTTGTTTGTGGACATACCTGCAGCCACTGACCACCCCCACCCCCGTCAAGCAGGATTTAGGGATCCAGAAGTTGGCAATGACACTTTGGGTCCTCTGGTGATTTCTTTCCTCTCACTTCCTGTGATTTCTTACTTCTTTGTCCAGGTATCCCATCATCTTGGTTGTCGCATGGTTGCAGTTAGTGACAGTACTGATATTCTGAACACTTCAAAACAAACCATGAAAAACACTTCCTCAAAGAACATTGACAAATGTATAGGAGCACCTGGAAAGATACCAAACATCAGCAGTCACCCTATGATTCTCTAGCAAGAAAGTACAATTCAGGAGTATCTTTACTTCTGATAATATGAGATAGATAATTGTCCCTTTTGGTATTTGGTATTGCATACATTTTCAGAAACACATATACATTGTGAAACAATGTCATTTATTTCATAGGTCACAGGCCATGTGACTGGAGTGATGACCCTAATACCTTATCTCAGTTTCCTGATTCAGAATTAGATGAGTGTGAATTGCCTAATTATGAGCATTTCTCCATGAAACTCAAGACACAAAATGAAGTGTCAGGGTCAGGCCATTCCATACCTGTAAGGATTTTACATATATTAGAGTAATATATGCCTACACTGCTCAGCATTCATGGCACATTGGTGTGTTATAATGGTCTTCAGATCAGAAATATGCTAAAGCTTAAAGTAGAATGATGGGCTATACATTTTCAACGCAAGAGTGATGATCACCCCCTGCAATTATTCTCAGTGGAGAATCCTTCCTATACATTTTACTGACTTAGCATCTATTCTGGACTTTACCATTATCAGGCAGGGTCACACTGGATTGAGCTACAATACTGCAGCAACCTTAGCTGCCTTTGAATTTTATCTCCAATATTGATACCAAGGTCAAATCTGCAACTCTAATCACATAGTTAGTGAACACCTGAACTTTTCAAGCGTGGTTAAATATTCAGCTATCACTGCTCATTGCCAGTGTTAAAGATCTCACTCCTTCAGATTTATTGTGTATCTTCTTGTATTTCCAACACTGCTTTAGATGTTGGATTTTTAAGTAGAGCTTTTAGTTTGCATTTGATTTATGGAGGTGCTAGTGGTGCCAGTTGAACTGCATATATTATAATGTAAGTAATTTGATGTTTTGACTTATGAATTTAATTTTGGCAAATGAGGAAGTGAATATACATGACTCACAAAAGTTTTTTTATGTGTATTGGTATTGCTATATTGTGAACTTCCTAAAAGCCATCCATGGGAACACATGTCCCTAATCCCATCACTTCTGTCACTGAGATAAGGTTTGAAAGGTCCAGACCACTTAGCGCTTCATAGTCAGGACCTTTCTACAAAGAAGGGGGAGAGAACAGCGAAAACAGAAAATGAATCTTCCAACTGTTTTCATACATATTCTTTAGACTTAGCCATTGAGACCACCATAATAGTATTGTTTATGACTTCTTTCCTACATTTTTCCTGTTCTTTGCTGTTTTATTTATGGATCTCTAAAAATCATATAAGAAACACATAAGAAATGTATATAAATCATAAAAAATAGTTTGTTAGGGATATATAATCCAAAAAGAATAATTTTAGGAAAATAGTAAGCACATAAAATGTAATGCATTGACATTGTTGAAAACTTCAGCAGTTGTATTTTATTTACTCTGATAACAAAGTTTATACACTAAGTTACAATAGTATTCCAAATGGAAAACAGAACTAGAAACATGAAGGGTGGCACTAAAGAATGCTACTGCTACCACTAATAGAGTAAGAATGAAATTTAGGCAAAATTCCTTCAGAGTAAAAGCCACAGGACAACCCCAACATTACTTTCATTGTTCATATGAAGAAAAGAACTTTTTTGGTAGTAAAGAAAAATTTTCACAGATATTAATATCAATTGGGTATATATTTCTTAAGGCCTTCAGGAAGGATGCTGTGACCATGTTGGTGGAAACTGACTTCTTTGAGACCTACTTCACAATGGGCAGACACCATTCCAAGCACTGCACTTGCATTAGGGTAATTTTAGTGCTCATGTGTGTTCTTCAAGTTAGGAAATGAATTAAGTATTTTATTAAAAACAGAAGTAGGCAAGAAGGCCAAACAAATTTCCCAAGAACCTAAGACTGATCAGTTGTAGACCTGTAATTCAAATCCAGGTTTCCACCAGGCATATCTGAGGCTATTCTCTGTAACATTCATTATCTTTAAAGAGTTATGGAGCAGATGAACTCACATTATCTCCCTAATTATGGTTATAAGGGCAATAACAATGCTACAGAATATAAGCATTTTTAAATGAAAAGGGTGTGGATAATGAGAGTGTAAGTGATCTTTATACCAAGTAAAGATCGGTTTAATTTCTACAAAAATACCTGAATGAACATCACTAACCGTCCACTGTTTATTATTCCTGGAGTAATTCCTTAAGGAGAACAAATCCACTTTTTCTGATGATCACAGGTTTTTATCATTAAGTACCTTGAATACACAGGGAATAGTTTTTATGGATATATAATCCAAAAGGAATAATTTTTGTGACTAGTTACTTTCTTGTTGTACTAAAGAAAATCTATTCCCTATTCTAAAACTTATATCAATTTAATGGATATTAGTTTTATCAGTATAAATTAGGTGTGCATAATATATGTAATGTATTCTATTACATAACATATAAATGATATATTTATAATACATTTATCATTATTGATATTCTATAAATAATATTCTATAAATATTCTATAAATATTATGAATAATATATGTATAAAACTGGTTTTAGTATTATACTGTGAAGGATACAAGGAATGACAACTTTATTTAACTAAATATATTTGTATGTTTTAGTCACATAATTTATTTTTGTGCCAGTACTGATACTTGAACTATGGTCTGGGTCTTGTCCCTGAGCCATTTCATTTAGACTGGCTTCATATAGCTATCTTCAGATCTCAGCCCCTAAGTAGCTGGGATTACACATATGAATCATGTTATATATTTTTTATTGTGAAAATACTGTACAGAGGGGTTACAATTACATGGGCAAGATAGTGAGTACATTTCTTATCAAGCATTGTAGCCTCCTCATTTGTTTACCCTTCCCATCCCTTCCCATCCTCCCTCCCCCCACACCCAATCCTTCACCTCCCAAGTTGTAAAGTTCGTTTTTGACATGACAAATTTTACTTCTCATTGTTGCAACAGGTCCTCATGTTATATTTTTTGAATTCCATCCTTGGCATGTTCCTACATAATTATTTCTGAATGTTCAATTATGTTATGATATTCCATTTCTAAACCAACTGAATAATAACTGAATAAATAACTGAATAAATAACTACTTATTGGGTAAAACGCTATGTTGCAATCGAACTTGTAAGGACCCTACTTTACTATCAATTTTCAAAGACATTTCTAATTTAATTCCTGGACAGATGAGCAGAGAAATTAAATTATGTATGCATAATATACGTAAAATACTATATTACATAAAATATAAATGATATACTTATAATATATGCATAATTAGGGATATTCTATAATTACTATAAATAATATATTATAAAACTGGTTTTATTATTATACTGTTAAGGATACAAGGAATGTCAACAACCCTATCTTAACTGTCTCATTTTCAACAGTATATAAACTAGGCTAAGAACATATACCTCAAGAAAGCACACCTCTGTAATCACATATTCAATTTCAAATATTCTCCTCATCATTATGAGGACAAGAAGTGGCACTGTGGCTCAAGTGGTAGAAGGCTCCCCTTGAGCTGAAGAACTCAGTGATATGTTAACACTCAGGTCCTGAAATTAAACTCCAGGACCGACAAAAATACAATTTGAAGAATTAAAGCATTACGGCTGGGAAGGAGACTCAGTGGTAGAGTGCTTGTCTTGCATTCATGAAGTCCTGGGTTCAATTCCTCAGCACGACATAAGAAGAAAAAGTGGAAATGGCTTTGTGGCTCAAATGGAAGAGCACTAGCTGGAGATGAAAAGCTCATCAGGGACAGTGCTCAGACCCAGAGTTCAGGCCCTCCTACCACCACCACCTCCACCAAAAAATTAAAGGATCAAACAACCTGAAGTTCTTGTCCAGAATAATGAGGGCAGCATTATCCGTTTACATGACTTAGTGACTTTAAGCCTAGTTTACCAGGGGAGGTAGTGGACAATTGTGTGTTAACCAAAACCTGCAAAATTCTTTTGTACTTTCCCAAGGAGGGAGCAAGTAGGGAATGTGGGGAGAGGGGAGGTGTTTGGTGACCTTGCCTTTTGGTGCAGTGATTGTTTTCTGGAGTAAATTCAGAGAAATTCTGCTTGCAATCCTAGTTGCATGGGGAATGAAGAAGCCATGCCCTGGAAGTGTTTTTATCCTGTCCTTGGCCTGGTTCCAACCTCCACTGTATAGTCCAAGTACCACTTCAGGCCCAAGAAGCTGTGAAGACTACTGATCTACTGGACAGGTGGACCTAACCACAGCCAGAAAAGGCAAAAAATGCAATGCCCAGGACAGCACTGGAAATCTACACCAGGAAAAGATTTTTTTATATTTTTTTATTGTAAAAATGCTATACAGAGTGTTTACAGTTACATGAGTAAGGTAATGATTACATTTCCTATTGAGCACTGTTACCTCCTCCTTTGTTTTTCCCCTACTACTTCCCTCCCCACCTCTCCAACTCCTTTCTCCTTGACTCCTGCCCGACATTATAAATTCATTTTCGACACAGTGTCCTGTACAACTCATCGTCACAATGAGTCAACCTGCATCCCCATTTCAGCATTCTGGTATAACCTTTCCACTCCCCAAATTACAAAAATGTATATAAAAGATGCAGAACACTAGAATCAAATACAGTGAAAACAGGAATTATACCATGGGGGTATGAACCTACAAAAGAATCACATAGTGCATTAAAAGTTTATTAAAAACAAAAGGCAAGAAAGATAAATCCACTTGTGTCTCTGATTTGGGGTATATTTCGCTTAACATCATCTTATATGGTCATATGTACATAGCCTTTGATCTTCTGTGCTTGTTCTAGACATGTACTAGTCCTTCCAAACAAGGGAAAACATGGGACCTATGTTTCTTTGGGCCTAGCCTTACTTCACTTAATATAATACTTACCAAGTCTTTCCATTTCCTAAAAATTGCAGCAATTTCATTCTTTCTAATGGAGGCATAGAATTCAATTGTGTGTGTGTGTGTGTGTGTGTGTGTGTGTGTGTGTGTGTGTGTGTGTGTGTGTGTGTTTGTGTGTGTATCACATTTTTTTGATCCATTCATGTACTGAGGAGCATCAAGATTGGGTCCATATCATAGTTACGTGGAATAATGCTGCAGTAAACATGGTTGCGCTTGCAACTTTGGTATGACCTTGTTTGTGATCATTTGGGTAAATGCCTAAATGCCCAAAAGTGGGATTGCTGGGTCATAGGGGAGCTTTACCTGGAGTCTTTTCAAGAACTTCCATACTGCTTTACAAAGTGTTTAAACAAGTTTACACTCCCACCAACAATGCAATAGGAGTCCTTTTAGCCACATCCCCTCCAACATCTGTTGCTATTATATTTCTTGATTATAGCCATTCTAACTAGAGTAAGGTGCAATCTCAATGTTGTCTTGATTTGCATTCTTTTGTAGCTAGAATAGTTGAGCATTTCTTCATGTGCCTAATGGCCATTTTTATTTCCTCTTCAGAGAACTCTCTCTTTAAGTCTTTAGCCCACTTAGTTATCGAGCAGTTGTTTCTTTGAGGATTTGCTGTTGGAGAATTTAATTTTTTGAGTCCTAAGTATATTTTAGATGTGAGACCTTGTCCATTTTATGTCTCATGAAGATCTTCTCCCAGAACGTGGGCTTTCTATTGATCTTGCTAACTATGACCTTTGCTTTGCAGAAGCTCTGATGTTTCATGTAATCCCATTTGTCCAAATTTTCTTTGATTTCTGTTTTTTGACTATTATAATATGTTTATTGTATACAGACTCCATTAGCACTTGGAATTTATAATTCCATCGCATCTTGTAATAGCAAATTACTAGTTTCATAAAGAGATGAATTAAAAAATGAATTTCTTAATTTATCTTTCTTTACTCTTTGTTTCTGGCTCTCTATAAAGAAAATTTCAGCCTGTACTAAAAAGCTCTAGAGTTTATCCTATTCCTTCATGCAATGTTTTCATGGTGTCTTCTTTTATTTTGAGGTCTTTGATCCATTTGGAGTTGATTCTCGTGCAGGGTTATATATACGGATCTAGCTTTAGTTTTCTACAGGTGTTTAACCAACTGTGCCAACATCATTTACTCAAAAGGCTGTCTTTCTTCCATTCTATTTTTTTGCTCCCTTGTCAAACATTCAGTGGCTATAGGTCAGGGGTTCATTTCTGAGTCTTCAGTCCTACTCCATTGGTCCTCAGGTCTGTTCTTGTGCCAGAACCAAGCTGTTCTTATTACTTTTTGCTTTTCTTATTACTTATTGCTTTTTAGTAGAGTTTGAAATTTGGAACTGATATTGCTCTAGTGCTCTTCTTTCTTCTAAGGATTGACAAACCTAAAGCCATCATTATACTTAATGGTGAAAAGTTAAGGACATTTCTTATAAATTCAGGAATGAGATAAGGATGTCTGCTCTCTCCACTACTCTTCAAATTAGTATTAGAATGCTAGATGGGGCAATAAGACAAGATGCTAACTTACATGGGATCCAAATAGAGAAAGATGAAGTAAAACTCTCCATCTTTGCAGATGAGCTGGTCTTGTATTCAAAGAACCCCATGATCTCCACTCCCAAGTTACTTGAGCTGATTAGAAACTTTGGCAAACTAGCCGAGTATAAAATTCACCCTCAGAAATCAATGGCTTTCCTGTATTCCAATAACAATATGAGTGTGGCTGAAATTAAGAAAGCAACCCCGTTTTAATACCCACACAAAAAATAAAATACCTAGGAGTTAACTTAAGAGGTGAAAGACCTGTTTGATGGAAATTTAAAAACCTGAAAAAGAAAATGAAAGCATAACTCAGGAAGTGGGCAACCTTCCACGCTCATGGATTGGGAGGATTAACATCATGAAAATGGCAATACTGCCAAAGGCTATATCCAAATTCAATGTGATCCTTATCAATATCCCAATCTCACTCTTCAATGAAATAGAAGAAGCAATCCAAAAAGTCAGATGGAACAGTAAAAGACCCCGAATAGCAAAGAGGTCTTTTGTGATAACCCTGCCTATAGCTCACAAAACACTTAATTCCTAGGTCTGGACGATTGTTCCTAGATAGTGAATTACTTAAGTGTAATTTGAATGCATAAAACATGCATATAAAAATAGCACATTTTCATCTCATGTGAAAACAACCTTTTCTCTATCTCAAATTTATTTCCTGAAAGGCATTTTTAGAGAGAATCTATTTTCATTTTTAGATGAAAGGCTTGTAGGAAACTATGTTCATAATCTGGCTCCTCCTCCCGCACCTCAACACCTAAAACACAAATTTCACAACGCATTTACAAGAAACAATAAAAAAAACCCTGGGAAAGCTCAGATGCTGAACGTTTTTACAAAACCCAGAATATAACTCTGCTGTCTGAGGGAGGGGCTCTCTGAATAAATTAACAAGCAAACTCCAAAAAGCAGCCAGGAATACAAGATGTGAGTGTCTCTGGCTGCTACTCCATGGACAAGGAGCATGGAAGGGCTTCCTGAGCCTGCTCGAGAGAGCATGGAAGAAAGTTTCCTTGTCAGCCTGAGTACAAAAGTTGGCATCACCCCTCCTGGGCCTGTCTTTCTTGTCTTCTCTCCACAGCAGAGCAGAGTAGTCCTGTGCTCCACGAAGGATAAATATTGTACAAGCTGATCCACAGACTGGCTTCTGTTCAATCTGTACTCCTTCCTAGGTGGGCGGCCCCTGCCCTGTGGTGTATGTGTGCTCCCAGGGGCTGATCCTCAAGGCCCAGGCCCAGGTGGCAGGCATGTGCTAGATGTGAGTCAGTGGCATTTTGTCATTCATCCACCAGCTGCCGGGTTGCTGCCCTAGTCTGACAGCAGGTGCACCCTGATCTTCTCCTACAGTCCCAGGAGAGGTGCACACAAGGGTCCCATATGAAGATGCTGCAACTAGGATCCTACTTCACCAGACAGACCAGCATGCCAGATGAAGTGGCTGCCGCCTGAATTACTAATTAGTTTATGGAGCAGTATTAAACAAAGCGATACATACTACTGTATGGTATGTAATGCTCTATCCTTGAGTCTCTAGTTCAAAATCATTGAACTTTTTGCTAGCAAGAATGGATTTTATTGTTTGTATTCATAAGGCCATATTGGAAAACTGAAATAAAAGTACAACAAAACTCTTACCCGTAAACACGTGATTAAATCTCAGAATTTGAAAAAAAATTGTATGTAAGTAGTACAAATAAAGTTAGACTAGAATAGTAAAATACACACAAAATATATAACATTAGTTACATTCAAGTGTAAAGTAAGTAATTACAGACAGAATTCGTACTGGATTAAAAAATATTTCAATGGTTTAACAGGTGGAAGTGATATAGTTTATATATTTTGTTTTTATAAAACTTATTTGTATCTCCCAGTTCTGTTTTTCTCAATAAAGGAAAGTGTTAGAAAGTAGATATTATATGTGCCACCTCTTGCTTTCAGTACCACGAAGGGGAGTGGCACTTCCTATTGGGAGTCCTGGGATGAAACCCACACCCAGCCCATGTAGACCCATCAGAGGTCCATGTGGTGACCCTAAGGGGGCCCAGGACACTGCATTGCTGCTGCAGCAAGTATAGCACTTGTTGCGGTGGGCTGTAGCCAACAAGTCTCCATTAGTGACCAAATCAAGCAACCCAGACTCAGATGTCAAAGCCAAGGGAGAAGGCAGGGCAGACACCAAGTCCTGCCTTCCATCTGTGCAGACTACACTGCAAAGGCCAGGCCCATTCCCCTGCTTTGGAGAACAACGAGGGTAGGGGGTGAGCCCATTGCCTCCAAATGGAGTATCCCTGGAATGGTACCCAGAGCTGGGCCCATATGGGCCAGAAGGTTGACGGAGGAGACTACACAGCAAAGCCAAAGGGGCTTCAGTCCCTCGGTGCTGCAGTTGGTGCGCTGCAAATCCAGGCTCCTCTGGCATGGATGGGCATATGTAGGGTTGGACCTGTATCCAACTCCACAGGGACCAGAAAATGGAGGTCCACAGAGATGCTGAAGGGGCTCGAAATTGCTGAGCTGCTGCAGCTGTCACAAGCCGGCTGGCAGAGGGGCCAGCACATGGCTCCAGTCCCCAGACCCCCTTAAAGCCTGATGAGGTGAACCAAGGTTGGGCTACCTGGTCCCAAGGAGGCAGACTGCATGCTCAGCCTTCCTTTACCCATGGACTGTGCAGTGTACAAACATGGTTTCCCCCACCCCGCACTCATGGGGACAGGCAGTGACTCCAGAACAGAGTCTCCCGAGGATGGGCCACGCACTCAGGAGCACAGAAGACCAGTACTAGCACAACTGGAGGAGGAGAGGGCAGCAGTGGCCTCAACTCTAGCCCCATAGCTGCCAGCTGCTGGGTGAAATGGAGCAACTGAGACTGGGAAGTTAAGTGGGAAGTGTGGGCGGGGTTCATCTAGCAATACTGGGGAGCATGCACACACATCCACTCACAGCACATCCACCGTAAGGGAGTTGGCCCCACATTTCAACGGGTGACCTAAGAAGGCACCCACACCCACAGGGACTACAGAAATGGAGTTTCACGTAGTGACTTGGAAAGGGCTCCAGGGCACAGCCTTGGAGCAATGAACAATTGGCAAAAAAAAAGAAAAAAAAAAAAAGAAAAACGAAAAATGTCCAGGAAAACTATTCATTAATGATAACCTATTACACTTTAAAAACAGTTTTGCTTTCCTCTTGTCCTATATTTTTCCATGGGGACCTCTGAATTAACCAGAAATCTCCAGGATTTCTTCATGCATAGTAACACCAATACATATAGCTTCTATTATTTTTTAATTAAGAGAAGTTGCATTTAGTCCTTTCCCATGTTTGATTCATGTAAAGAAATCCTGAAGTGTATCTGTAAAACACCAAACTCAATATTTCTTCTGAATACCTCACTGAAGAAAGAGAATAAAATGACCAAGCAACAGGTATCACCCATATTGTCACCTATCTAGCTATTTCTCTGATTAGAAAATAATCCTGCCTGCACATGTAGATCGCTTATGCAAAATATTTTCCAACAGCTCTTGTTGTTATTTAACATTTATCTTCCTCTTCCTGCCTCCTCTCCTGCTCCTCATCCCTAGGTTCCTGTTTCCCTCTTCCTTCTCTCCTACCTCTATTTTCTCCCTGTCCCCTTCTCTTCTCTCTCGTGCTATGCCCTTTCTCCTCTCTTACCCCTTCCTCCTCCTTTCCTTTCCTCTTTCTCCTACACTTTCACTTTCTTCTACATCTTTATGGTCCTGGGGGTTGGACACACACTAAGCAAATGCTCTGCTGCTCGCTACGGCCTCCAGTCTGGACTTCATTTCAATGACACTCTATTTCTTTGCTACAAACCCAACAAAGTGTTTTGATTCAGGATTTAATTCATTGTACATATTGTACATCATGAATATTTGCTACTCCATACAGTGTGGCTAATAGGTTTGGATTATACTTTGGGCTTCAGTTAAACTCATCAGAAACAATGTTGAAGGCAAGCTAATGTGATCCTGTTACTCCCACATTAATGAACTGGTTACTTTGTATCTTGCACAAGTACTTCCATATTGCTCCCAGTTTAATGAACTGTCACTTTGTGGTAGCACCCACAGTAATACTAACCCAAGGATTGCTGGGGATCAGAAGATTAAGTCCAGACAGGAAAATCCATGAGATATGCATCTGAAATTAACTATTAAAAAGCCAGAAGAAAACTTGTGACTAGGTGGTATAATGCCATACTTCCACAGAATAAGCTGACGACAGGGCCCCCCTGCCACACACACACACACACACACATACACACACACACACACACACACACACACAATTTCCCAGCTAGAGCAAGTACAAGATCTGTTTTCCCAATGATATATCTGAGTTCCAATCCTTTGTGTTTGGATATTTTTGAAAGCTGTATCATCAACTTACCTAATTTTAATAAATGACATCCTGCTCACTATTATTTAATGCTGGTTGGAAAATATTTTAAGACACATTTTCATGTAGAAAATTGAATTTTTCCCCAAATCGTGACTGTCTTAGTTTATAAGAAAGAAAGAATTGTGCCTTTAATTCATTAGTTCATAAATTAAAAAAAGTAACCCTAACCCTAAAACCACTTGCCTTTGCAATCAAAAAGCCACACAAATATATTAAATTTATACATCCTATCTTTGATTCAACTCATCTTTCTTAAAATAGTTTCTAGTTTTATTCAATATCTTGTCATTTTTCTAACACGAACCCTAACTGGAACATTCAGGCTAATCCTCACACTAATCATATCCCAATCCTAATATTATTAGCAGTTTTGTATTTCATATTCATCCTAATTCTATCTTGACTTGTTATACGAATATTTACTTTCAGTTTGACCCTAAATTTTCCATTTCCCTAATGCTAACACTAAGCCCAGCTGGAACTGAAACCTAACTTTCAACCTAATAATAGTCCAAAATTAATATTAAAAATACTCTAGTTTTTATTCATTGGAATGAATATTCCAGTTTTCACTCTGGAAAGGAGTTTCAATTTGCCCTAATTCCAACAAATTTCCTGACTCTGTCTCTGAAGTTATCTTGTTCCCTAACATAAACCATTATATTACTTGTCATCAAATTCTCTTATCAGGAAAAACAGTGTAGTTTCCATTGATCCTACTTTTTCCTGAACCACTGTATCCTAAAACAATTTCATATTTACTTATCCTCTAGTCCATTACTCAATGCTAACTCTCAACCTAAACCTGGCTGGAAAACTCTCATTAATCATTACAAGAATGATCACTGAGAAATATATATATATATATATATATATATATATATATATATATATATATATATATATATATATATATAATGGTAATGTTCTAGTTACTATTCAGTCTCACATTTTTGTTTTCACTTGATAGTGAAAACTCAATTTTTACTAAAGCTTTCCTATTCATAACACTAATCATAATCAGAAGAAAATACTGACACTGATTTTAATCCAAATTTTATGTCAATACTAACACTTACTAGTTCGTTTTACCCTAGTTTTCATTCATCCTAACTTGATTCAAATATGCCTTCCAAACATAGGTTTCAATTTTTTTCCAATATCTTAGTCACTTTCTAACCCTAAACTTAATCTTAACTGGAATATTGAGAATAAATATAAGCCTAATTGCAAGTAGATTCTAATATCAATAGCAGTACTCTAATTCAAATTCATTCTAATTCTTACCAGACTTATTCCAAAATTTACCATCAATTTGAGCTTCATTTTTTTTTCTCCTTCACTCTAACCCTAAACGTGGCTGGAATCCTAACCATAACCTTAACACAAATGGTATCACAATTCTAAAATTTATGAAAAATACTGGTTTTGTGCAATCCTAACTGAAATTCCACTTGTAATTCTTGAAATAAATTGCAAGTCTTCCTAAACCCTACAGATTTTCTCACTCTTATCTCTGAACCTATCCTGTTTCATAAGAGGAATCATTAATCATGAAACCAATTGATCTCAAATCCTGATATTATGAAATACATTATACGTCCATTATCCCAGCTTTTCCTGAATTCCTAGAACCTAAAATAAGTTCAGATTTAATTAACATTTATCCCATTCCTTTTTTTTCTTTTTGTTGGTTGTGGGGTTTCATCTCTGGGTCTGGGCTTAATCCCTGAGTTCTAGGCATGGGCATGATCCCTGAGTTCTTTAGCTCAAGGTGTGCACTTTACCACATGAGCCACAGCACCACTTTCTGGTTTTCTGGTGGTTAATTGGAGATAAAATTCTCACAGACTTTCCTGTCAGGGCTGGCTTTGAAATGCGATCCTCAGAAATCAGCTTCCTGAATAGGTAGGATAATGGACGTGAGCCACCAGTTTAATATATTTCTTTACTCAATCCTTAACCTCCTTTAACCAGAAACCTAATCCTAATCACAACCTGAATTAACACCAAATGGTTAATGTAAGGAAAATTGTCTGGATTCTATTCAATCACACATTTTTTTGCTTCTACTTCTTAGTGGAAAACTAAATTTTACCCTAAAGCTTATCCTTCCCTAATCCTAACAAGAACTAAAACAGTAACACTTTAAACCAAATTATATATGAATGTTTAAAATAACACCCACGCTTGTTTTCATTCATTCTAACTTTGATGTTATTCCTTCTTCTTAAAATATGTGGCAGTTTTACACAATATCTTACTTTTTTTTTTCTCATCCTAAACCCAGCTCTAACTGGAACACCTTGCCTAATCCTAAACCTACATATAACCGAATCATAATGTTAATAGCAAGCGTCTATTTCACAATTATGCTATCTCTTGCTCAGCGTGTAGGTCTAAATTTTATTTGCATTTTGACCTTAAATTTTTAACAGTGTTTTTCTATTTCCTGTCAAGTTTTATTTTTCATTTCTTTTTAATTTTATTTTATTGTAATGAGGCTTACATAGGGATTACAGTTACATGTGTAAGGTAATGAGTACATGTCTTGTTGAGCATTGTTACCCCCTTCTTTGTTGTTGTCCCACTATCCCTTCCCTCTCCAACTTCCATTACTCTTCTCTCCTCATGGTGTAAAGTTCATTTTCAGTACAGTGTGCTATGAGTATTATTGTTGCAATAGGTCATCCTGTGTTGAGCCTAAATTTTCTATTTCTCTAACCCTAATTCTAATTCTGTCTGGTATCCTAACCCTAACCATAATAATAATGATAACTCAATTCAGAAGTTAACAGAAAATACCCCTTTTTGTTCAACCTGATAATCCACTGTACGTCTTGGATTAAATTGCAGTTTAGCTTAAATCTTCCAAATTACTTTATATGTGCATATAAAAAGATGTAATTTTATGTGAAAAACAGAAGATCTTTGGAGAAAGGAGTAACAAAAAGGAAATAGAGGGAGTAAAATCAAATATTTTAATATATTATGGAAAGAGCAAAATTAAACTGCCACTTCTGAAAATGAATAACCATTAACAAAACAATAAAATGTTTCCATTCTTAAAGTGCATTATACTTCAATATAAAGTTTATCTCAAAATAGAAATTCTGCATCTAATCTAATGTACGTTTGCATGCACAAAATTCTGTGACTTCTAGTCTTATTATGTGATATTAATTACATTTTTATTGTGAAATGATCCCTACTTATATTTATTACAAACTTCTGCAATTATACAAATCATGCCTGTACATGCTAATTTACGTAATTTAATACACAAACAAAAGTATCTTTTTTCTTGTCTCCCACAGGGAAGGATGAAGTGCTGAAATATACTAAATAGAAGCACTCTAACAGAGAGTCTATAGGGAATGGAAATTTGCAACTTGAGGATGGGAACATGAGCACTTTCTACTTGGCTGAACAAGAATTCTTGTTTCTACAGTACTTTCTTGGCATTTAGTCACACAGGGAAAGCCACAAAATTTGAAGTTCATATGAAAGAATTACATTCTTAAAAGTTGTGTCAACCCTGCTCAAAAGCTCAATTTTATCACTAGTTCTTCGTGCTTGCTGGCTGATCAGTTTCCCTATCATATTTACATATTATTAAGCATATTAGTCATTGAACTGGCAGTACATGGCAGAAGACTCCTGAAATCACATCTATTGCAGTGTAATATTTAGAAGAGAAGAAAAAGATTATATTGATCTCCAATTCCTCCCTTTGGCCTTCAATATAGTAATTAATTGTCAAAACAATCACATAAGATGTTAGTCTATTTTCCAAATTTAATTAGAGATTAAGCAAGTGTTTTTTGCAGTAAAGTGATGACAGTAGTATCACAGCTCTGATATGGGCACCTCCTCCCTAACAAGTAATGCTCTATGAAGTGTAAATATGGACGCCACACTAAATTCTCTCTCCCTTTCTCTCTCTCTCTCTCTACACACACACACACACACATCGGAGATCAGTTCCATTCCTCTGTAATTATAGTTGATTGATGTTTGTTCCCTTGCTTTTCTTTGATTCAGGATCTTACTTGGACCTGTATGTTTCCCCGAGATCAAGTCCCTTCTTTGTATACCGTGTATCTTTGTATGTTTCAGGTCAATTAACAGTACCTTGAATACAACATCTTCAAACTTGACATTCAAGTCAAACTCCATGAATTCATATTACTATTCCAAAATGCTAAAATGTATTGGATCTAGGGACAAAATGCCCACCTTGTTATTTTAGAAGGAATTGACATCATGAAAAAGAAGAATATTAATCAGGAACCGAGGTAAGAGAATGGGAGTATGTGGGAAAATGTAGAATACTGTATGTGTGTTAGAGATACAGAATAATAGGTTCATTTATTGAAAATTTGTCATCCTATATTGAAAGCTCAATTTAAGCATACAGTTTTCCAGTTACTTTGCTTACCTATCACTTCTGATCACAAATCCTCTTATGAATGTTTATATTATCTTTGAATAAATCACACAATTTGCAGGTACTTATCATCTTAAGGAAAGACTGTCTGCTTCTAGGTTTTTCATTATATGTGACAAAACCTTATTTTTTGTTTCCCTGTTTGCTGAATAAATGTATTCCGGGAAACAGGTATTGACAACAAATCTGAGTGTAATTTTCATTTTATAAATTTCAAATGTATTATAAACTTTGTATTGACTAGTTATTTTTTTAAATGACTGATATTCATGAACACAATATTTTGGTGCCTTTAAGTCAATTGAGAATTGCTGTGGTAGTTCTTATGTCTAATTGACTTAACCATTATGTTATTCATGTATAAACATTGCATTGCACTTTTTTATTTTTATATATAAAATAATCCCCAAGGGTTTTCTTTAAAGTGATAATGGGGGGAGGTTGTCTTCTTGTTCCAAACTTTATATTTACGTCAGTAAAACTACTAGAAACACATTCTGTTTACTGGAGCAATATAAAAGATGAGAACATATTTCTAAAGAGAATGGATTGATTGATTAAAACATAGAATAGAGTAAAATAGTCAGGTTTCTTGTTTGAGACTCCATAAATTTCATATGAATGTAGCTCAAGATAAGAATCAAAGATAAATTCATATTTATATTACTGAGATTTACGTCACAATATAAGAAATATACGTATTTTAAGGAATTGGTTATTCAAAGCCCTAGATACCTAATGGATGAAGAATGGAATTGAAAAAAAGCAGAGGAAAACAATTCAACATGCATCTATTATGATTTTATAATACTAATATGAAAGCAATGGAGCTTTTGCCTTTCTGAAGAAGAACGTCTAGGCAGTAATTTCAATGTAAGTTAGCAATTGCAATGAGTCTAAAGTCTTTACTTCCAAGATATCCAAGAATACTATACTCATCCTTTGAAGAGTAAAAAAGTAATTATTTTCATTAACTTTGCTTAATATGAATTTATTTGTAGTAAATAGGTTAAAATGTCTTCTTTCTCTCAATGTAATAAGATACATTCTGTCTCTTTCTGTTTCTTCATACAAGCCTGAAATCACTACTTCAACGTAATATAAGCAGAAAAACAAAAATAACCTGATACAACAATTACAAATCCTAAATTATGTGAAAACGTACACAATATAAAAAATAAATCTGAGGAAGAGGAAAAACAATGACAGAATAACAACAGAAAATTATCCTAGCAATCTCTAATGAAACAGAGGTTTATAGTCCTAGCAGATACTCCACTTCTAGAGGGTCACATCAAATCAGCTATAATTATAGATATGCAGCTATAAAAATTGACATAACTATAAACATATAATTCATAAGAAGATTTTATACTGTCTTCACAAGAAAACAGAATTCTATGAAAAGGTGCCAGCCAGGTAGTTGACTGCTATGACTATGTTGGCCAACACATTCAAAAGCACATCTGCAGTCTGGAAATAAATGGGCAACATGGAAAAAAGCAGGAACAGAAGCATACATCAGAGAAAGCCACATCCGTACACATAGACAATTCACCATACCACTGGACATTCCGAACTGTCACTGGAACCACAAATATTAACATCACAACATCTCACCACAACTGATTTCTCTTACTACACTTAATGGACCTGACAAAAATGCAACTCCAGAAAAACAAATCATAACAGGAGACCAAACAAAGACCTGGCAAATCAACCAAGAACATAGAGAGTCACCTATTCAGGTCATAGATCCTCCAAAGAAAACCTCCAAATGGACAAAACAAATCAGAAAAATACAAGAAAAGTGACCTCAAGGTAGTATAATTCACACAGTAAATAACCAGGCATTAAAACAGACAATCAAGGACCTAGAAGAGAGTTATCAAACGTATTACAGATACTGCTGAAAAATGTGATTAATGGAAAGATAGAAAACCTCTACAAGGAAATTTGTGAACAAATGAGACCAACCAAAGATTAGCAAAATAATTCATGAAGACTACAAACAGAAAGATAAATAAATTCTGAGAAGTCAAGGGAGTCCAAGAAAAAATGGATGCCTAGTTAAAAGATATGAGAGAAGACACAGCTAAGAAAACAACGCTTGCAACTCCCCCACCCAAAGAAAAAATGTACAGAGGGCTGGGAAGGTGGTTCAGTGGTACAGCACTTGTCTTGCATGCCTGAGGACCTGGGTCCAATTCATCAGCACCACATAAGCAAAAAAAAAGAAAAAAAGAAAAAAAGAAAAAGAAAAAACCCGGAAGTGGCACTGTGGCTCAAATGGTCGAGCGCTAGCCTTGAGCTGAAGAGCTGAGGGACAGTGCCCAGGCCCAGAGTTAAGTCCCCATGACTGGATGCAAAAAAAAATGTACATAAAGTCCATAAAAGACCTAAAACAAAGGTTTAATAGAGAGACAGAACCCCTAAACTATTACCAACTAGAAGACGGGGAAATCAAAAACAAAGTAGAAAGTCTCCACAGCAAATAGATGACATAGAAGATAATCTCAGGGCCAAATACAAAATAGCTCTAATAGGGAAGAGGAAACAATCATTTAGAACAAATCCAAGAAATAAGAAATGATCTTGCCAGAACGTCAAGACTCAGTTAGAAGATCAAATTTTGAGGAGATAGGTATCAAGAAGGAGAAGAGCAGGAAACTAAATGGATGGGAAACATATTACAGAATTCTAGCAGAGAACATGCCAAACATCCAAAGAGATAGGCTCATTCAGAGAAGAGAAGCCTTTAAACAAACACAGAATTCTAGAACTGAACAATCCACCATGACATCATAATCCACTAGAGGATCATTAACGATCAAGGAAAGGATTCTTAAAGCTGCCGTAGAGAAAAGATTGATTATTTATAAAGGATATACAGTCAGAATAGAAACAGATTTCTTAGCTGATATGGTAAAAAGGAGAGCCTGGAATGATGTATGACAAACACTAAAGGTAAACAACTACCAACCGTGAATACGGTCCCAAGCCAAACTTTCCTTTACATTTAAAGGATAAATAAACATATTTCATGACAAAGACAACTTGAAACAACGTATTTCCATCAAATCAGCATGATAGAATTTAATCAAATATATCCTACATAGAGAAGATCAAGAAGAACAGGAACTGGTTATATAAAATGTTCCCTACAAGAGTTCAAGGTAAATTTATTAAGAGTACATCAGGCACAGCTCCTAACAACAGGTGTATAACATAGCAGGACTTATCAGATATTTCTGCCTTAACTCTCAATAGCAATGGACTTAAATTTCCAAATAGAAGACATAGATTAGATAGCATTTAAAAACAAGATGCATCCATCTAGTATCTATGAGAGACACATTATCAAACACATTCTATGAAGCTAGAATTAGACTCTTCCCCAAATCACGTAGGGACTCACCAAAGAAAGAGAACTATGGACTCAACTCTTTGATTAGCATTAAAGAAGAACTTCTTAATAAAATTCTCACTAACCAATTTCAGCAACTAAAAAAAATCATATGGTATGATCAAATAGGATTCAACTTGGATAAAAGTCGATTTAATATTCTTGTGAATAAACATAATACAAACTATCAGCAGAAGCAGGGTCAAGAAACACATGATCGTCTATAGGGATGTAGAAATAGCTTTTAACAAGCTCCAATACCGCTTTATGATTAAAAGGTCTGAGAAGCTAAGAAAGCATGGAACATTCCTCAATATAATACTGAGTATGTATATGACACAGATAATTAGCATTTACCTCACGGTGGAAGCCTGAAGACATTAACATCAGGAATGAGACAAGATGTCCACTCTCTCTACTACTCTTCAATATGGTAGTGGAATTTCTTGTAAGAACAATAGACAAGAGAAAAACATCAAGCAGATCCAAATATGGAAGAAGTAAAACTATCCCTTTTTACAGATGAAATGTCCCTGTATTTAAAAGACCCTGTGGCTTCCTCCCTCAAGTTAGTACAGGTGATGCTAACCTTCAGCAATGTAGCTGGGTATAAAAACCACAAGAATCAGTAGTTTTTCTGTTACCAACAATGGGAAGATCCACGCTGAAATTCAAAATACAATCTATATGTATTAGCCTCAAAAACAAATTAAATCTACACAGAACAAAACAACAACAACAAAACTAGGAATTAATTAAATTAAAATTGTGAAGGACCTATATGTGAAAACTTTAAAAATATACAAAGGGAAATTGAAGGAGATTCAAGGAAATAGAAAGTCTTTCAATGTTCCTGGTTAGAAGAATTAACATTTTAAACATTGCAATATTTCCCCCAATTTTGCAATGCAATACTCATCAAAATTCTAACAATATTCTTCCATGCAGTAGAGAAAGCAATCCAACTTTAATATGGAATTACAAAATTTCAGATGATACAGAATGCTTAGAAATGAATTCATGTGCCTATAGTCATCATACACACACACACACACACACACACACACACACACACACAATGGGATTATATTCACCCATCAGAAAGATGACTTTTCACCAGTGGTAAGGAAAATAAAAAGTTTGGGAAAATTATATTAATAGAAAAGAGAAAGGAATGCAGACACAGAGCAATATAGGTTTCATGGATTCATTCATTTATTGAAACTAGAAGGTGCATACAAATCTATAAGTAAACAAGACCGATTCTACCTCGTCCCAGTTAATATGGCCATTACCAAGAAAACTAAGACTAGCAAATGCTGGACAATTGGGAACTCTATTACACTGTTGGTGGGAAATTAAACTCGTTCAACTATTGTGGAATGCAGTACGGAGTTTCCTGAAAAGACTAAACCTATATCTCCCTTAAGACCCAGTAATTTCCCTCAGGGGCAGTAATCCAATCAATAACAAACAGCCTCACATGAAAGCTACCAGTATATCCATGTTCAGGGCCCAGGCCCAGAGTTGAAGGACTGGAAAAAATTTACCACTGCTGGTGTTTGTTTCCGCAAATATGAACAGTTTGATATAAGATACCAAATCAATCTATTTCCAGTAGCTAGTTTAGGACTTAAAGGTAGTGGGGGATAAAATGGCTCCTTTGTTGAATGTTAGGAGAAGATGTAGGCAGTCCATGAAATGGGGATTTGTTGTTGTTGTTCGAGGTGCTTGAAGTCTGGGCTTGGGAACTGCCCCTGAACTCTGAAACTCAAGGTGAGTGCTCTACCTCTTGAGTGAAAGTGCCTCTTCTGGTTTTCTGGGGGTTAAATGGAAATAAGAGTTTCAGGGCTTTCTTGCCCAGGCTGTCTTTGAAATGAAGTCCTCAGATCTCAGCTTCCTGAGTAGCTAGGATTATAGCTGTGAGCCACTGGCACCAGGTAAAAATGGGGGATTATTAGAAAAGAAAATCGCCCTTTTCACCTGTGTCTAAACCACAGATACTATTATTAGAACACTTCACCTTTAACTCATTTCATCAGACATTTGTAAATTTTCTCTTTTCCTTCATGTGGGAATACTGCAGTCAATATCAACTCAGCTGAGGGACTGGATCAATTGTATGGTAATTGCTAGCACCTAATTTAAGAACTTTTACATCAAAAGAAATAAAACCCTCATTTGGAAGAATTGTGTTTTCTTTTTATTACAAATCTCTGCTAGATTACTTATTAATGTGATATTGGACCTCCTAAGAGAATGATGACATTTTCTTTCTCTTCAGCCTTCTCCCACATATGGTCAAATATTTAAGAATTCAAAGATTTGTATTGATAGTTGATTAAGCTGACTACTAAGAAAATGTGCATTTCTGGAATTTGATCTGCTGTCTTATTATATGCAAAAGGCTTTCTATGATTTATTTGTTCTACAAGGCATTCTACTTTCCAATCTTTGTGTGACCAATTTTAGTGTCTCTGATCAGTCTTTCTGACTCTCTCTCTGGAGTCACATTTGAGTTTGCCTCATAAAAAATATTTTAGTTATCAGCTAAATGACTCTCAGCTTCTGTTTTTTGCCTGATTTCATTTAGGCTGTGATAGCAACCCTGCCTGGCTGTGCTTACTGGAGTGCTTTTTGTGTATTTGTTAGTGTGTGTGTGTGTGTGTGTGTGTGTGTGTGTGCATGTGTGTGTGTGTGTGTGTTTTGTTTTAGAGGTCTAGGATTACTATTCAAGGTAGTAGTTTCTCTTGGCCCCTGTGATCCCCTGGCCTAGAGTCGATGGGTTTTTCTAAAGATACAAAGAGCAGCTTACTAAATTCCTGTTTTAATTGTCCCACAATGAGGCAATCAGGCATCCTTGCAAAGCCATCAATAGTGCTTTGTAACCACTTACAGAAGTTGTCTATCAAGATGGCGTTCCAAGGTTGACTGTGAAAATTGTTCATTTCCAAGCAGGCACCATAAAGCATATCACATTCCTGGAATCAAACATTTGGAAGGAAGGTTCCCCTTCGTTCCTTCTCTTATAATAGATCAAACCATAATATTCTTCAGTTGTAGAGCCTGGAGCACATTTTCTCAAGAATATTCTGTAGTGAAAAAAAGGACCAACTTTCAAAATAAAGGTGAAAATACTTGTCTACAACAGACTGGTTTATCTTGCTTATATCTGTTGTTTTTTTCATTAAATCAAACACATGGATAATTTATATTGGTATTAGACAAGTGGCAAAGGATTAATGGGATAAGCATTCAGTTTACTTTCATATATCCAATATAATACAGTTAGCTCATCATGAAAAATTAACTACAACTGTAGAAAAAATGTCAGGAATATAAAATAAGCCTCAAGATAAGGTCAGGAAGATGGCGGAGGAGAAGCTGGAGGCTAAACAAGCTCTAGCATAAAAAAGCAGTTTTAGTGTTCCAGTGAACAGTACTAGGCCAGAGAATTACACCAAGTGTGCCATCACAGTACAGAGAGTTTTGCCAGAGAGGGAAAATCAAGGCAAAGAGACAGATCTGAGCACTTGCCGCTCCTGGCAAGTGCTCTGATCTGTCTCTTTGCCTTGTGGCAGCGGCAGCAGCGGCGGTGCCCGTAGCCGTCATACCTGCAACACAGAGGGTCTGGGACAAAGGCACCAGATGCAGCGGGCAAGCTGATTCTACTCAACACCAGCAAGAACTGACAAGGAGCAGATATCTTCACACTGCAGATCGCAGACCAGAGACGACCCAGTAACCAAGACTCAGGCAGCATGGAGTAGAAGCCTGACATCCTCACTCCTTCTTAGGGATCAGAGGAGGGAAGGCATTCATGCCCCACCCCATTACTGGAGATCTCCATCTTTGATACTGACAAAGGCTTGGCTGAGTTGCCAGTTCCAATTCAGGCCTTGGGAGAAAACAAGACAGCTATTTGGCAGGTCACATGAACCTGCCCAGACCTGCCAGGTTCAACTCCACCCAGGAAAAAGTCACCCACCCCAGGCAGAGTAAATCTGCCCCCTGGGAGTGGCTTTCTTCACTGGGTAAATAGAGCTAGAGCCTGTGCCTCCCTAAAGCAGCTTAGACATTCTATTGAAATTCAGTAAACATAAACTCTGAGAAAGGCTGCAGGCTGTTCTCTGTGAGTGTCTCAGAAGCTAGCCCCTCAGGGAAAAGCTACTGTTTGCTGAAAGGCCTCAACTCTACCCAGAACCTAACCTCATCAAAGCATCTCCAAACAAGAGAAAACAGACATCTCCCTCTTTTGCAATACTCAGAACAGATCCCTCTCCCACTGAACTAGCCTGAGAGGAGGATCACAAAGCAGAGCATTTTTCGGCTTGCCCAAACAAACTGCCTTAAATAACAAATCAAGCCACAGGAAAACCAAACACCACAAGCCGACCAGGGACTCCACCAAGAGTCTGGCTACTGACACAAGGGAAATACAGAATCTTCCTATCCCCCAGCCCACAAAAAAAAAAAAATGAAAGAACTTTCTTTTTGTTTTTGTACGTTACTTTTAATTTTTTGTTTTTTTAATTTTTGTTTTTATTGTTTATTGTTTTCTTCCTCATATAATTTTTATTTTAGGTGAATATGTGTGTGTGCTTATTTTTTAATCTCTACTGAACTTTTGTTCCCTTTCTTTCTTTCTTTCTTTCTTTCTTTCTTTCTTTCTTTCTTTCTTTCTTTCTTTCTTTCTGTTCTCATTCTTACCTCAAATATACCCGTCATCGATTATTAGATCTTATCCTACATTGTGTACATACTTAATCCAGAAATTTATTACTCAATTCAAAACCTCTTAGAGATAAATTCTTTAATAGCAGTATTACCTATTTATACCCATATAATATTTTAAAACATCTTTATTTTTCTAGTTTTTCATGTCTCCTTTCTATGCTTCCCCTCCTTTCATCCCATCCCCATTCTTCTCTGAATACTACTTCTTCAAGCTCACAGTTTTTAAGAGTTTCATTTTTTAATATTAAATTTGTGTTTTTCCATTTTTTCTTGTCTTTTTTCCTTTTTCTTTTTTTCTTACTATTTTTTCTCTCGCTGCTATCATTCTCTCCAATCAATTTCCCTCTTTGAGATGAGGAAATGGTTAATTCCACTCTCCCTCACCTTCCCACATCCCTCCAATCCTATTGTTCCCCAAATTTTACCTAAACCTAATAATTTCTGGTTGCCAAATTCTCCTTTGCTGTTCTTATGCCATAAAGACATAGTTGTTTGATGTTCAATAGATTGTATCTCTTGAACCAGATTGTATCTGCAGACTTTTGACTGTGCAACTACGGACTTTGGTTTATGCTTACCTTAAAATAGTGTTCTAGCAAAAAACGTGTTATTCTCATCCCAAATGGGCAGAACAAGCCAGAAAAACACAAGAAAAATGGCAAGCCAGGGGTTCTCAACTCCCATTCATGACAATCAGGGGAGAAAAGAGATAATGAATAATCCAGAAGAGAGTTCTCAAAAAGCTCTACAAACACTACAGGTAAACATGGTAAATGAAAAGAGTTAAAACCTGCAAAAGTCTCAATGTGAGCATGATAGGGAGAAAGAGGAGGCAAACCAAAGATCAATACAGGAGAAGCATTAGCTTGAGGAAGCTACTCAAAGATTGATACAGGAATTTCATGAGCAGATTGAGAACACTCAAAGAGAAATAAAGGAATTGTGTGAGCAGGTTGAGATCAGTCAAAGAGATAGACAGCAATTACGTGAGCTGGCTGAGCACAGACAAAGAGAAAGTCAGGAATGGCGTGAACAGGCTGAGGACACTCAAAGAGAAATTCAGGAAATGTGTAAACGTGGGGATGCTAATCAAAGAGAAATACAGGAACTGAGAGATCGGGATGAGAACGGACAAAGATCAATGGAGGCATTAGTGGAATACAGAAACAGAGAGCTGAAAGAAATCAGGGAGACGGCAAAGGGAATGCTCATTGGAAAACAACAGAAGGAATGGGAGTCCTAGGAAACCATAACCAATCAACTAAGTGATTTGAGAATAAACACTGAGCACCAAAGTAAGGAAGTAAAGAAGTTCTTACAAGATCTAGAACAAAGTTCCAATGAAGAATTTGAAGTCATCAAAGTCAACCAATTAGAAGAAATAATAAAAAACGAAGTAGAAAGTCTTGACAGTAGGTTAGACCATGCAGAAGATCGAATCTCAGGGATTGAATACAGCCTAGATATTATAGAGAAAGAACATAAAACCATCCAAGACAAATCCTAGAAATATGATATATCTCCTCAAATCTATTTGGAAAACACCATCAGAAGGCCTAATCTGAGGATAATGGGTGTAGAGGAACACCTAGAGACAGAAGTTAATGGTCTAGGAAATTTGTTTAACAGGATCCTAGCAGAGAACTTCCGAAACATGTAAAAAGACAGGGCTATTCAAATACAAGAAGCTTTTAGAACTCCAAATAGACCAGACCAGAACAGGACATCCTACTGTCAAATTATTATGTGCACAGGATCAATTCAGACCAAGAAAAAAATCTTTAAAGCTGTCAAGGAGAAAAGATCAATAACCTATAAAGGGAAACCAATGAGAATCACCTCAGATTTCTCAGCAGAGAAAATTAAAGCAAGGAAAGCCTGGAATGATGTATACCATCCCCTAAAGACAAGCAACTATCAACCAAGAATACTGTACACAGTTAAACTCTCCTTCATATCCGAAGGTCAAATAAAAAACTTCCATAGTAAAGAAAAATTGAAACAGTATATCTCCACCAAACCAGCTCTACAAAGACACCTAAAGATGTCCTACACATAGAAAACCTACAAGACCACAATAAACACCAAGAAACCGCACCCAAGGTGAGAATCCAAGAACCATAGGAAGTACTCAGTTGCGGCAGCCTTAAAGAAGGTGAATAAAATGGCAGGAACTCCCAAATACCTCTAAGTCCTATCTCTTAACATTAATGGGCTTAACTCTCCAATTAAGCGACTTAGACTAGTTGGATTAAAAAGGAAGATCCTTCTACCTATTGCCTTCAGGAATCCCACCTTGTCCATAAAAACAACACATTTTGAATGTGAAAGGCTGGAACAAAATCTACCAAGCAAACAGCTCCCTATAAACAGGCAGGAGTTGCAATACGAATATCAGATAAAATAGACTTCAAATTAAAATTAGTTAGAGGAGATAAAGAAGGTCTCTCAATACTAATTAAGGGATCTCTACTTCAGGAGGTTATTACAACTCTAAATCTCTATTCGCCAAACAATGGATCATCCAAATTTATGCAAAAAACACTACTTTCTCTCAAATCTCATTTAGATCCAAATACATTAATTGTCAGGGACTTTAATACACGACTATCCCCACTAGATAGATCAACTTGGCAAAAACTCAACAGAGAAACCAGAGATATAAACAACTGCATAGAGCAACTACATTTAACAGACACCTACCAAATATTTCACCCAGCATCATCAGAATACATGTTCTTCACAGCAGCACATGAAACATTTTCCAAAATAGACTACATTTTAGGTCCCAAAGCAAACTTTTCCAAATTCAGGAACACTGTAGTATAAAACCTTGCATTCTCTCAGATCACAAGGGAAAAAAATTAGAACTCAACACCACAAGCCACCAAAGAAAGTCCTGTAACATATGGAGGCTGAACAACACACTCTTGAACCACCAGTAGGTCATGGAAGAGATTAGAAACGAAATTCATGTGCTCAAGGTATTCGACATAAATGAGCACACAAACTACTAGCTCCTCTGGGACACAGCAAAGGCAGTACTCACAGGCAAGTTATATCTTTGAGTTCTTACATCAATAAATTTGAAAGATCCGAAACTAACAATTTAATGAGACAGCTGAGCCTCCTTGAAAAAGAGCAAGATGAACCCCAATCTTGTAGAAGGAAAGAAATAATTAAAATTAAATCACAATTAAATGAATTAGAATAAAAACTAGAAAGAATCAACAAAACAAAGAGATGGCTCTTCTAAAAAATCAACAAAATAGATAGACCCCCAGCAAATCTTATCAGAAAAAGAAGAGAATACACCCTAATAAATAAACTCAGAGATGAGAATGGAAATATCACCACAGAAACAAACAAGATTCAGAACATTATAAGGGAATACTTCTCAAACATTTATGTTAATATATCTGAGAACTTGGCAGAAATGGACCTTTTCCTAGCAAATATCAACATGCCAAAACTAAATCAAGATGAGTTAAACCATCTTAACTAGCATATATCAAGCATTGAAATAGAAACAGCAATGAGACCTCCCATCTAAGAAAAGCCCAGGACCGCATGGTTTTACAGCAGAGTTCTACAAGGCCTTCAAAGCAGAACACACACCAATACTCTTTCAAATTTTAAATGGAATTGAAAGAGAAAGTTCACTACCAAATTCATCCTATGAAGCTATAATAACCCTCATCCCAAAATCAGGCAGGGACTCATCAAAGAAAGAGAACTATAGACCCACTTCTTTGATGAACATTGATGCAAAACTTCTCAACAAAATTTTGGCCAATCAACTTCAACAATTCATCCAAAAAATCATATGCCACAATCAAACAGGATTCATTTCAGGGATGAAATGCTGGTTCGAAATATGCAAATCAAATAACATAATTTATCACATCAACCAGAGCAAGAATAAGAACCACATCGTTATCTCAATAGATGCAGAGAAAACATTTGACAAGATCCAACACCCCTTTGTGATGAAGGTTCTGCAAAGACTAGGAATCCATGGAATCTTCCTCAATAAAATAAAGACTGTATATTAAAACCTCTAGCCAGTATTATGCTCAATGTTGAAAAATTAACGCCATGTCCTCTAAACTCAGGAACGAGACAAGGATGCCTACTCACTTCATTGCTCTTCAATCCAGTATTGGAATGCTTAACTACAGCAATAATAAAAGATACAAACATCAAGGGGTTCCAAATAGGGAAAAAGAAAGTAAAACTTTCCCTCTTTGCAGATGACATGATCTTGCATTTAAAGAATCCCATGGATTCTGATCTCAAATTCTTCAAGGTGATTCAAAACTTTCGTAAAGTATCAGGGTATAAAATTAGCCTTCAAAAATCAATGGCTTTTCTAAATGCCAACAATGAGAAAAGTGTAGCTGAAATCAGGAAAGCAACTCCATTCGTAATAGCTCCACAAAAAATAAAATACCTGGGAATTAACCAAACAAGTGAAGGACATCTATGATGAAAATTTTAAAAACCTGAAAAACGAAATCAAAACAGAACTTAGAATGTGTCAAAAACTCCGATGCTCCTGGATTGGAAAAATCAACATCGTGAAAATGGCAATACTTCCCAAGGCTATCTACAAATTCAATGCGATACCTATCAATATTCCAATTTCATTCTTCAGGGAAATAGAAGACTCAATCCAAAAATTCATATAGAACAATAAAAGACCCCGAATAACAATAACAATCTTTAACAGAAAGAACAGTGGTACTGGCACAAGAGCAGACCGCAGGACCAATTGAATAGACTTGAAAACCCAGAAATGAACCTAAAGACCTGTAGCCATCTAATCTTCAATAAGAGAGCTAACAAAAATAGAATGGAAGAAAGACAGTCTCTTCAGTAAATTGTTCTGGCAAAATTGGTTAACTACTTGTGGAAAACTAAAGCTAGATCCTTATATATCAACTTGCACCAGAATCAACTATAAATGGATCAAAGACCTCAGAGTCAAAGCAGATACTCTGAAAACATTATAGAATGGAGTAGGAGAAACCCTAAGCCTCCTTGGTGCAGGCCGAAATTTTTTTAATAGAGACCCACAAACACAAGAAATGAAAGAAAGGGTGGAAAATTGACATTGCATGAAATTTCAGAGCTACTGCATGGCAAAGGATAAAGCTAGCAAAATCAATAGAAAGCCCACGGATTGGGAGAAGATTTTTCACTAGCCATACAACAGACAAGGGTCTCATATCTAAAATATACCTGGAACTTAAAGTTTTAAATCCCCACAAAACAAATCTTCAAACAAACAATTGCCCAATAAATAACTGTGCTAAAGACTTAAAGAGAAACTTCTCTGAAGAAGAAAGAAGGATGGCCAATAGACACATGAAAATATGCTCAAGCTCTCTAGCCATAAAAGTAATGCAAATCAAAACAACAATGATGTACCACCTCATCCCAGTTAAAATGGTTATACACAAGAATTCTAATAACAACAGCTGCTGGAGGGGATGTGGACAGAAGGGAACCTTACTGCATTGTTGGTGGGAGTGTAAACTTGTTCAACCACTTTGGAAAGTAGTATGGAGGTTCCTCAAAAGACTCCACATAGAGTTCCCTTATGACCCGGCAATCCCACTTTTGGGCATTTACCCTAATGATCACAAACAAGACCAAACTAAAGTTTCCAACACGACTATTTTTATTGCAGCATTTTTTACCATAGCTAAGTTATGGAACCAACCCAGATGCCCCTCAGTAGATGAATGGATCAAGACAACGTGGTATATATACCCAATGGAATTCTATGCCTCCATCAGAAAGAATGACATTGCCACATTTGTTAGAAAATGGAAAGACTTGGAAAAAATTATATTAAGTGAAGTAAGCCAGACCCAAAAAAACAGGTCCCATGGTTTCCCTTATTTGCAATATCTAGTATATGTCTGAGTCAAGCAGAAAAGTTCAGATAAGTTGATATTAGTGGAATGAACCCCAAGATAAGTATTCAAATTTTTTTTGTTTTTTTTCCTTTTCTTCAATTGTTTCTATCATATTTATAAGATGATGTTTGTCTTGAGCATCCCTCCCTTTTTCGTGTTCTTTGTTTTGTTGAATGTTGCAGATCTGATGGGAGTATTCTTCTGCTGGTGTTCTTGTAGTTGTTCTTGTCCTCAGCTCTCTCACGGAATCTTGTTGTATCAGACATCTGAGAGCTGTGATGGGAAAGATGGGATGGCCACATTCCCAGGCTCTGGGAAATCCTTTCTTCTCTCACTCAGTAACTAGGCGTCAATATCCTAACCTACTCCAAAGTTTCCTCGAATCTCTTGCTCACCACTCAGCTACCTCTACTTTCCTCAATGGCCAGTAGTGGTGTCAACCAACAGAGGGAATTCTGGTGCTACAGGGCAGCATGGAATGTGGGCGTGGCCAGCATTCTTGAATCCCATTGGTCAGAAAGAACCATGAAAGAATGGGGTTGTGGCTGGAATCCTGTGATGCAGGCAGCATGGGCGGAGTAAAGATGACAGCGGCTTCGCCAGACCCTTTCCCAGGGAACTCTGTCCAATTCAGTTGGGGACAAAAGCGTGACCTGCTTTATCTGGATGGCTGCACAAATTGTTGTGTATGTCTGTTTGTTGCCAGTCTTGGACCTTAAACTCAGGATCTGGGCACAGTCTGTGAGCTGCATTTGATCAAGGCTAGTGTGAGACACACGTCTCTTCTTGTGGCTTTGTTGCCACTTAAGTTGGACAGTGGTCTCAAGGACTTTCCTGCCTACAGTGACTTTGAACATGACCCTCCTTTCACAGCCTTGTAAGTATCAAGGAGGACTGCTGACAGCCAGTAGTGCCTGGCTAATCATTGGTCTTGCTGATGTTCTTAGACAGACCAGTGAGTTCCCAATCCTCAGGTTAAGTGCTGGGAGCTGGTGCCCACAGTTTGAATCTTGGTCCTGCCACTTCCAGATGGCAGGAGATCCTAAGAAACTCATTTCATCCATATGAATACCAATGGAATATGATGTATGTCATGATTTAATGGGCAGTTCTTGAATGATTCCAGTATAAAATTATACACAATTATATTATACAAAACTGATCGATTTTAGTTAATACTTTATTAAGCACTTAAACAATCACATTCATTAAATGGAGGCAGAATGAAATACCTAAGAATTGGGTGTCATATTGCACAGAGATGCCATTTTTCTGCCAGGACTGGGATTTGAACTCATGTTCTTGGTAACTCTGTTTCACTGTGTGGGAAGGAGAGGCTTGCCTCCTTGAAGTCAAGAAATTCAAGTCTGTTCCTTAGGCCTGAAATCGAGCCTCTGCACTAGATAAAATCCTATTCACGTACATTTTAAATATATGATTTATATTTACAGACATATGTATGTACATATTGAGTTCAGTATATTTATTCATTTTATTTTTTGTTTGCTCATGTATTGACTGTTTATTTTATTGTCTATTATGGCACATAGAACATTGATTATGTTGATTACATAGGATATAGGTGTGCATAGGTATCCTACTTCATATCTGACACCCAGGACTTTCACAGAAAAGGAAAACATGTGTCACCATCAGCTTTTTACTCCACGATTCATTGTTTGGGAGTTCTGGCATCTGAACTCATGGCCTACAGAACCAAATTCATGAATGGGTCAGTGTCAACATGCCATCCTGGGGCAAATTGAGCTGACAGGAAATTCCCAGGGCCTGAGATAGAGCCCCAGCGGTTGACAAAATAAGAACAGATTGACACTCAGATGGTAGTACGCTAATAAATATATATCTTTATAGAGTGCCAGAGATGTCTATCCATTATTCAGTTATATAGACTACATTCCTAACAATTCTTGGGTATTATTATACCTCCATGTAATTAATGTTATTGTTTTCATCCTCAATGAGATGTACAAGTCGTTATGTTGAAAACTAATTTTACAACTTTGTTGAGGGGGTGAGGTGGGGAAGGGGGGGTGGGGAGGATTGAGTGGGGAGACGGATGGGAATGAAAGGGAAGGGGAAACAAAAGAAGAGGCTACAATGCTTGATAAGAAATGTACTCATTATCTTTCCCGTGTAATTGTAACCCCTCTGTACAGTATTTTCACAATAAAAAATACATAAATAAACTCTTAAGAAAATCGGTGTCCTGAAATCATTGCATCCCTGTAAAAAAGAGTATTCTAGCCGGGCGCTGGTGGCTCACGCCTGTAATCCTAGCTACTCAGGAGGCTGAGATTTGATGATCACAGTTCAAAGCCAACCCCGGGCAGGAAAGACTGTGAGACTCCTATCTCCAATAAATCACCAGAAAACCAGAAGTAGCACTGTAGCTCAAGTGGTAGAGCGCTCGCCTTGAGCTGAAGAGCTGAGGGACAGTGCCCAGGCCCAGAGTTCAAGCCCCACGACCGACCAAAAAAAAAAAAAAAAGAGTATTCTTTTAATGTTTCATATTATATAAAATCAACCAGACGACTGAAACATGATGTCTAATTTTATACGAGTATCATTCACGAGCAACTCATTTAACTATGACATTTAAAACATTCCATCTTTATTCTTATAAATTGGAACGAGTCTCTTAGGATCTCCCATCATCCAGAAGTGACATGACTTGGAATCGACTCTAGCCCTATATTGCCCTGCAGGACTATGGCCCAATAGCTCAATAGCCCACCAGCCTTCAGCAATGTAAGTTGAAGTACCCTTTGGAGCTGTGTCATTCCGACCCAGATGGTCATGGTGCAAAATCTAAAAAGGCCATCCCACCACTTATTTTCTGTGCATCCCCCCCCCCCCCCGCAAGGCCTGGAGGTCTAGGATCCCAGGATCGTCTGTTGTTCCAGTGGCTGCACCCCAGCCTAGGGTGATGGAAGCTGAGGCAGAGTTGCCATGATTTGAGTTCAAGACCTTGCTTGGCAAAAAACAAAAACAAAAAAACAAACAAACAAAAAAAAACTCCCTGGCTTGCAATTGGTGCCGTTTTATCTGTAAGGCTTTGGATTTGAATTTAGGGTCTGGGTAACTCTGCAGCACTGTGGATGAAAGGGAAGCTCACCATGCTTGAGGACAAGAAAGTCAGGCCTGCTCCCTAGGCCTGAATTCATGACCCAGCCCTGGGAAACACACTATTTATATACATTGTAAAGACAGGATTTGTACCTACCTATAGATGTTCAGTCCATATCTTGTTTGTTGTGGTTATTTATTGTATTTCTGTTTTATTCATTTATTTACCACTTATTTTATTGACTGTGATCACAGACATTCCATTTATTATATTGATGACATTATATCACATATATCTAGATTTGTATACATGTTCTCCTTCATGTATTACACCCAGGACACTCAGAGAAAAAGAAAACAGGTGTTACACTCCACTTCTTACTCCACGATCCAGTTGTTGGCAGTGCTGGGACCTGAACTCAGGGCCTAGCAGACCCAATTCATGAATGGGTGTGTCAACATGGCAACCTCTAGCCCACGAAGCTGCCAGGCAGTTCCCAGACCATGTAATTGAGCCACAGCACTGGACAAAATAGCCATACATGGATAGGCAGCTGATAGTATACCAATAAATATATATTTGTATAGAGTACCAGAGATATCTGCCTAGGATTCAAGTATATCAACTACTTTCCTACCAACTCTTAGGTAGTTACTATGCCACCACTGAAGGAATAGGATTCTTTTCATGCTTAATAGACTATTCATTAAGATCAATCAGCGTCCTAGGATCATTGCATCTAATTTTAGACTAGACTTATTGATGCACTCAGAAACTTTTCATTTAATCATGAGTTTGCTCACGTTCCATTGGTATTTCGATGCATAAGAACGAGTATCTTGGGAATTCCACATATTGGTAGGTGTCAGGACCAGGACTCGAACTCAGGGCCTACATTGCTGCATGGGCCTATGGCTTCCCCAATAGCCCACTATCCTTCACCAATGCAAGGTGAAGTACTCTTTGTAGGCATGTTATTAAGACCCAGGATGGTCACCTTGGAAAGGAACAAAATGTAAAAATTCATCCCGCGGCTTTCCTCTCTCTCTCTCTCTCTCTCTCTCTCTCTCTCTCTCTCTCTCCATATATATATATATATACATATATATATATACATATATATATATGTATATATATATATATATATATATCATACTCTGTGTGTGTGTGTGTGTGTGTGTTTGTGTGTGTGTGTGTGTGTGTTTTCCTGCAAGACTTCAGGGCCTAGTATCCCAGGATCGACAATGGGCCCATGGCAGCCCACCACCCTGAGGTGATTGAAGCTGAGGCAGAGTTACCACAAACTGAGTTCAAATCCTTTCCTTGGCAATAATAATAATAATAATAAAACCTGGCTCAGAACTCGCACCATTTTTATGCCACAGCTGGGATTCCAACTCAGGTCTGGGTAAATCTATAACACTCTGGGGGAAATGGAAGCTCACCATCCTTGAAGACTACAATATCAGGCCAGGTCACAGGTCTTGAATTGAAGCCCCAGCACTGGAAAAAATAATGTACCCACCTATTTTACACATAGGATCTCTATTTACATATATGTATGGAATGCATCATGAGTTCAGTGTAGTTACTCTTTTTATTGTGTGTCTTAGTCATGGATGCATTTGTGTTTTATTGAGTATGATGACAGACATAACTGGGCTGACACAGATAACAAATTTTTCCTATGGTTATAGAGTTGCCTGTATAGAATTCTCCATCCTCCCTGAGACCCAGGACTTTCACAGGACAGGAAAACAGGTGGATCGATGGGCTTCTCACATTAGGTTTCATCTTTTGGCAGTATTTTGATTTGAACTCAGAGCTTAGCAGGCCCAAATGGCGAAAAGGTCTAGGTGAGGATACCAGCCTGTGAGCAACTAAGGAGCTAGGGGGTTCCCGGGACTTGAGATTGAGCCCCGGGGTGGGGGTGGGGCACAATATTCATCCATTCATAAGCTGAATACCTATTTGGATAGAGTAGGAGTTGTGGCTAGCTGTGTTAGAATCCCACCTACCATGTTGTCAGGACTTCATTCATCCCACAAAAGATGGACAGGGTCCTAGGAAAAGTAAGTGCAGCCACTCGCCCGTTCCCCAGCCTCCCTCATCCTGGGAGACAATCAGATGCAGCAGGGAGTCAACTCAAGCAGGGAAACTCGTTTATTAACACAGAGCAAGCCGTTTTTAAAGCAACAAAGAGTGGGTGGCATGGGAAGGGAGGAAGAGGAACCAATCACTGTCAAGGTCACACCCTATCATGCACCTAAGCTTCCATGGTCTGGTTACTTACTGTAAAGCAAATCGGGCTCTGCCCACTCCACTCCCCTTCAGTGTCATCTTTGCTGCCCATGTGCTCTATAGATTCCCTCTTTTTTGTTTTAATGGCAGACCCACCTCCAAGTTAGTTATCTTTTCCCCTCCGCTGTAAAGGTTATTTTAAAAGGATTCCATTGGTAAGGATAGCATTGGCCATGCAGGGGGTTTGAGGCAAGTCTGGGTGTTGAGATTCGCCAGACAAGGATAAGGAGGGCCCTTGTGCATGAGCCAAGAGGCCGTCCCAGTTACCTCACATCCCCATCTAGGACAATAATAAACATCAATCCCACGACAGTTAGAAATGTCCAAAGCAGTTCAATTAATTCCTGGGCATATATAAAAGTCAGTATCTCGTAAGGTCATCCTCTTCAGAACCTGGGAGAACCCTGGGTATTGGGAGTTCCACACATGCGGCATGGTGCATCCTCGTGAGTGCCCACACTGCCATTCTACTATAGTGCAGAAAAATAAGGAAAATTTAAAACCAACTGCAGACATAGCAGAGCAATACTGGGTACCTGGTGTCTTTTAAGTAAGCCAGTTCCTTGTACGTGCCTTTAAGCGAGCACAGGGGTCAAGATGACTTTGAGCTTTACTTTAAGCTCCAAATGGCTCCCAGCATCTCCCCTGTCTTTGTTTAAGGAAGCGAACCCGCCTATCTTAGGTTGGGTGGATCGCCTTGTCTGCCTGATCTGTCATCGGGAACTTCTTCAGAGCGAAGCTGAAGGCCCTGTCATTGGTTGGCCAGACTGACACCCCCTCTTATCCATCTCTGGCTGCGATTCCTCTCGGGGGAAATTTATTCACTTGGAGCTTGATCTTATGTAACTGGCTGGCTAAGCTCATAAGAGTTTTGCAGTGCACGTATAAAGCAAGTAAGGCATAGAAAACAATTAGCAAAAGCGTTCCCAGGCCAAGCAATGTCATTAGCAGTCCTTTAGCATTAGCCAGGGATGGGAGAGCAGTCTTTGCCACTTCAGAGTCCAGAGGTGGGGGTTGTTCTAGAGCAGATTTTAGACATGTTTACAGGAAAGCATAACAAAAGGTGGTTGTACAAGCAAGTAGTAAAAGAACAATTAGAGCAAGTAACATAAAATAAGTTGCTCCTACAGAAATATTAAATGGTCCATGCATAATGACATAGGGTGGTAATCAAAATGAAGGTCAGGCCTCCAGGTCAAAGGTACATCTTCTCTTGTGGTCTATTGATGATTTCTGCATTGTCAGCGCTGATCACTGTCCAGGTCACCTGTTGGGGTTGATCATCAGAGAGAGGAACTTGCAAGAGAGACACTTTAAGAAGGACTGCTTACAACAATCCCCCCCCGCCAAACGGCTGGGGGGTGGGTGGAAAATTACCCCCTACACCCTGCAAGTCCCTCTCCCCGATGATCTTGGGGTTCCTCGGCCCTGGGCTGCCAGCGCCTGGGCAATAGCCTCAGTCATTGCAGATGTCTGAGCCTGTAAAGCTAAAGCTAGTGATTGGGACTGGTGCTGTTGCATTCCCACAACCTGTGAGGTCACCACCCATCTGCTCAGTGAATGCTCTCTCAATCCCGCACAGGCCATGTAGTGGTCTGAATTCTTCCCTTCCCAGACCAGTAGCTTTACAAACTGATCTCAGAGGTTCCCTGCTGGCAGCTTGTGGTGAATGCTCTGTTGGACTCAGTCTACAAACTCAGCTGGAGGCTCACCAGGTTTTTGCCTCACTCCTGCTATGGAGGACTCAGTAGGGCCATCATCCAGTTTGTACCATGCAGCCAGTCCTGCTTGCCTCACCTGGTCATGGTACGGGCCAGGTATTGCCGCCTGTTTGACGCCAGTGGAGTACCCTTCCCCGTCCCTGTTAACATGGCATAAGTAATAGGTATCGTGGATTGAACCTGACAATTATTTTCTACTCGCCCTCTGCATTCCTCCTTAAAGAAAGCACACATTTAATAAACTGAGAACTGGTGAGGACGGCTTTAGCCACATCCAGCCAGGTTTTAGGGACACCTGGGTGGTAAGCAATGTCCTGTAATAAGCTCTGGGCCCAAGGAGAGTTTGGGCCATCTTCCACCACCTTGTTGCAGAGCTCTTTAAGATCCTTAGCTTCCCATGGATACCATTCCAAGGGCCTGTTTGCTACTGGTGCCAGATTGACCGGATACGCTTGGGGAAGCAAATCCTGTGGCCTAGGGTCCATGCTCTCAGGTGGCCCTTCCCTTCCAGGGTAGACCTCCTAGTAGGTTACTTCCCCAGCACTCTGCCCCTCTGTGGATGCTTTGTAGGTGTCTGCGTCTTGCAGGTATCTCTCACAGATCGCATAGGGTTCCATACCTCCCCTCCAATTGGGGGAATAAAAAGGGGACCTATGACCATCAGGGGCATCTGAATCAGAGGAACTAACTTTGCCCCTCGTTTTGACTTCCATGGTACATGTTTCAGTGTGTTCTAGGTCAAATTTGACCCATTCCTTTTCCTTCTCACTTCCCAAGTCCTCCTTTACTCCTTCTAGGCCTAATGTTGCCTCCTCTTCCTTCTTCTGTGAGATAGCATTGCCCATACTAAGGGTTACACTTACCCTGACAGACTGCTTAGCCTCTGTCAGTATTTTTCCTTTCATGCCCCATGTTGGGAGCCAGATGTTGGGTCTTCTTCCATCACACGAAAGACAGACAGGGTCCGAGGAAAGCTAAGTGTGGCAGCTCGCCCGTTCCCCAGCCTCCCTCAGTCCAGGAGACAATCAGACGCAGCGGGGAGTCAACTCAAGCAGGAAAACTCATTTATTAACATAGAGCAAGCCATTTTTAAACCAAAAAAGAGTGGGTGGCATGGGAGGGGAGGAAGAGAGGAAACAATCACTGTCAAGGTCACACCCTATCATGCACCTAAGATTCCATGGTCCAGTTATGCACTGAACATAAAGCAAATCAGGCTCTGCCCACTCAACTCCCTATCAGCGCCATCTTTGCTGCCCATGTGCTCTACATCATGTGAGTACTGATTCTTGGATCAGTACTCCAATTTCTGAATGTGATTCTTATTGTCATACTTCATGAACTCTTAATTAAAAATTATTGTTGTGCCATACGTCTTGCCTATCATTTCCTATGAGAATCATGAATGAACTAAACTCTTCCCTAGGACTCAATTCAAGCACCTCATAACATTTATAGACATATCAAATATACAATTTATACTTACATCTATATATTAAGTCTATATTGTGTTTGCTGTAGTGATTCATTATGTTTTATTATTGATTTAGCATTTATTTTATGAACTGTGAGTGCACCCATAATATTTATTACATTTATTCCAATTTATTCCATAGCATGTAACTTTGCAGACATGTTATGAACTTGCACAGAAAAGGAAAACAGGTGTCACACTTGAAATCTTACACCAGGAAAAAATTTTTGGCAATGATGGGATGTGATCTGAAAGCCTGAGAGGCCCAATTCTTGAATGGGTGAGTGTCAGCACCATAGCCTCTAGTCCATTCAGCTGCCAAGTCGATCCCAAGACCTGGAATCAAGCCCCTGTTTGGCCAAAATCTCAGTAACTTTCTGTGACGATGGTGGTACATAAATAAATATAAATATCTAAATTTGGCCAAAATCACAGTAACTTTCTATGACGATGGTGGTACATAAATATAAATTTAGATATTTAGGTACTGCCAGAGGTGTCTATCTAGTATTCAATGACATATACTACGTTCCTACTGATTCTCATGTATTTAGTGAGGATTCCATTTAATCAATAATATTCTTTAAATGCATAATAATCTATGAATTAAAATCAATCTGTGTCCTGTGATTATTGGGTCTAATTTTATGCTAGACTCATTTTGAGGGACTACTCATCCAACCATGACATTGATCACATTTCTCTGGTGTTCCTATGGACAGGCAATAGTTTCTTAGACTCTCCAGCCCCTTTTAAGTGGCATGATCAGGATTCAAACTCAGGGCCTAGCGTCTACTGACCTACAGCTTCACTGACAGCCCGCCAGCCTTCAGCAATGCCAGGTGAACTACAGGTTGCAGCCATGTCATTCAGACTCAGGATGGTCACCGTGCAAGGAAGAAAAATAGAAACTGCTGACCTTCTGTAGTTTGATGCTTTTTTTTTTGGTGGTGTTTTCATTTTGTTTTCCTGTTAGTCCCTGAGACCTAGGATCCAGGATGGGCTGTGGGTCCATAGGCTGCACCATCCCAGCCTAGCGTGATGGAAACTGAGGCAGAATTGCCACGACCTGAGTTAAAGCCACGTGCATGGCAAAAAATAAATTAATTAATTAATAATATTACTAAAGCTCCCTGTCTTGAATTTTGTGCCATTTTGTTGTTTGCCAGGCAGAGATGCATCTTAGGATCTGGGTAACTCTGATGCACTGAGGGGGGTGGAGGAAAAGAAAGATCTCCTCCATTGAAGACAAGAATTCAGGCCTGTTCCCTAGGACTGAATTCAAGCCCCAGTCCTAGAGAACATAACATTTATAGACATGTTTATTATATGATTTATACTTACGTCCATATATTCAGTTTATATCGTGTTTGTTGAAATGATTCATTATATTTTATTATTTATTTATTTACTTACCATTTATTTATGTACTGACTGTGAGTGCACCTATAACATTTATTACATTCATTGAAATCTATTCCATAGCATGGAGCTTTGCAGACATATTATATACATCATACCTGACACCCAGCACTTGCACAGAAAAGGAAAACAGGTATCACACTTGGAATCTTTCTCCAGGAAGACATTTTTAGCAATGCTGGGGCCTGAACTGAGGCCCTAGGAGGCCCAATTCGTGAATGGGTGAGTGTCATCATGGCAGCCTCTATCACATTCAGATGCCAGGTGGATCCCAGGACCTGGGATCGAGACTCAGGTTTGGCCAAAATAGCAATACTTTTCTATGCAGACCGTGGTATAAAAATAAATATATATTTAGAAATTTAGATACTTCCAGTGATGTCTATCTAGTAGTATTCAATGACATATACTAACTTCCTAGTGATTCACAGGTATGTAGTGAAAATTCTATTTAATCAATAGTATTCTTTTAGGGGCTGGGAAAGTGGCTCACTGGGAGAGTGCTTGTCTTGCATGCATGAGCCCTGGGTTTGATTCCTCAGCACCACATGATCAGAAAAAGCCAGGAATGGTGCTGTGTCTCAAATGGTACAGCACTAGCCCTGAGCTGAAAAGCTGAGGGAGAGTTAAGAGGACCAGAGTTCAGGCCCCACTACCGACAAAACACACACACACACACACACACACACACACACACACACACGTATTCTTTTAATGCGTAATAAACTATAAATTAAAATCAATCGACATCTTGTAAATAATGGGTTTAATTTTATGTTAGACTTATTGACAAACTACTCAACCAACCATGACATGATCACATTCCTCTGGTATTCCTATGAACAGGCAATAGTTTATTAGGCTCTCCAGCCCTTTCTAAGTGCCATGACAGGGATTCAAACACCTAGGTGTCCAGATTGGGCTGTGGGTTCGCTGCCAGCCTGCCAGCCTTCAACAATGCCAGGTGACCTACAGGTTGTAGCTGGTGTCATTTGGACCCGGGGTGGTCACCATGCAAGGAAGGAAAACCGAGAAACCTCTGACTGTCTGCAATTCGAGGCTATTTTTCAGTACTGTTTTCAATTTGTTTTCCAGTCAGCCCGTGAAGCCTCGATTCCTAGGATGGGCTGTGGTCTCAGAAGCTGCACCATCCCAGCTTAGGGTGATGGAGGCTGAGGCAGAGTTGCTACAACCTAAGTCCAAGCCCCGTGCCTGGCAAAATAAATGAATTAATAAATAAAATAAAATAAAATTTAATAAAGTATATAAACATAAAATATTTTTTTATTTTTTATTATTATTTTTTATTGTGAAAATACTGTACAGAGAGGTTACAATTACATGGGCAAGATAGTGAGTACATTTCTTATCAAGCATTGTAGCCTCCTCCTTTTTTTACCCTTCACATCCCTTCCCATCCTTTCTGCCCCCCACCTAATCCTCCCCCCTCGAAGTTGTAAAGTTCATTTTTGACATGACAACTTACACTTCTCATTGTTGCAACAGGTCCACCTGTATCCTTATTTAAATGACTTGTTTTTCCCCTTCTCCTCCACAAATTACACCGACATCAAATACAGTGAAAGCAGTGGTTATACTGTGGGGGAGGGACATACAAAGCAACAAAGAAATAATCTTATAATTGCATTAGAAACAAATGCATGAAAGAAAAAAACATTTAAAATACATATCTTAGGGTTCATTTTCCTAACATCACTTTATCTGACCTTTTCTGCTTGACTCATACATATACTAGATATTGCAAATAAGGGAAATCATGGGACCTAAGTTTCTTTGTGTTTGGCTTACTTTACTTAATATAATTTTTTCCAAGTCTTTCCATTTCCTAACAAATGGGGCAATGTCATTCTTTCTGATGGAGGCATAGAATTCCGTTGTGTATATATACCACATTTTCTTGATCCATTCATCTACTGAGGGGCATCTGGGTTGGTTCCATATCTTAGCTATGGTAAATAATGCTGCAATAAACATAGTTGTGCTGGTAGCTTTAGTGTGGTCTTGTTTGTAAACATTAGGGTAAATGCCCAAAAGTGGGACTGCTGGGTTATAGGGTAGCTCTATGTGGAGTCTTTTGAGGAACCTCCATACTACTTTTCAAAGTGGTTAAACAAGTTTACAAAATGGAGCTCCCTGGCTTGGAATTCGTGTCCGTTTTTTTTCTGCCAGGCCTGGGATTTGAACTCAGAATCTGGACTCTCTAATGCACTGTGGAGAATGGGGAAACTCACCCTCTTTGAATACAAGCAATTCAGGCCTGTTCCCTAGGCCTGAATTCAATTCCCAGCCCTGTTATGTAATAATCATCCACACTTGAAAACAATGATGATTAATATCTACATACTTATGTTTACTGCATATTGCTTTGAGGGTATTTATTTTTTTGTAATATTCATTCATTATATTTATTGACTATTACTACACTTACAACACGTATTAAATTTATTACATATTATGAGAACTATACAGATTTTCATATGTATTATATATCTTACTTCAGGCCCAGGACATTCACTGAAATTCTCCCATGCTTAGAAAAACAGAAAGAATACACCAACCAAAGTCTAATTTATCCCTAGGCACCCCAGTGGCTCACATCTGTAATCCTAGCTACTCAGGAGGCTGAGAACTGGATGATGAAATTTCAAAACCAATGAAGGCAGAAAAGCCTGACAGAAATCATCTCCAATTAACTGGCAAAAAGCCCGGCTACAGGTATGGCTGAAGTGGTAGAAAATCAGCTATGAACAACCAAGCCGAGAAAGAGCAAGCTGAGTTCAAGTTCATGGAGGGAGCGAGGGGGATAAAAGGGAGAGAAATCCTCCAAAAACAGAGAATAAAACAACAGTAGAAAATCCCACATAATTTATGGTACCAACCAAACTGGAAAAAAAAATAATGAAGCTTGTGCAGTTGTGTAATTTTACATGAGCACATATGCTCTTAGGTACACTTCAAAGCTACGTTTTTAATAATATATGTATATATATATATATATATATATGTATAATGCATGTATATATATATATAATATATCTTTAAATAAACTAAGTAACCAGCCAATGAATAAATACTTCTGAATTAGTGCCTTAAACATAGCATTATAAATTATGTATACTAAAAGTATATTCCAGGTTTCTTTTCTCAAAATCAATCTTTAAGAAGTTTGTGCACGTGCCTGGCACAGGTGGCTCATGCCGATAATCCTAGCTAATCAGGAGGCTGAGATTTGAGGATGCCAGTCAGGACAGGAATGTCCGTGAGACACTTAATTCCAATAAACCACTAGAAAACCGGAAGTAGCATTGTGATTCAAGCAGTAGATTGCTCACATTGAGCTGAAAAGTGCAGGGATGACCCCTGAGTTCAGACCCACGACCAAAAAAAAAAAAAGTTTGTTCATACAGATCATAAAATTCTAACACTTTGAGCTTTAGGAAACATTTATGCCAGAGTCTTGTGATCTTTAGGCAAATGCTCCACTTCTGACTACATCCCACTCCCAATGTTTTTGTTTTTCATTTTACAATCCAGTTCATTCCCAAAATGCTTACAAGTACCTGCTGTCCTCACAAAAGTGAGTTTTTATTCAAAAACCCAACTTTTTGTGCTATCACTCCCCCAGTGTATTTCGTTGTAGGCACTGAGGAAAACTAACATGACACAAATGTAGAGAATTTATAATTATAGAAATAACTCTAAATATAAATAAAATCAACTGTCCCAACCTTCTAGGGAGAAATGGTGTCCTTATTTTCATGTTCACTCTTCATGGAAGATGGTCAAAATAGAAACACCAATGTGCTATGCTGAAATGTAAAAGTTTAAACCTCTTTTTTGAAAAACTCTAGTGTTATAAAATCAAAATGTATCAAACAAAGGTGAAGTGAACTTAAAAAATATTAAAAATGCTAATGATGCTCCCTTGTTTGGAATGTTTGGCATTTTTTTGTCTGTAAGGTAACTCTGTTGCACTGTGCGGGAAGGGGAAGCTCACCGTGCTTGAAGACCAGAAAGTCAGGCCTGTTCCCTAGGCCTGAATTCATGGCCTATCCCTGGAAAGCATACTTCTTATATACATTTTAAAGATAGGATTGAACTTCCATACAGATGTTCAGACTATATTATGTTTGGGGTGGTTATTCATTGAATTTTTTGTTTTATTTATTTATTTACCATTTATTTTATTGACTGTGATGACACCTAACAATGTATTATATTGTTTGCATCCTATCACATAGCATCTAGATTTGTAGATGTCTTCTCAATCATGCCTGACACCCAGGACTCTCCCGGAAAAGGAAAACAGATTGGCTTCTTAATCCAAGATTAAATTTTTGGCAGCTCTAGGATCTGAAATCAGGGACATGCAGTCCCAATTCATGAATAGGTGAGTGTGAGCACAGCAGCCTCTAGCTAATGAAGCTGTCAGGTGGATCCCAGGTGCTGAGATCTTGCCCCAGGATTGTGCAAAACAGCAATACATGGATAGGCAGACAGTGGTATACAAATAAATATATATTGGTAAAAAGAGCCATAGCCGCCTATCTATGATTGAATGACATATACTATGTTCCTATCAAGTGGTAGGTATTTATTATATCACCATTAAAGGAATAGTATTCTTTTCATGATTAATAAAGTATTAATTGAGATCGATCAGTGTCCTAGGATTATTGCATCCAATTTTAGACTCGACCGATGCACAAACTTCTCCTTCAATCAGTATTCCTATGCATAGAAATGAGTCTCTTGTGATCTCCTGCCATTAGTAGGTGTCATGACATGGATTTAAAGCCAGGGTCTATGTTGACAGGTTGTCCTATAATTTCCTTGATAGTACGTCAGCCTTCAGATATGGCAGGTCAGATCCACTTTGCAGCCATCTGATTCAGACCCAGGATGGGCACTGTGCAAAGAAAAAAACATAAAACCCCCAGCCCTTTGCAGCTCCCCACTTTTCGTTCTATCCCACTGTTTTTTCATCTTGCAAGCACTCTGGGCCTAGGATTCCAGGATTGGGTATGGGTCCCTAGCAGCACCTAGCCTAGGATGATCCAAGCTGAGGCAGAGTTGCCACGACATCAGTTCAAGCCCCATGGTTGGCAAAAAAAAAAAAAAAAGAAAGAAAAGAAAAGAAAAAAATTAATTAATTAATTAATTAACTAAATTAAAAAAAATAAAGCTCCCTGATTTGGAATTTCTGTCAGTTTTCTTTCCTAGCCTGGGATTGGACTTCAGGATCTTGGTAAATCTGTAGCAATGTGAGGGAAAGTGCAGATTTGCCACTACTGGAGTTCAAACCCCATGTAAAGCCAAAACTAAAAATAAGTCACTCAGCTTGGCAGGGAGAGTAGTTTTGGAGATGGGAGGGAAGGGATGGTAAGGGGTAAACAAAGGAGGAGGCAAAAATGCTCAATAGGAAATATACTCATGACCTTGCTCAAGTAACTGTGACCCCGCCGTACAACATTTTTACAATAAAAAAAGCACACACACAAAAAAAAACAATGTAGTGTTCAGAGAAGCATTTTGGGAGAAAGGGAAGGACGTCTGAAGAGCTGTACAAAATTCTACACTGCTTTTTTTAATGTTCAGTATGTAACTGAATAAACATAACTGCTTTCATTAAAAAATTAAGTCACTATCTTGGAACTGGGCCAATATTTTTACCATTGCTGGGATTTGATCTCACCATCCAAGTAACTCCTTTGAACCATGGGTGAAGGCAAAATTTACTGTCCTTGACGAAATGAACTTCAGGCTAGATTTCCCATGGCCTGAATGGAGGCCCTGCAATGGAAAAGGTATTTCTACACATGTGTAATATAGGATATTACTTACATAATTATGTTTATTACATATTATGATTTTTATTATTGATTTTGTATTTATTTTATTTTTTATTTGATTCATTCATTTATTATGTATTGTAGTTAGTGTTATCATACACATATTTATTGCATTTTGCACATCTTTTATAAAATTATGCACAATAATTTAGGACATTGATTCATTTTTCATTAAAACATTTTGTGTTGAAACATGATACATAATTAAATGGAGGCATTTGTAATAGTTTTCACATGTTTAGAGTCTGTGTCACAAGTATGAATTTTGTCTTATTTATCTTTGAACACCTTCCTATAGGAATTTCTTTACTGATTTATACTCAGAAGCCTTTTTTTTTCAGGACAGGCAAGTTGTGGGATAAGATTGTAAGGGTGAGCCTAGAAATGTGGCTTAGTGGTAAACAGCTGGTTCAACATGCACGAATACCAGGGTTTGAATATTCAGTGCCACATACTCAGAAAAAGCCAGAAGCAATGGAGTGTCTCAAATGACAGAGTGCTAGCCTTGAAAAAAAATAAGCCCCAGGACTGTCAAAAACAATTGGCCAGATGCGGGTGGCTTATACCTGGAACCTCAGCTTCTCAGGATGCTGAGATTTGAAGATCACCGTTCAAAGACAGCCTAGGCAAGGAAAGCCTGTTAGACTTATGTCCCATGTACCACCAAAAAAAGAAACCCTAGTGGGGCTGTGGCTCAAGTGGTAGAGTGTTAGCCTTGAGCTGAATTGATCAGGGACAGGGCCCAGGCTTGATACAAGACACACAACAGGAAAAAAGTAAGGGTTAATCAAAGTACTTTTCCTATCTGCTAATTAGGAGAACATTCCCTGGAAAATAAACACTGATGTAAACCAGAATTGGAGTCAGAGCTTAAGGCTCAAGTGTAGCAGATCCACTTGCCCAGCCTCTCAGATTCTAGCATTATAACCTTGTGTGCTAAAGGGATCTGAATGGTCCAATATTGAAAGGCTTAATATGCTTCCCAAGCCTTTTGTGATAAGCAGTTGACTTGTATTGTCAATGTCATTACAGTCCTGAACCTAGGAGAACACCAGTAGCTCACACTCATCAACCTAGCTAAGGAGGCTGAGGTCTCAGGATTACAGGGTGAAGCCAACCAGGACAGGAAAGTCTATGATACTCTGACTTCCACTTCTGTAAGGTCAGATGTTCAACAGCTTCTTGTGTTTCCCTTGGTGATGAGAAGTTACTTGAACTCTAAATGTTATTAGAATTCTTGTGCTATAGAAGAAGGAAAGAAACATCATTGACCCATGCAAGGTTCAAATGAAGTTCTCAGGATTCAAACCCTAGCCCTGTTAGCAGGAAGAACTCCAGTGTAACACTGTATTTGAAGGACAGAAAACAGTATCAAAAGCCAGGCTAGGTGGAGAGAGCTAGGCTTGTAGGATAAAGAGGCAGAAGATACACACTCACCTGGGAAGTGAGCTGCAAACCACTTCATTCATTCATTCCAGGCACACCCAGCAATGAGGGGAAACCTGAAACATTTGTTAGAGTTACACCATTGTCAGGCTTTCTCAGCCTCTTCAAACAATGAATAACCTTCCTCCTTTAGGTGAAGGGAGCCTCAGGCTATCTTTAGGTTATCAATCGAGAGTCAGTTTAGTGAGAGAGAGGGCAGGAACAGAGTAGAAAAACCCTGCTCTCTGTTTGTAGGGAGTGGATTTTTGACTCTACATCTGTCAGATTTGAAGGCCCTTCTTCAACCTCTGCCAGTCCATTCTCCTTCCTTCATTGTCCATATCATTAATGCAAATCCCCAGTCCAAGGACAGGGAGGGCCGTTTCTCTTCTGTTTCCAAGCACCCGAGTTAGAACCTGGCTTTGCCTTCTTGGCTCTGGGGCCTTCATCTGCCAGAGAAGTGGGAAAGAGACAGTGTTCCTGTTCTGTGGTTGTGTGAAGGCGATGCTGGTGTCCTGGCACACTGCAGAAGGCCTCATGACTAGGAATTGTTCCCTTATTTCCTCCTGACATCCAAGACCAGATTCATGTATCATTTTTCTATCTATCTATCTATCTATCTATCTATCTATCTATCTATCTATCTATCTATCTATCTATCTATCTATCTATCTATCTATCTATCTATCTATCTATCTATCTATCTATCTATCTATCTATCTATCTATCTATCTATCTATCTATCTCCCTCTCTCCCTCCCTCCCTACCTACCTACCTATATATCTTTTTTGACATTTCTTGGGTTGAACTCAAAGCCAGGGCACTAGCTCTAGCACTCTACTACTTGAGCCACAGCACCAATTCTGGATTTTCTCTGTATATACTAGTGAAGAATAGAACCCAGGGCCTCTTGCATGCTAGGCAAGCACTCTCTCACTAATCCACATTCCCTGCCCCCTCATCTTTTCTTCTTAATGGTTGTTTTTACATAAGTATGCTACAGATTGTGTCCCCAAGTGTAATTTTCTGAATACAGGTTATTTCTATAAACCCTGATCTTCTCTTCCCCTGCCTTATTTGTGACTGTTCCTGGATTGGCCTCATAATAAAATGTAATTATAGGCTGCTGAGAGCTGCAATGTGCATCGTATAAAGACAGAAGCCTGGAAGAGCAAGGCAATGGGGCTGAAATAAAGAGAATGATGCAGTATGCGTAACAAGCATATCTGTAAAATAAATCAGTATATGAAAGCAGAAGCTTTGCATACGGTCTGTTTGCACTCAAGGAAGTAACATACCCAAGTAAGTAAGTAGGGCACTGATACATAAAGTTGGCCTTCTCTTTTTGAATTTTATTTTTTGGACATCTCAGGGCTTAAACTCAGGGTACAATGTGTTCCTCAGCTGTTTTGCTCAAGGCTGAGCTTCTACTACTTCCATAGCTCCACTTCCAGCGATCTGGTCATTAATTGGACATAAGCACCTTCCTTACTTTCCTGCCTGGTCTGGCCTGTATCTCCTGCTAGGCTTTCTCTCCCAAAACTGGAGCTCTACCCTCTAGGCCACTGCTCCACTTCTGGTTTTCTGGTAGTTTATTGGCAATAATAGTCTCACAGACTTCCTGCTTGGGCTGGCTTTGGAAGGCGATCTCCAGAAGAGGCTTCAAGCAGCTTTCCTCAGGGATATGCCAAGGAGCCGCTCCACACAAACCTTTAATCTAAATCTCAGGAGGTACTAGCTAAAAATAGAAATGTGCAGATACTTCTAGTGTGTCTTAGATAGTTAAGGTTGGAGACGCACAACACTTATAATTATTAGATCATTTTATAGGCAAAAGGAGCAATGCAGACAGTATCAAGATCGCTCCAGCTTTTGGTCCTCTCATCCTGAGACAGTAAATTCACTGCAGCTCAATGCTAAGTGACAGAACTGGCATGTCCTGTGGACATTTGCTCTTCAATCCTGTGACACTCATTTCTCACTATTGGCTTCAAACCTGTGACCAGAGTGGAAGATGAGGAGAGAAAATCATTCTCCGAGAAAGCAGCTATAAAGAACATTGGGTTGTCTCTTATAAGTTCAAACCATTGGAATGACCCGCTAAAAAGTCAGATTGTCCAGATGAAAAAATTAAGGAAAGAAAGATGGTGCAGTGGCTGCTGACTGTAATCAAAGATCCTCAGGAGGCTGAGATGTAGAGAATCTGAATTTGAATCGAGCCAGTGTAAGAAAGTCCTTGACACTGTTATTTTTAAGAGATCACAGAAAAACCCAGAAGTGGGCTTTGATTCAAGCTTAATGCACTACCCTTGAGTAAAAAGAGCTCAGGGACAGCGCACAGGCTCATAGTTCAACCCCAGGACCTGCCCCCTCAAAAAGAGCCTGTATTTTCACGTCTTTGTCTATGTATGGATGTATTCCTACAGATGAAGCTCCAGAGCAGAGTAGCTATGATGAATGGCACCAAGCTAGGAAATTTGTATTCAATACTATGAGTTCATAACACAGAGAATGCTTTTATGACATTGCATGTTCCAGGGCTCCCCTTACTGCTCGCAGTATAGCCTGAAGGTTGCTCTGCACCCCAGTCCTGCTGGAAGAAGTCTCTCTCATTGTCTGGACAGGCAGACAAAAGGCCTCAATCCTGTACAGCTGTGTAACAAGCAACTCCATCTGGGCCACTTAGTGAGGAGGAGTGTGGGCAGTCTCTGAAAGCCAAGCAATCTCTCTCCCCAGTGCTCTATTTTGACAGGAAGCCTTCATTTGTGTCACCTCCCGTTGAAGGCCAAGTTCTGTGCACTTCTCCTGCCTTTGTGAGACTATATTCTGATGTTCAGATACAGGGTTCAATATAATTCAGGAGTCCTTCTGGCAGAAAACTAGGGCACTGAACCTAATTAAATGTTTAATTACCTACGATGATGGGCCTATGATGCCTCTGCTAGGTTTCCAGAACCTTGGGAAATCCAAGAACATGTCAGATATCACAAAGTTTCCTGTCATGTGGGGCTGGTGAAGCTCATCAGGTTTTGAAACCTTTGACTTCTCCTAGTTGGGCCCTTAGAGGCTAAGTTTTGGGGTTAAACACAGGGCGTAGGTGCTGACCATGATGTCAGAGCAGAAGTCTACTGCTTTCCCACTTTGTGTCACACCTTCACTTCTTCTTTCTGTGTGTGTGTGTGTGTGTGTGTGTGTGTGTGTGTGAGTGAGCGAGCGTGCGTGTGAGTGTTTATGTGCATACACTAGTCCTGGAGCTTGAACACAGGACATGAGCACTGTATCTAGTTTCTCTTGTACAAGGATTGACCTCTCCTACTTGAACCACAGAGCCACTTCAGGCTTTTTTCTAGTGATGTGGTCCAGAGTAATCAAGCCTAGGGTTTCATGTATGCAAAGCACTCTACCCCTAAGGCACATTCCCAGCCCTCTACTTCAGGTTTGTTAGTTTGCTTATGTCTTTTTTGTTGTTGTCAGTTGTATGAGTTGAAGTCTGGTTCTGGGTGCTATCCCTGAGCAATTCAGCTCTAATCTTGTGCTCTACCACTTGAGCCATCGGTTTTCTGGTGGTTCATTGGAGCTAAGTGTCTCATGGACTTTTCTGCCCAGGCTAACTTTGAATCCTGATTCTCAGATCTCATCCTACTGAGTAGTTAGGTTGACCAGCATGAGCCACAAGCACCCAGCTTCCACTTCACGTTTCTTAGTGATGAATTGGAGATAATAGTGTCATGGGACCTTTTGTGTCTGGGATAGTTTGGAATCCAGATACTCTGATCTCAGCTTCCTGAGAAGCCAGGAAGACAGTCGTTGGCTATACAACCCTCGGCTGTGGCACTCTACTGCAAGGGGGTCCTTGGCTCCACATGGTGGAGTGCTGGCCATGAGTCCAAGAGGTAATGATCAGCACCAAGACCCTGAGTTCAAGGTTCATGACTGAGAAAAAAACAAAACAAAGCAATTGTTTGCAGTAGACAACTCACTATTCTTCAGTAATACATAATTTTGTCCCTGCCATGGGGACATATCTGAGCCTCAATATTCTTGTCTGCATAATCATCCAAGTTGTGGAGCTATTACAAGGGGAAGATGAAAGAATGTACCCTTTGAAGGACAAAACACATAACACTCTTTACAGGATTCAGCACACAGCATCCAGTGAAAGACTCAGCACCCAGCACCCAATGCAGGATTCAGAACACTGCACCCTGTGAATGACTCAGTACATGGCATCCTGAGCAGCACACAGCACCGCATGAATGAACCAGCACCTCAGGAAGGACTCATCACATAGCTGTTTCCCACAAGCTGTCATTAGTATTAGGGTGCTTTCATCAGTATCACCATTCTTTCAGAAACACATCACAAACTGCACAAAGTTTACACCTAATGATTGAGATTGGTGTTTTTTTTTTGCGGGGGGGGGGGTATTCAGCCATAGGGATTGCACTAAAATGCTGGGGGTACTGTCCTAAGAACTTTTGCTTGAACCACAGCACAGAGTTTCACAGACATCCTGCCAGGGCTGGGTTTTAAACCCATCAGTTTCAGATCTCAGCCCCCGAATATCTTGGATGACAGGGATGAGAGAGCCAGCAGCATGTGGTCCTGTGGAGCTGGGTTGCAGTGGCATACCTCTGGCTAAGTCAGGTTAGATGGCAGCTGTCAGCACCAGATTCATGGCTTGCTCTGTGATGAGGTATTTGAAGTCCTATACTTATAGAGTTGCAGTCACAACATTCAATCTTATTTTGGTGCCAGTACTGGGTCTTGAGTAAGAGTCTAGACAGTCCCTATGCTTTTACGCTCAAAGCTAGTGCTCTACTGTTGAGTGACAGCACAACTTCCGGATTTTTATGTGCATGTGGTAGTGAGGAATCGAATCCAAGGCTTTGTATGTACAAGCCATCACTATACAACTGAGCCCCAGGAGTGACAAGTGTATAAACAGATAAATATGTAGATTGACATCTATATATACATATATATGTATACATATGTATAAAACAAGAGAAAGTTGTCTGTATATTATGAAATTACATATATTAGTAGTAATTATTGACAAATTATTCCTTCAAGTTTTAAGTATCATGGTTGAATATATAACAAAGTATTAATTGAAAATTAGTCAAAGTAGTATAATTATTGTGTATAATTTTATAGTATACTCATACACTATTAATTTAATTGTTACTTTTATAACATTCCATTTGTATGGATGTATATTGGCATGCATTTCTTAGAATCTCCCAACAATCATTAGTGGCAGTCCCAGGATTCGACCCCCAGTCCTAAGTTGAAGTTTCGGTTATGGCTTTCCTAATAGCCAGACAAACATCAGCACGCAAGGTCATGTACACTCTCTGGGCCTTTTCATTTAGGCCCAGGATGGTCAGAATGCAAAGGCGAAAAAATGCAAAACCACCTTCTTGAACTTCTCTGTTTTATCCTTCTCTTTTTTATTTTTTATTTTTAGCCTACCCCGAGATTTGAACTTGGATCCAAGGATCCAAGGGTCAACTGTGGCAGAGATTCCAAGACCTGAGTTCAAGCCCTGTGCTAGGCCAAAGGAAAAAAAAAGGCCTGGCTGGGAATTTGCACCACTTTTCTGGCAGGCCTACGATTTGAACTCAGGGTCTGGGTAACACTGTGGCACTGTAGTTGAAGGGGAAGCTCACCGTCCTTGAAGACAAGAAATTTTAGACCAGTTCCCAGGGCCTGAAGAGAAGCCCCAGAACTGAAAAAAATAATATTCATATATGAGATTTATTTACATGCATGGGTTTAGTGAGTATGATGTTTATTACACTTATTTATTTAGTATTATTACACGCATAACATTTCATTTATTACATCCTATCACACAGGATCTACTTGCATATGGATTATATATCATACTGAGACCCAGGATATTTTTCAGGAAAAAAAATGTGTCAAAAGTGGCTTCTTACTCCATGAATAAATTTTTGGCCATGCTGGGATTTCAACTCATTGCCTAGAATGCCCAAACCATAAATGGGGTCACAGTCTTAGCTCACCATTTTCTGGCAAACTGAGCTGTAAGGAAATTCTGAGGAACTGTGATCAAGCCACAATAGTGCCCAACATATATATTGATAGATGTGTAGATTGCTGTATATATATATGTGTATATATATATAGATAGATAGATATATAGATATACACACTTAGAGAGAGAATGTGAGGCTATCATTAAATTATATATATATATATATATACATATATATATATATATATATATATATACAGTTACCAATTATTACTTTAAGTTATGTCTCCATTTAATGAAGTATCATGGCTGAATACTTATAAAAGCATTAATTAAAAATTAGTCAATATCCTTCCATTAGAGGAATCACACCATGGTGCTAGAATGGAAGATAAAAGTTCAATAATTTTTCTGTGGCATTCTAAAATAGAATCATGAATTAACTGCAAATTTATTTATTACTTTGATTACTTGGATAACATTCCATTAGCATTCACATAAATAGTAATGAGTTTGTCAGGATCTCCCTCCATTTGTGGGTGGCAGTCCTGGCATTCTAACTCCAGGCCTAGATGATTTATTTCAAATGTAAACAATTGGAATGACACTGTGAAGATTTCAGATTATCATGATTATAAAATGGACAACAAGAAGAAAAGAAAGCCAGATGTCAGTGGCTCCTGTCTTTAATGCTAGCTCCTCAAGAGGCTGAGGTGTAGAGAATGCCAATTTGAATTCAGCCAGGGCAGGAAAGTCCTAGACACTCTTATTTCTAAGAAATCACAGGAAAATATGCCCATGGGTTGGGCTTGTGCCTCAAGGGCAGAGCTCTACCCTTGAGCAAAAGGAGATCAAGGATAGTGCCTAGTCTCATATTTCAACCTCGGACCTGCCAAAGAAATAAAAGAATTCAGTAACTCCATGTCTCTGTGTATAGATGGATGATGTATGGACAATGGGCTTTCAGCAGGTTGCCCATGCCCAGACCCCCAACCTGGGCAAGCTGGGAAAAGCCCTCAGAGAGTACTAAGTATGAGCCAGTAGCTTGACCAAAGCATCCTTCTTTGCCATTTAATAAGTGAAACACCGAAGGCTTGCCTGGGCTGGTGTATGCAAAGGGTGCATTACATTATGGCTGAGGTGTCTCATTGGGATATCTAGCAGCCAGACACTGCCTCCAGGGAGACCACAGTTCCTAGTCTGTAGCAGTTGTGGAAGCTTCTGGCTCCATATTTCCTATCCCTCTGTAGGATGTGAGCCTAGATCTCTGGGGCCTGGTGGATATCATTCACTCATCATTCCTCATTACCGAGTCTCAGGCTGGTCCCAAATCCTGGCAAACATATAAAATGGCCAGCGATTTCTGTGCTGAAATCCCACCCTCATAGATCCTGTTAGAAGTGAGCCTTGGGCTGCGAATGTGGCTTAGTGGTAGAGTGCTTACCTAGAGAGCATGAAGCCTGAAGTTCGATTCCTCAGTACTACATAAACAGAAAAAGCCAAAACTGGCACTGTGGCTTAAGTGATATAATGTAGCCTTGAGGAAAAGCAACTCAGGAACATGCCCATACCCTTAGTTCAAGCCCAAGACTAGCAAAAAAAAATGTGATCTTGGTGAGACATACTCTTCTGGGACTCAGAGGAGGGCCAAGGATATAGGTAAGAGGGAGATGGCAGGTGCTGGTGGCTCACCCCTATACTCTTAGCTACTCTGGAGGCTGAAATCTGATTATCATAATTGCAAGACAGTGCAGGCAAGAAAGTCTATATGATACTCTTTTCTCCAATTAAACACCCAAAAAGCCAGAAGTAGAGCTGTGTTCCAAGTAGTAGAGTGCTAGCCTTGAGCATAAAAACTCAGGCATAGCATCCAGGCCATGAATTTAAACCCCAGGACTGGCACACAAACACACACACACACACACACACACACACACACAAACACAAACACAAACACACACACACACACACACACACACACACACACACACACCAATATAAAGCATTTGCCAGTCAGCCTACCAAGTTCCATCTCTAGGAGCTCAATATTTTTTTAAAAAAGAGGGAAAATGGAAGGAAGGACTTGCTCCAGGATGTGATTTAACCAGTGCCAAAATTCCACAGGATTTCTATGATGTGGAACAGGACAGATAGCCTCAGGCAGAACGTACACAGTATGGGCAAAGGTCCAGAGGTGTGGTATAGAGCAGGTAGTGTGGGGGGAATGAAGGTTCTGTGTCTTCAGACAAGTCTGGCTGAACACTCAAGACTGGGTCAAGGTTTGTACTTGAGTCACAGGTAGGGCAGACGGTAGAGTCCAGAATGGGGCCCAGGGGAAGATTAGCTTGACTTTTCACCATGGACCCCAGCCATTTCCTCTGGCTGAAAGCCTATTTTTCACAGCTCCTGACCCTAAGGCCTCCTTTGCATGGAGGAGTCAGGGCAAATGCAGGGAAGAACCCTTGCTTAAGAAAAGCTTCTACCCAATGCCACCAGTGGCTCAACCCCTGTAAATCCTAGCTACTCACGAGACTGAAATCAGAGATCGTGGGTCAAAGCCAGCTCAGGGGAAGAAAGTTATTGAGACTCTCCTTCCCAATGAACTACCAAAAGCCAGAAATGGATCTGTGGCTCAAGTTGTAGAGTACCAGCCTTGAGGGAAAATGTTGAGACCTGAGCACAGACCCTGAGTTTAAGCCCCAGTACAGGCACAGAAAAAATAAAGAAGATTTCAGAAGCTCCAAGTCCACTGTGGAGAAAGGCCATTATCAGCTGGGCGAAGGTGGCTCATGCCTGTCATCCTAGCTACTCAAGGCTGAGACCTGAGGATCAATCAAGATTCAAAGCTAGCCAATGAATCTCCAAAAAGCTGGGAAGTTGAGCTACGATAGTTCAAGTGGTACAGCACGAACCTAGTGCAAACAAGCTAAAGCATAACATCTAGGCTCTGAGTTCTTGTCCCGGTAAGCACACACACACACACACACACACACACTAACATCATTAGCAGGTGCCAGCAATCCTAGCTATTCAAGAGGCTGAGCTCTTAGGATGGAAGCTTGAAGCCAGCCCAGGCAGGAAAGACCATGAGACACTTATCTCCAATCAATTTCTAAAAAAGATGAAAGTTGAGCTGTGGATCAAGTGGTAGAATGTTAGCTTTGAGCAAAGGAAGCTCAGGGACAGTGCCTAGGCCTTGAGTTACAGCTCAAAGATTTTTTTAAGACACTCATTGCCAGCCCCGCAGGCCATAAATCCAGATTTTGGTCATCATAGGTCTCACCTCCACTTCTGCCAATTCCACAGTACTGCCACAAGTGGCCAGTGTGTGGCCAACACTGGGTTAAGAAGTGGACGTACACAAGGGATGAGGGGCATAGCCAGGTCAAGACTAATACCCCAGAACGTTGAGTTATTGGTCATACCAGTCTTTCATCCCCCAGCTCCCTGGTCCTGGAGTCTAAAGTCTGTGCCTCTGAATTCTGGGCATCCGGGATTGTCTAGAAGTCCCAGCTGGGGCCAGAAGATAGACTTTCCTGTGATAAAGTACATTTACATTTCCTAGAAACCGACCAATATTTCCAAGCCACCTTGGTCTCACCTCCCATGTAGCCCTGGGTCCTCCTTGCTCGAGTGGCCTTCAGTCAGCTGTCAAGCTTGAGTTGGCCAGACCCACCAGCAACCCCCCATTCCCCACTCCACTGCCAGCCTGTTGAGAGGGATGTCAGAGGCCCAGCTGAGAAAAAGGACAGGACATCGTGTGACTGAGGCCCTCCCTCTGAGGCATGGGAGACCCTATGCCAGCTGGCACTGCTGTACCAGAATCTGCTGGAGGCGGCCAAATATTTGGACAGCCAGACTTGTGCCCCAGAGAAAATATGGAACACATGCCACTGGCAATTTAGGACTCATTGTAGACACTGATAAGGAGCTAAAGGCAAGGTCGATGTGGAGGAAGGCCACCATCTGAAGTCAGAAAGAGGAGGACAGTCACCTAAGAAGGGGACAGAGAAGGATGAGGGAAAATTACACACACATACACACACACACACACACACACACACACACACACACACACACACTCACAGACATTCCAAGGCCTCAGCGGTTCCTGAGAACAGAACCACGAACTCCCTCCATTTGGATCATATCTGACCTGTGAGAAGATGGCACTATCGTACTCAGTCCAACTGTAGACACAACATTGAGCCTCAAACGTATCTGGAATGTCTCATAACCCAGCATGGAATTTCCTACCATACACACTGCTATGTGGAAAACTCAGCCACCTCTTTTTTAATTGCTGGTCATGGGGTTTGAACTCTGGGTCAGGGCACTGACTTTCAGCTCTTTGGCTGAAGATGATCACTCTACCACTTGAGCCGCAGCGCCAGTTCCTGTTTTCAGGTGGCTCATTGGATATGAAGTATCACCAAGTTGGCCTTGAACCGTGGTCTTTACATCTCAGCTTTATGAGTAGCTAGGATGACAGTTGTGAGCCACCAGCAGCGCCCTGCTTTAGCCACATTCATATACCCAGAGGAAACCCAATTTGTCAGGCCACGAACTTCTTGCAACCCTTGACTTCAAACTTTGACACTCAGCATCCAAATCCATCCTTTAATGGAGAGAATACAGGCACAACAATCCGATCTCTGCACCCATTCACCCACTCACTGCCTGCCAAAGGCCTCGTCCTCTTGAGTTCTTGGTAAGGCACCGCCCATCCTACTGTGGCTTCCAACTGGGGAAAACTTGGGGAGTTCTTAGAAATGTCTATACAGTGAGGCCAGCACCTGGTCTCTCAACCACAGCACCCACACACACACCTCCACATTTTTGCAGGCAAAGATGTTTTACTTTCTTTTTTTGGTTGTGGGGCTTGAACTCTGGGCCTGGGTGCTATCCCTGAGCTCTTCAGCTTAAGGCCTGAGCCACAGCACCCCTTCTGGTTTTGTGGTGGTTTGTTGGAGATAAGAGTCTCAGGGTCTTTCCTACCCAGGCTGGCTTTGAACTGTGATCCTGAGATCTCACCTCCTGAGTACCGAGGATGACAGTCCTGAGCTACTGGCACCCGGCCAAAGATACTTTTCCATGCTTGTCATCTTATCCCCTTAGGAGACTAAGATCTGAGAACTGCAGTTGGATGCCACCCTTGGCAACAAGTCCATGAGAACTCTTTATCTCCAATTAAACCCAAAAGAGCTAGAAGTAAAGCTCTGCTTCAAATGTTAGAGTCCTATCTTGGAGCATAAAAGACAAGACACCCCCTAATTTTAAGCATTTCCTAGCAAAGATCCACCCAAGAAAGGGAAGCAGGTGGGCACACGGGTGCTCAAAGCTCACACATAATAATCAAGACTCTCAGAACAGATCCCACCCTGCTATGATTCTGTAGATAATTTGTCCTACACCTTGGCAGTCTTAGATGGGACTGACCATGCACCAAATTAGGACGTTCAAGTACGATCTCATACTGAGGATCCCCTGAAATTATCAAAGACTCAGGAACTCTCAGAGTCCTGCCTCAACACTGGATAGTAAGGTGAGATATAGTTATCCAAACACACGATACGGAACCAAAGGTTTCTTGGTCAAAGGACTGAGACTGAGGGGCTCTAGCTTCCTCTCTCTTGCGAAGGTGAAAAGGGCTGATCTATCCCAGGAATGTTCCTGTGTTTGAGTATTATCAAAAGGGCAACCCTGCTCAGAGCCCAGTGCCTCTGGTTTTCCCACCAGTCTCTACCCAGCCCTGCCCCACCTTCAGCCTGCCCTCTCTGAATCCCCAATCTGCCATCTAGATTAAAGACTGAGCCAGCAAAGAGACCCCCTTCTGCCACTGAGAATGGCAGTCACGGGGCCCTAGCACCCTCTAGATGAAGTCTTGGAGCAACATGGTTCCCAACTCCCGCCCTCATTCCCAAGCTGTCTTGTGCTAGTGACATGCTTAGCTCTGTCTCTCGTGGAGGAATGAACATCAGGGGTGTCATCTTCAAATTGAGCCCGATTGAGCACTCGAAAGTCCCAGCCCCCAAGGATGTACTGCACAGGCATCCTGCAGTGAATGACAGCCAAGTTGTCAACGGTGAAACCAAGGTGCTAGGACATTTCATAGCAGCGTGGCTGGATCAAAGGCTCTATCACTGGTACTCTAGGTTGTCAGGAGAGATCATGGCTAAAATGTCCTGACACAGCTGACTTGGGATCATCCTCCCTCTTCATCTTCCTAATTATCACTTGCCTCCCCCCTTCACACTCCCTCACCCCAATACATCCCTAGCCCTTGGACACTTTCTTCTTATCTGACCAGAAAATAAACTCATTGGGGCCAGGGATGATTGAAACCTGCTGACCTACCCTGATCCCTAGGGTCTACTGAGGCTGCTTTCCTCTGCAGTCGGTTGAGCACACAGCTCCTAGATGTCATGAACTTGCTGAGGGGTCAGTGGCTTTATCCTACATAATGACTTTAATCTCTGGAACTGTCCGCACAAAGATTGTGAATGGTTGACTCCCTTGATCCAGGGACTCCAAACCAAGTGTTGCATGTTCTCCCTTCTTCCTTCCTTTCCTCTTTTTCTCCCTCTGTCTTTCCCTACTCTCTCTCTGTCTCTCTCTGTCTCTGTCTATGTCTCTCTCTTTCTCTCGCTGTCTCTGTCTTTCCTTTCTTTGTGTCAATCATGGGCCTTAAACTCAGAGTCTAGGTGCTATCCCTGAGCCTTTTTACTCAAGGCTAGCAGTCTATGACTTGAGCCATACATCCACTTCTGGTATTTTGTTTTTGGTAGTTAATTGAAGACAAGAGTCTTACAGGATTTCCTGCGCCGGCCAAAAGCCTCCATCCTTGGATCTCAGCTTCCTAAGTAACTAGGATGACAGGCCTGAAGCACCACCATCCAGCTCAAACCAAGGTTTCTTCATGTTCTGTGGAAACAGTCCTGGAACCTTTCATTGTCTAAGACTCCCAGAGCATGGTGCACACTGTATAGGTTTGTTGGATAAATAAATGAGCATCTGTCTATGACAATACTACAGAAAAGTCCCATCTGATTCAGGTAAGTATCCCCTGTAATTATTCCTTTGCCGAAGCCTGATGTAGCTCTCCCACAGTTCTCTCTCCTCCCTCTTCACGCCCTCCTGGTGGCACCACACTTAACTGTTTTGACTCCTAGGATGTGAGCCATGATGTACTCACTGGATTCCAGGGCCTCTAGAATGCCTATCTTCTCAAAGATCTCTGTCCAGAGGCTGACCAGCTCTGTGGCACTCAATTCCCCACTCAGGTATGAACGAGGTTGCCATGAGCTGAACGAATGGTTCAAGAGGCCTCCTCTCCTCCCCTGGAGCCAGCTAGGATGGTCTACCACATCCAGCCCCCAAGTTTCATGTTGCAGACAAAGGATCTTTGAGGCAGCCTGGGGTATCTGAATCTCCCAGAATCTAGTGCAGTTGCTAGGAATCATATCTGCACAGAGCTGTCAGGCTGAGGATGGCAAGGTCACAATCTCTGCTCCCCAGGACGTCCCCGACTGAGGTGGTCACCCTAGAGAGAACTGGAGGAGATTCAGCAGCTGCCAGAGAAAGGCAGTCAAGGCACAGCGTTCAAAGCAAGAAATAATCTGGCTTGGGAACTCTGCCTGTGCCGCTTTGAACGTCATTGTTTGGCAGCTGAAATCGTTCATCCAAGACATTAGTGGAAATTGCCAGCTTAAATAAAAAAAACCTGGAAAATGTAGCATTTAAATTGTCCCAATCAAACTTAAAGGGTTCCAAAATCAGTGGTCCCCTTTTGCTTCCAGACAGCCTACAGCAGGTTACAGAAACTGGCATTCATCGATCCCTATCTAACTGCCATGTCCTGATAACCAAGCGGGCTCCAGCAGGGGGAATGGACTTGCCTACCACTGTCCAGCTTGAAACGTCCTAGACAGGACACAGACTGGAGTCTGCAGGACTCCAGGGAGGATTGACCACTGGTGCACTGCCCCGGGAGAGAATCCACGCCACCAGTGGGGCCCTGGAGCCCTGGGCCTGGATGCCCACAGAGACCATAAACGCCCTAGGTAAGGTTCCCCTCTCATCCTCGGTCATGGTGAAACATCTGCCATGTCACACTGTAAGCCAGCCCCCAAAACCTCATAGCTTCATAGCCCCTGCCCTACCCTTTTCCCCATCTCCTTCCCTAATTATGTTTGTCAGACACATTCCCAACCCTTGAATTAGCTCCAACTATACACTGAGAGCAGAGTGTCTGTCTAGAAGAGTGTGGCTGTGGACACACTCGCCTCACCAAACTTCTGGCCTGAGATAGAAGGACAGGTGTCCACTCGAGTTCACACAGGTCTCCTAGGGGAGGGCCACGCAGACCCAGCAGCTACTGTGTGCTACAGGAAAGGGAGAAAAGAGAGGTGGAAAGGGGAGGAAAGGAATGTCTACTGAAATATTCCATAAAGGAGCCATGAAACTGTGAAGCAGAAATCAAATATTGTGGCTGGGCTCATACTTGGTACTGATGAAAAAAGAACAACAACAAGTACATACACAAAGAGAAATAAAGTGCTTTTGCTGTTTTTAGACATGGTCTCACACACACACACACACACACACACACACACACACACACACACACACACACACAAATCCAGAACAGTGACAGAAGTGTCTTCCATGCAGCACTTGCAATTTGCCAAATGATCACTCACCTGAGCACAATCAGGATGTACAAGGAGAAAGATGATCTCTCTCTCTCTCTCTCTCTCTCTCTCTCTCTCTCTCTCTCACATACACACACACACATACACATACATACACACAGACTCAGAGTAGTGCCTCTCTTAAGTTTTTTGGTTACTCATCTGGGACAATGTACAGCTGGAGCATGCAGGTGCCCATGTCCCATTCCCTTTTCAGAACCAAGGGTTCCCACCCAAGGGGAGCACCATTGTAATGACACAGCACCACCCTGCCTCTCACCTTCCCCAGGACCAAACCCTTCCCCTTGGGAACAACCAGCCTTAAATCCCCATTTACCAAAACCCTAAGCCAGGACGCTGGGTGAAGGAATCCCCAGACAGGTGGCTCCTCAGAGCCAGGACTGAAAACAAGCAGGGGGTCATGGGGTCCCCAACGAGGTGTCTGACCTGGCATGGGCATGGTGTTGAGGAAATGGATGGGGTTCTAAAGGCTACATACATGGACAGACTCCCTACTTCCAGACTAGATGCTTCTGGGTGACTGGGTGGATTCTTGGAGGGACAAGGAGAACAGATGGACCAGGAGCACCAGCAGATGCTGGCAGAGCTGGGAAATGTGATCAAGCTGTGAGTACTGTTGACAGCTGGGGTGGGGGGGACAGGCCAGGTGTATGTGTGTCAGAGGGAGTGTGTTCCTCCCAGATATTCACCTTTCATCTGACCCCCAGTGCTCTCACCTCCCTAGTGGGATTTTCCGATACCCTCCTCAGGTGAGAGGGTGACTGAGAACAGAGGACAAGGACTCACACAGCAAGGGGTCCCTATCTTCTGCATCCAACACCCCCCCACCCCCAGAAAAAAGGAAAAGACCCGAGAAGGCAGGTGTGGAGTTGCTGCTCCCCACCTCTTTATAAAGCCACCAAGTTCCCACCTAGGTGAGGAAGGGTGAAGATGTGGGGCTGTGTGGTTCCCACTGCTCCAGGCCAGGGGCTTGGTGATGCCCCCTTCTCACCCAACCCTGCATCTCCCCATTTCCTGGGACATTGACACTAGGGATAAGGTTGGGATCCTTGGGTCGACAACCACTCCCCCACCCCCTTCTCCTGGGGAGCATTTGTGGTAGAGCCAGGGCTGGCCCCTGGCACTTGTGAAGCAAGGTTGGGATGTGACAAAGGAAGCGGGAGTCGCGGGTCTGAGTTGGGGTGGGGAAAGGGGGTTGGGAGAGGTCACGAGGTGCGGGCCCATAGGACGGCCACTCATGTGTGCTGCTGGGAGATGCTATAGGCTGCCATTCTGGGTGCAGCGGGCAGCAATGGCAGCATCATGGCAGATGCTCAGGCCCAGAGCAGAGGATGGGGGGGCCAGGACGTGGTCAGGGTCACAAGCTGGCCGGGGGCACATCACTGGATGACTCTGAGAGGCGCTGCAGGTCTGAGCCAGCAGCCCATGTTTGAAACGTGATGCCATGGGGAAGGCAGGAAAAGGGGCCAGGACAGGGACAAGTGGGTGGCAGGGCTTAGCCCGCCCCAGGCCCAGTTGAGCTCCTGGCATTGGAATCTCAGACTCAGGGCCTACTTGGCCTCTGAGCCTCTCAGTGCCTTTGGGAGGGATGTGCCAGCTGTGCTGGCTTTGTGTGCTCTGCGCTCCTGGCCCAGACCCGTGATCCTACAGCAGCAGAAACCAGCCATTGATGCCGCCTCCCCTGATGCTTGTGACTGCTCTTTTCTCTGCTGTCTCTCTCTGCCCCCCCCCACTTCTCTCCTGGGCTGCTCCACCCATGCTGCACAAGTGAGCCAGCCCCCATGTGCCTGTGACTGCAGCAGATATGTGCTCCCTCGGCCACGTCCTGTCCTCTCTTCAGTCACGCCCCCTTCCCACTCGACCATGCCCCCCATCCCTGACCTTGTGGTGCCCTGACTGCCCTAAGGCTAACAGGCCACTGAAGAAGCAGCCTCACGTCAGTTCAGGGCTTCCTCCCAACCCCAGCAGATGCCCATGGCATCGAACCCCTCCCTCAGCCCAACGGCAGGGAGAGACTCTTCTCCATCCACTCTACACACTAAACAGGTGCACGGTTACCCTCTCTTAGTGTGTGTTTGTGTGTGTGCGTGTGTGTGATTTTCAGGGATACCTACCTCTCAAGGACTCAGAACATAGCACCCTTTTGGATGACAGCACACAGCATACTTTAAAAACTATAGCACAAAGAAACCTGTGTAATGGACTCAGCACAATGCACATTTTGAAGGACTCAGCACACAACAACCTTTGGGATCCTCATGGTAATCTAATGACCAATAAAATTAGACATGCCATTATGACATCACCAAGCTTAAATATCATAGAATTATGACAGCATATGTCATAGTGAAATTATAGACATATTGTGAATGCCTATTTTGTGATTTCATTCTATTTCAAGCAAGCAATATTGGTGGATATCAGAAATCCATTGTAACTTCAAAGCCATTGTGACATGAAAATCCTTTTGTGATATCACAGTGCCATTGTGATATCATTAACCTGTTGTGACATCACAAACCTGTCCTGTCCATTGTGACCTCCTCACCAATGTAACATCACAAAGACATTGTGCTATCACATTTCTGTTGTGACATTACAATCACCCTGAGACTTCCCAAACCCATTATGACATCTTTAGCACCGTTGAAAAAAACACATGGCCTTTGTGACACCACAGTCCCTTTGTGTATCCATTGTGAAATGTCAATTGAGATCAGATATGCCATTGTGATATCACAAATCATTTACAATATAATCATAGGTGTGACATCACATTGTCATTATGACAATATCAGGTCATTATGATATCCCAAATCAATAATGACATCATACCATTATTACATCACATTGTCATTGTGACATCATATTAACATTAGGAATGCCTATTATGTGATTTCATTATATTTCAAATGTGGCATGTGAGTTCATATCAAAAACACATTTTGACTTCATAACCATTGTGACATCACAATCCCTTTGTGACAAAACGTTGCCATTGTGATATCTTTAAACAACTGTGACAATTCAAACATATCCTGTCCTCGTAAGTTTTGTGACATGTTGCCACTGTGTTATGTTAGGCCCATTGAGAGCTCATTCTATTTTTGACTTCATATTATTTCAGGTATAACATTAAATATTAATAATATACTGTGACATCATGAGTATTGTGACATCACACTGCTAGATGTAATGACCATTGTGTCACATTGTCACATCACAAATCTATTCGTCTTCATCACATTTGTGCCAACATATGCCTTTGGAATCCTCACAATCCCATTCTAAACTCATATACTCATTGTGAGTTATTGACAATTGAGTTGTCGAATGCCATTGTTACATCACCAATCTACTGCGACATCACAAAACTATTTTGAACTCATCACTATTATGGCATCACCAACTAATTGTGATTATAATAACACTCTTATGACATTATAATTTGACATCATATTGCAATTGTGATATCACTGTACCATCATGCTTTCACAAACCTATTATGACCTCATCACATCTTAGAAAATGCACGGCCTTTGGGACATCAAGCTCCTTTTCTGAACTTGTATCATTATGAACTTGTAGCAATTGAAATTTGAAATAAGGTGTGATATTACAAACTAGTTTGACATCACTTACGCATTTTTATATCATTAACACTTTGACAAATGAAACCAGTTAGGAACCTTAGCACTTTTGACAAAAAACATGGACTTTGTGTCATCACAGTTCATTTGTGTATGTCATTGTGACTTCATTCTCATATCCCCATTATAAACTAATGGCAGTTAAGATATGACATGCCATTGTGACATCGCAAACCCTTTATGACATCATCAGACTGTCGTTATGATATCATCAGCTCATTGTGACATCACCTAGCTACAGTGACATCATAGAATTATGACATCGCATTGCCATTTTGCTGTCATAGACACATTGTGAATGTATATCCTGTGATTTCATTCTATTTCAAATATGGCATATCAGTTGATATCAGAAATACATTGTGACCTCAAAACCACTGTAACATTATAAACCCTGTGGGACGTCATAACCATTGTGACACCATATTGTTGTTATCACATCCTTAGCTTATGGTGACAACACAAAATGAGAATGACATTATAGCATTTGCCATTATGTCATTGTGACATCATAGTCATATTATGAATGCCAAATCTGTGATTTCATTGTATTTGAAATGTGGCATGTGGGTTGATATCAGAAACTCTTTGTGATGTCATAAACATTGTCACATCAGAATCCCTTTGTGACATCTATTTTGCAATGTGACATCACAATACCAATATGATGCTACTAAGGCACCATGATATCACAATGGTCATGAACTCACAATGGGTTTCTGATATCAACCGACATGCCACATTAGAAATAGAATCAAATAACATAATAAGCAAACACAAAATGTCTATGACATCAGAATGACAATGAGATGATACAATGCTATGATGTCATTGTAGTTTTTTACATGTCAAAATGAGCTGATGGTGTCATAATGACAACATGATGTCACAATAATGATAATGTCAGAAAGAATTTTTTTATGTTTAAATGGTATGTCTGATGTCAGTTGTCATTAGTTCTCCATGAGCATATGGACACAAAAATCTTCTGTGACGTCACAGAGGCCATGTGCGTTTTCAAAGTGGTAAGAGGTCATAATAGGTTTCAAAGGGCACAATGTGATCCATAATGTCACAATGAAAATGAGATGTCCCATTGGGTTTTTGATGTCACAATCGTGATGAGGTCACAATGGTTTTGTGATGTCACAGTTTGTAATATCCGAATGATACATCCAATTTCAATTACTCATAATTCAATATGAGGACACTGGGTGATAGAAGAAGCTTCATAGTATGTGGTCATACTATGTGAAAACCCAATGGAACAGTGATTTCACAATGACAATGTGATGTCTCAACAACATGTTATAATAATGTTTTGATGTCACAATTGGTGACGCCATACTGATGAGGAGGTCTCAATAGATTTGAGATGTACCAAGGGGTTGGTGATGTCACAATGGCATGTGGGATCTCAATTGTCATTAACTCACCATAAGTATATGAATTTGGGAAGGGATTCTGATGTCACCAAAATATATGTAGTCAAGAAGGTGAAGAACTAACAGGTCTGAGATGTCACAAAGTGACACAATGGTTATGATGTCCAGCGGTGTGATATCATGATGTTACTTTGGATTTTAGATATCTCATGTCGTATTTGAAATATGAAGTCGAACACAGATTTTCAACTCACAAAGGGCCTAAGATATCACAATGGCATTTCACAAAAGTTATGAGGACAGGAGAGGTATTTGATGTCACAGTGGGTTAATGATATAACAAAGGAAAAGTGCTGTGACAAAGAGATTTAGATGTCACAAAGGTTGTGAGTTCACAATGGTTTCCTGATATCAACCCACATGGCACATTTGAAATAGAATGAAATCAAAGAATAGTCATTCACAATGGGTCTACGACATTAAAGTGACAACGTGATGTCAAGGCAGCAATGTTTGATAGGATATGTACCCATTACCTTACTCATGTAAGGTAACTGTAATCCCTCTGTACACTACACTTACAATAAAAAACGTACAGAAGAAAAAAGGAGAAAAAATGGTATGGTGTCATTGCGGTTTGGTGTTGTCACAATGAGATGATGGTGTCATGATGACAATGTGATTTCACAGTCATGATTATTGCACAAAGTATTTGTGACCCTACAATGCTATGTGTGATCACAATTTTCTTTAGTTTACTATGAGGATATGGCTACACAAAGGGTCTGTGATGACACAGAGGTCATGTGTATTTTAAAGGTGCTAAGAGTTCACAATTGCTTTGCGATGTCACAATGTGATTGTGAAGGCACAACAGCAATGTGATATCACAATGGGTTTGTGATGTCACAGTGATGATGAGGTCACAATGAGTTTGTGATGTCACTATGAGTTTGTATTACTACAATGACATGTCCAATTTCAATTTCTACTAGTTCAAAATGAGGATACAATTTCAAAGAAAGAATCTGAAGCACCAAAGACCATGAACTTTTAGTCATAACGTGTGATATGCTGCCATTAGGATATTTTAGGCCTTTAGTAAGCTTATATTCTGTTTTCAAACTCATAATTCAGGCATGGCATCTAATATCAGAAATTGACTCTGACAATATGAACATTGTGACATCACATTGATAGACACCAAGAACATGGTGTCACATTGTGAACTCACAAATCTGTTAGGACTTCATTACATTTGTCTCAACACATGACTTTGGAGACAACACAATCCTTTTGTAAACTCGTATCTTCATTGTGAATTAAAGACAGTTGAGAATCGGCATGCCATTGTGACATTTCCAACCAATTGTGACAGCATAAACCTATTATAGTAGAAACACATTGTGATCTATTAGCCATTGTGTTAGCACAATCCCTTTGTGACTCCACACTTCCAAAGTGTTATCACTAACCCACTGTGAAATTCCAATCCTCTCATACCCAATCCAGGTATGAAATGTGATACCCGAATCCAGTGTGACATCTAGATCATGGTGACATCACACTGATAGATGTTATGAGCATTTTGTAACATTCTGACAACACATACCTGTTAGGACTTCATCATTTTTGAGAAAACACATTCCTTTGGAGACATCACAGTCCCGTTGTGAGCCCATATACTCATTGTGAGTGGACAATTGAGATCATATGTGCATTTTGATGTCACTAACCCATTGTAACATCACACACCTCTTGTAAACTCATCACCAGTATGGCATCATCAATTGTGGTAACAAAACTTTATTAAGTCATCATATTCCAACATCCCATTGCCATAGTGATATCACTGTTCCAATGGTTTTTCAAAAACCTAGAATGTCCTCATAGCATTTTAGAAAATTCATGGCCTTTTATATTTCAGTCTTCTTCTGTGAACTCATATCCTCATGGTGAAATAGTAGTAATTGAAATTGGACATGTGAGTATGAGATGTTACTTCACAAAACGTTGATTTCATCACCAATGTGACATCACAAACCCTTGTAAGCTCTCATGGCCATTTGATATCACTATCACATTGTGATATCCCAAACCTATTTGGACCTCTCAGCACATTTGAAAAAACACATGGCCTTTGTGACATCACAGTCCCTTTGTGTAACTATACCCTGATTATGAACTCTTTGTGACATCACCATTGTGACATAACATTCTCATTATGACAGTATCGACTACTTTTGACATCACAAAACTACGACAAGATAGCATTATGAGATCACATTGTCATTGTGATGTTATAGACAGATTGTGAGTGCCTGGTTTTAATTTTTTTTTTGTCGGTCGTCGAGCTTGAACTCTGGGCTTGGGTTCTGTCCCTGCTCTTCAGCTCAAGGCAAGCACTCTATCGCTTCAGCCACAGCACCACTTCTGGTTTTCTAATGGTTTTATTGGAGATAGTCTCATGGATTTTCCTGCCTGAGGTGTCTTTGAAGTGCAATCCTTCTATCTCAGCCTCCTGAGTAGCTTGCATTACAGTCGTGAGCCACTGGCGCCCGGCTTTTTCATTCTTTTTCAAATTTGACATGTGTGTTGATATCAGAAACATAATGTGACCTCATAACCATTGTAACATCATAAATAAGCAGTGACATCAAATTGTCATTATGACACCTTCAGCTCATTGTGACATCACCAAACCACAATGGCATCATAGCATGATAAATCACAATGACATTGTTATATCATAGTCATAACAGTGTGAAGGCCTATTCTGTAAATTCATTCTATTTCAGAAATCCATTTTGACCATATAACCATTGTGATATCACAATCTTTTGTGACATCATTAATCTGCTGTGCCATAACAAACCAGTCCTTATAAGTTTTGTGACATGCTGCTATTGTCATATGTTAATCCCTTTGTGAGCTCATAATCTGTTTTCAATCTCATATTTCTGGTATGACATGTGATATCAGAAATCCCCTGTGACATCATACTACCAGATATCATGAGTATTGTGTCACATTGTGACATCACAAATCTGTTAGAACGGCATCACATTTGTGACAACACATGCCTTTGGAGACATTACAGTCCGTTTTTGAAATCATATATTCATTGCCAATTAATGACAGTTGAGATCTGCCATGCCACTCTGACATCATGAACCCTTTGTGACATCAAAAACTTATTGTGACCTCATCACGAGAATGGCATCAACAACTGATTGTGGTATCAAAGTATTATTTTGAAATGATATTGTGGTATTGCCATTGTGATATCATTGTCCCATTGTGCTTTTACAAACCTATATGGCCACATCTTAGAAAATTCATGGCCTTTGAGGCTTCAAGCTCTTTCTGTGAACTCGTGTACTTATAACTTCTAAGGCCAAGAGACAAACCATCAAGTCACATTTAATATAATAAACCAATTTACACTAGAAGGGGTGATTACCTTATCCTGGACTGGATACCCAGGTCCAAGAACAGCCTTGACCACCAAACCTCAGACCTTCAATGGGCAGCCCCACCCTTTCTTAATTGGTCTGCAAACCACCAGCCAAAAAATTATGATCTCCAAAGCTCCAAACCTCAATGGGCAAGGCTTTTTACTTTTCCATTCCTAGCTCCTTCGCTACAGACTTGTCCTTCCTTCCTGGTCTTTCCCTATTTCCCTTCCACCACTTCCTTCAGGCCTCTACAGTCTCCACAGGCCTGCCCTACTCTGCCCCAGTGACCACTTGCCAACCTTCGGCTCTCCCTCAACTTCCTCTCTTCTCAAGTTTTTCCCTTTCTGCTGTCTCACCACCTTCTTCCATCTGGGTAGCTCTCATTTCTATATCTCCTTCCAATGCTCTGAAAATGCAACTTATATATAGGTTGTATCCCTCCTCACTCCAATGTGTCTTCTGCCTAAGAGTTTTCAACCGTCATTTCCCAAACTGCCCAATGTTCAATTACTTCTTGACAGCTCACCATGTGAGGCTTGACACCTCCACCTTTGGCGGTATTCCCCTCACTCTCCGCTGGGCCAGGCCAAGCATTTACAATGATTATTGGCTCCCATAGATAATTCTGACCTCACTGGCTATTACAGTATCCTCATAGTGAATTAGAAGAAAGTGAAATTGTATATGACATTGTTATATTACTTGATGAGACATCACTAACCCATTTTGACCTCATCACCCTGGTGAAATCACAAACTCATTGTGATATCACATTGCCATTGTGTCACCATGCTCACATTGTGACATCCCAATCCTATTATGACCTCAGAAGGTTTGAAAGAAAGCATGGCCTTTGTGTCATCACAGGACCTTTGTGTACCCAAATCCTCATTTTGAGCTAATGACAATTGAGATCAGACATGCCATTTTAACATCTCAAAACCTTTGTGACATCATCACCAATGTAACATCACATTGTCATTATGACAACATCAGCCCATTGTAACATCATAAAACAACAATGACATCATAGAATTATGACATCACATGGTCATTGTGATGTCACAGATACAAGGGAATGTCTATTCTGTGATTTCATCCTATTTCAAATGTCGCAGGTGTGTTGATATCAGAAATAGATTGTGAACACATAACCATTATGGCATCACAATACCTTGATGACACCACATTGCCATTATATCACTAACCCACTGTCTCTCCTATCCTCATATATGTTTTGACATGCTGCCAGTGTGATCTCTGGCCTCTCTAAGCTCATAAATTGTTTAACTCATAATACTTCAGGTATGACATATGATATCAGAAATCCACTGTGACATCATGACCACTGTGACATCACACTGCCAGATGTCATGACCACTGAGTCACATTGTGACATCACAAACCTGTTAATACTCATTCCACTTGTGCCAACATATGCCTTTGGATACATTATCCCTTGTGAACTTATATATTTATTGTTAATTAGAGACCTGGCATGAGATTGTGACATCAACATCCCATTGTGAAATCACAAATCTTTGTGATTTCATCAGCTGTATGGCATTACCAACTATTTGTGACTTCAAAACAATACTATCTCATGTAATGGTAACATCACATTGCCAATGGGATATCTCTGTCCCATTGCATTTTCACCAATCTATTATGTCTGCATAACATTTTACAAAACCCATAGCCTTTCTGACTTCTAGCTCCTTATGTAAACTCGTACTCTTCTTGTGATCTAGTAGAATGAAATTAGATATGTAATGGTAATATTACAAATTCATTGTGACATCACTATCCAAGTGTGACTTTATCACAACTGTGACATCACAAACCCTTTGTGACATCACATTTCCACAGTGATATCACGATCACCTTGTGATATCCCAAATCTGTTGTGACCTCTTAGGACCTTTCAAAAAGGACAACTGACATCAGACATGCCATTATACCATTACATACACTTTGTGACATCATCTCCAGAGTGAGATCACATTGTTGTTAGGATACCATCAGCCCATTGTGATATCCCAAAATGACAATGACATCATAGTATTATGACATCACATATTCATTGTGAGGTCCTAGAGACAATGTGATTGCCTATTCTGTGATTTCATTCTATCTCAAATGTGGCATATAATTTGATTTCAGAAACCCATTGTGACCACATCACCATTATGACATTACAATCCCTTTGTGACCTCATATTGACATTGTGATATCATTAATGCAATGTAACATCACAAATTTGTCTTGTCCTCATAAATTTTGTAACAAACGAATACCTTGACCTGGGCTGGATGCCCAGAGCTAAATGCAGCCTCAACCATGAACCCTCAGAACTCCACAGAGCAGCCCAGCCATTTGTTAACTGGTCTTCAAACAACCAACCCCTAAAATAATGATCTCCAAAGTTCCACATTTCAAAGGACAAGGCTTTTTCTTATCTCTTCATCCTCCTTCACTACAGACCTGTCCTACATTTCAGGTCTTATTTTTTTCCTTCCACCATTCCCTTCTTCTCTTCAGGCTGTTCTACTCTTGACAGACCTGCCCTGTCCTATCCAGGTGGCCAAGTGCCATCCTTCAGCTCCTGCTCTCCCTCAATTTCCTCTCCTCCCAGGTCTTTACCCTCCTGCAGTCTCATCACTTCTTTCCTTCCAGGTCTTTCCCCTTTTTCTGTCCCCTTCTGTTGCTCTGAACATGCAGCCTATATATAGGCCGTACCCTTCCCCCACTGCAATATGATTCCTACATAACAGTTTTCAATCATCACTTCCCAAATATCCATACCCAATCATTTCTTGGCAGCTCACCATGTCGGGCTTGACATCCTATCTCCTTCAACAGCATGTCTTGCCCCTTTCAGTGGCACACACCCCTCTCTCTAGTGGTCCAGATCAAGAGGCCATGATGACTATCTGTTCACGTGGATTATACGGGCACTGATGGTTATGACAGTGTCTTCATGGTGAACTAGGAGCAATTGAAATTGGACAAATAATTGTGATATTCCAAACTCGTGAAATAACTAACCAATTGTGACCTCATCACCACTGTGACATCTCAAACCCATTGTGACATCACATTGATATTTTTAACACCAGGGTCACATTGTTACATCCCAAATCTATTACGATCTCTTATACATTTTCAAAAAATACGTAGCTTTGTGACATCACATTCTCTTTGAGTACTCAAATCCCGACTGTGAAATATTGACAATTGAGAATCACACATGACATTTTAACATCAAAAACAGTTTGTGAGTTTATCACAATTGTTACATCACATTGTCATTTTGACAGCATCTGCTCGTTGTAAAATCACAAAACTAAAATATGGTAGATTTATAACTTCACATTGTCATGTGACATCATAGACACATTATGAATGCCTTTTCTGTGATTTCATTCTATTTATAATGTGCCCTGTAGGTTGATATCATGAGAAAATCAAGAACTCCTAACCATTGTGACATCAAAATCCCTTTGTACATCACTTTTCCATTGTGATATCTCTAACACACTGTGACATCACAAACCCATCCTGTCATCATAACTTTTGTGACATGCTGCAATTCTAATACCTTTGGCTTTTTTGTCCTCATAATCTGTTGTCAACCTCATTAGATTTCACATATGACACTTGATATCACAAATTCCCAGTGACATCATGACCATGGTGATATCACACTGCCAGATTTCATAACCATTGTGTCAAATTTTAACATCACAAACATTTTAGGATTTCAATATATTTGTGACAACACATACTTTTGGAGAAACCACAGTCCCTTTGTGAACTCCTATACTTATTGTAAGTTAAACACAATTGGGAACCATCATGTCATTGTGACATGCCCAACACATTGTGACATCACCAATCTTTTGTGGCCTCATCACCAAATATGACAACAACACAATATTTTGACATGATGTAGTGAGTTGACATTGCCATGATGATATCTGTCCCATTGTGTATTCACAAACCTAATATGACCTCATAATTTAAAAAAAAATTCATGTCCATTAGGACATCAAGATCCTTCTGTGAACTTGTATGCATATTGTGAAATACTAGCAATTGAAAGTGGACCTGTGTTTGAGATATTACAAAATCATTATGACATCAAAAACCCTTGGTGACCTCATCACAACAGTGTATCATAAAGCTATCATGACCCTGAAGTACCTTTGAAAATACACGTGGCATTTGTGACATCACAGTCCTTTGTATGCCCTCATTGTGAACACATGACAATGGAATTCATATATGCCATTATAACATCACCATTTGTGACCCCATCACAAGCGAGACAACAAATATTCATTATGACACCATTATGTCTTTGCTACATCACCAATTTATAATGACCTCATAGCATTATGAAATTATATTGCCATTGCGATGTTATAGACACATTGTAAATGCCTATTCTCTTAGTTCATTCTATTTCAAATGTGGCATGTGGGTTTGTATGAGAAAACCATTATGATCTCATAAATATATGGCATCACAATCACTTTGTGAAATCACAGTGCCATGGTGATATCATTAACACACTGTGATATCACAAACCTTCCCTGTCCTCATAAGTCTTGTGATGTGCTGCAATTGTGATGTCTTAGGCGCTTTATGAGCTCATAATCTGTTTTCAACCTTGTAATATTTGTTATGATATGTGATATCAGAAATCCACTGTGACATCATGACAATTGTGACATCATACTGACAGATATGCACATTGTGTCACACTGTGATATCATATTCCTCCTAGGACTTCATCACATTTGTGACAACACATGCCTTTGAAGATACCACAGTCCATTTGTGAACTCATATTCTCTGTGATTTCATGACAAATGAGATCCTTTTTGCCATTTAGATATCACCAACAAATTGTGACATCATAGACCTACTGTGACCTCTTACCTGTATGGCATCACCAACTAATTGTGACATCAAAACCTTTTGTGATGTCACGTGACACGATGATCATGACATCGGTCAGTGTGATGTCACATGGTCATAATGTTAGTGGATTTCTGGTATCTCATGTCATACATGAAATATGAGGTTGAAAACAAATTATGAAGGCAAAAAGGTCTGAGATATCACAATGTTAGCATGTCAAAAAGTTATGAGGACAGGAGAGTTTTGTGATGTCACATTGTGTTAGTGATATCACAATGGCACTGCGATATCACAAAGTGATTATGATGTCAAAATGATTGTGTAAGCACAAACATGTGTTTCTGATATCAACTCTCATGCCACATTTGAAATACAATGAAATCACAGAATAGGCATTCACAATGTGTCTTTGATGTCACAATGAGAATTGTTGTCATAATGCGATTATGTCAATGAGTTTGGTGATGTCACAATGAGCTGATGCTCTCACAATGAAAATGTGATGTCACACTGTTGAGTATGTCACAAATACTTTTTGATGTTATAATGGCTTGTCTAATCTCAATTATCATTGGTTAACAACAAGGATATGGGTACAAAAAGGGACTATGATGTTGAAAAGGCATGTGATTTTTCAAAGGAGCTAAGAGGTCATAATAGATTTTAGATGTCACAATGGAATCATGATGTCACAATGAAAATATTGTCACAATGGGTTTGTGATGTCGTGCTATGATTATGTCAAAATGGGTTTGTGATGTCATAACGAGTTTGTAACATCACAATCAAATTTCCAATTTCAATTGCAACTAATTCACAAGGAGGATACTGTAATAATCATCAGGGCCACGATAATCTATAGGGTCCGATAATCAGCTAGGCACCATCTCCTGGCCAGCTGGAGAGGACAAAGTATGCCACCAAAGAAGGTGGGGCATTCTGTGGGAGGGGCTGGTGCATTAATCCCCACCTATTGAGCTGTTGTTTCTGATGTAACAGTTGAAAACTGTTAGGCAGTTGGAGTGGAGGAGGTGTACAGATTTTTTACAGGATAATTGTTCAGAGCAATCGAAGGAAAGAGAAAAAGGGAAAAGTCCTGGAAGGAAGGAATTGGTATGATAGCACAAGGGAAAAAACCTGGGAGGAGAGGAAGTTGAGAGGGGGCAGGAGGTGAAGGATGGCAACTGATGACCCAGGCAAAACAGTTCAGGCCTTTGGAGAGTGGAGAGGACTAAAGAGAAGAAGGAATTGTTAGAAGGGAAAAATGGAAAGACCTCGAAGGAAGTATAGTTCTGTAGAGAAGGAGAGACCAAGGGAAGGGGAAAAAAAGGCTTGCCCTTTGATGTTTGGAGCTTTGGATATCATAATTTTGGGGGTTGGTGGTTTGGAGAACATTTATTATATGTGTCTCAATGGATTCTCTTCAACTTTAGAGTTTCTAATTTTCAGAGACCTCATTGAGATCATCCATTTGGATGGCATCAGGCCCAGGGAAAAATCCCCATAGGTGAGAGTGTCAACCCTCTGAGTTGAGAGTCTACCTCGAGTTTTTGTCTCCGGAGGACCAACAAGGACAAAAGTCATTTACACTCCACTAGAGGTGCGCCTGTGCAAGCTTGCCAGCCGGTTTTGGGGACCTTCTGGAGGTCATTTATGGCATCCATGGGAAGCCATCTTGGAACTCCTTGAGAGTTCATGTAGGGTTTCTTTGGGAAGCCATCTGGAACATTATCAAGAGTACATCTGCGAATTCCTTGAGAAGCCATCTGAGACCTACCCTGGAGGTCATTTGGGGCCTTCTCCAGGGGCCATATTGGACTTTATCCAGAGGTCATCTGGTGCTTCCTCAGGAGGCCTCCTGAGACCTCTTCAAAAATAGTCATTGGGGCTTCCTTAAGAGGCAATCTAGGACCACCTCCTGAGGTCATCTGGAACTTCTTTGGGAGGTCATCTCGGGTTACCTTGATGAGAAATATATGACCATCTTCGGATATCATGTGGGACTTCCTTGAGAAGCCATATAGGATCATCTCTGGAGGTCATCTGTGCCTTTCTCAAGAGAGTTATCTGGAACCTTCTCTGGAGTTTATATGTTGCCTCCTTGAGTGGCCAACTGGGAGCTATTTGAGAGGTAATCTCAGCCTCCTTGAGAGGACATCTGGGACTTCCTTTGGAAGTCATCGGATACTATCTTCGGGAGCAATTTTGAACCTCCATGAGAGGTTATCTCGAGCCTCCTACAGAGGACATATGTGACATCCACCAGAGGTCATCTGCAGCATCCTCAAGAGGCAATCTGGGACATTCTCTCTGTCATCTGGGACCTCCTGTAGAGGTCAACATTGAGAGGTGTGGGACATGTAAGTTAAGTTTGTGACTATTGGTCTGTGTGTGTATGCTGATAGTTCTAGCTGTGTCCTGTATGGACCTCAGTTTACTCTTTTTCTCAGGATGGGGGAACAAGGCCTAAACTTGCCATATCCAAAAAATATAATCCCCTAGGGTTATAGGGTCACTCAGAGGAAGATTCATTGATGTACTCTCTCTCCTGTTCTTTGCCATCAGCAACTCTAATGTTAAGTCCTCCCATATCAAAGTGGTTACTTGTACCAGCCTAAGGTGGTAAAATGTGGTAAGTTACCCTTATTGCCCTTGAGATTGGGGCATGGAGGAGACGGTGGTCAGGCCCCCTTTTTAATATATGTTCCCTTTACAACTAGTGAACTTTATAACTGGAAACAGAAAACTGTATCATTTTCAGAAAAAAACAGGGGCTCATTACTTCATTAGAGACAGTAATTTTCACACATAAGCACATCTGGGATGAGTGTCAGCAAATTTTACAGGTGCTCTTCACCTGATAGAAAAGGGAGTGAATCCTGCTCAGTGACTTGAAAGTTGTCCTTGGACCAGACAATATCCCCACTATTGAACCAGACTATTTGGAGCAAGTCTTTCCATATACTTATCCAAGCAGAGACTAACAGTGATTGAGGTATGGAAGTGCTTTCCTATTATTGACGGGTTCGATTGGCAGGGATACCACAGTGGCTAGAAAGCCAAGTCATCAATCTAAGGTGAGTGAGATGGTACAGTTCCCCAGTGAGTACCCAAATGCTCTTCTGAAATTTCTCCAAGAAGTCTATAGGACTTATAGGCCTATAGATCTTGAAGCCCTGGAGAATCAAAGAGCCCTAAATATGGCCTTGGTTACCCAGTCAGCCCCAGATATTAGAAGAAAGCTTCACAAGTTAGAAGGTTTTGAAAGAAACGTGTATTCTAAGTTGGAAGTGGTTGCCCAGTAGGTGTTTGATAACAGAGATACCCTGGAAAAAAAAGCCTCTAAGAAGGGGGGTTGAGTTTTGATAGGAGCAACAGAATAGGGATCAACAAACCCTTGGCAAAGACAGTACAATTCATTTGCAAATGACAGTAGGGAACCTCTAGGACTAGATCAGTGTCATTATTGTAAGCAAAATGTCCAAGGAGGAGAAAGATAGAAAATGACAGGTTATGTAATCACATTAACCACCTGGAAAATGTGTTAATATCTCGGGAGTAACATGCAAAGGAACTTGGGGCTCTGAACTCCAATTGTGTTCAATTTGAAATCAGCCCTCTGAAATTAAGAAGAAATGAGGCAAAGAAAAATCCACACACTTCTATCTCAAAACACAGGCTTATAAAAGACAGAATCTCCAATATGTGCCAGTCCAAACCCACCAAGAGTTTAAAAGCACTGGACATTAGAGAAAACAGGTAGAATAATTTGACGTGAAGAAAAGATTTGAAGATATAAACTTGTGAGGGTCAAAAATGAGAAGAAAATCCTCAAAAGGAACCTAGAAAACACACAAAATCAAATGAAATTCAAGTACATTAGCCTGGGTGAGCATGAGGCAAATTAGGGGACCACAGGTCAGAGGCCGACAAAAGCACAAGACAGCAATGTTGCCATCCTTGCTAACAACAAGTGAGGACAAGAAGAGATCCTGATGCTGCATTAAGAAATTGTTGCCATGAAAATGGAGCCAGACCTAATGTATTAGGGTGAAGTACATGTATATTATAAGCTTTGAAGGGTGTCACCAGAAATTCAAAGCAACAGAAAAAGAAGGAAAAAGTAGCTAGAAGAAAAGAGGGGGAAGTGAACAGGAAAAGTGAACAGGAAAATATCAGGCTCAAGAAAGAGATTGTTACTCTTCAGAAAGAGTTATAGGACCACATGCTCTGATAGAGAATGCCAGGCAAAAGGAAAGAGCATTAGGAAGAAAAACAGAAGAGATAAACAGTTGAAAGATCTGTCGCAAAAATACACTGAAGTCGAAAACTAGAAAGGGAAACTAATAGAGTAAGAGGCTAAAAAGACTGCTGAGGTCTTCACCATAAATGTAATGCAGAAACATCTTGGAACAGGAAGAGGTGGAAAAAATACCTCTCTATAGCACCTTTGTGAACTTAAGGGAGGAGCTGTAGAGCAAGCAAAGGTGTTTTGAGAAGGAGCAGCAGTTAGCCAGTCAAAGGAACTCTCATCTGACCCTGCGAAACACTTGCAGGTTAAGGAGCTCATTGAGAAGGAGAGTGGGATCATGAAAGCAAGTTTGAGAGAAAAGGAGAATAATATGGAAGAAGTCTCCAAGGTTCAGAGTACTATACAGGAGTTAAAGAACCTAGAGACCGTAAGATACAGGGAAATATCTGAGCTGATCAGGTAGCTTGGGAGACCACTCTAAAACCAGTGTGGTCTTTAGAGTTACTAGTCATTAATATTAAGGAAAGAAACAAAAACAGTGGTAATATGTGGGCAAATGTTGACACTGGACATGTGAAAAATGTAAACAGGCTCAAGCTTTCTTTCAGTTTACGTGTAGATATTTGCACCCTGGTAAATTGTTCCAGGCAACTGCCTAAAACTGTTCAAAAACCAATGGGGCCTCAGGCTGACAATCCTTTGTAATGTGTGTATGTAATTTCCAAACAGGTAAATGCTGAAAAGCTGGAACATATGGAAAGAATTCCTATGTGAGGAACCTCAGATGGTGAATTTGGGAAAGTGGAATTCACAGAGGCAAAGCCTGGAAAGTATGGGTATTCATATCTGTTAGTAATAGTGGACAGATTTTCAGGCTGAGCTGAGGCATGTAATAATTTCTTGATTTGGCTTTCCCTTATTTGTGGGGTCCAAATACGGCCCTGCATTCATGGCCCAAGTTCTCAATTATTAGCTAACGCTCTAGGAATAAATTGGAAGTTACAATCCATTTATAGAACTCAGAGTTCAAGGCATTTGAAAGAATTTAATTTAGTTAAATTAAATTAAATTAAATACAGAGACTAAATTAAATACAGAGACTGTCCTTGGCTATGTGAGCCTCCTCCACTTTGCTCTCTTTGGAGCAAGATATAGACTTTATGTTAAAGGATTTAATCCCTTTGAAATACTTTAGGGTAGACCAACTTCTTTGGATCCTAAATTTGGGAAGGCTATATTAACTGAAATGTCTAACTACAATCTGCAGGCTTTACAACATATTCTTTTATGTACCTATCCTTTGGTAACTAAGGCCCGCCGTCCACCTAAGAAAAACTCCACCTGAAGGGGAGAGGCCAAGATGGTGATGGAACAGCAGGTAAACACCAAAGCTCTCCCCAACCAAATACAGTTTGAATTTCAATTCTCAGTTTCTCCAAGTAACCCACAAAAAAGGAGATTACTCAGAGAGGTACAGTAAGTGAAAAACATAAAAGGGAAAAACCTACACAGACAGTAAAGTGGAAATAACCTTCAGCCACCCCTTGTTGGTGATCGGGCTCCAGGCTGAGCAGCTTAAGTGGTAGAGCTTCTTGCCAGGCTGCTTAAGTTGCCTAGCTCTGGACCCTCGGAGGACCACATACCCACAAGCATTCCAAGACTCCAAGAAGACTCCCATGAGCTTGTGCCAACCTAGAGAATACAAACAAATCTCAGAAGGCAGAGCTGGCATGAAGACTCCCCTCAACCTCCCTGGCATGGCGCCTCTGCCTGGCTGGTGCAAGCAGCACCACCCAGTCTGGAGCAGCAGCAGATGTCAGCAGTGGCAAACGACCCTATACTCACAGCGTGCCAACTCTGTCCTGCTGGTGTAAACATCCTAACCTAACCTGGAGCAGCAGCAGCAGCAGCTGGCAGTAGTGGCAAAGCACTCAGAGTCTGGGCACAATGCTTCTTGACTCTAGCTCACAGGAACAGCCCAGACTAGCCCGGGGAGGCAGCGGTAGCTGGGGCAGGGATAGTTGCAGTGAACAACTCCAGACCCATGGCGCTTTGTGCCTCTCCATGCTTGCCCACATAAGCAGCCCAGCCCAGCCTGAGGCAACATAACTGGTTAATACCTGACTCCTGGTGGGGTGGAGGGCCTCTCCATACCGGCTTGCATAAGCAGCCAAGCCCAGCCCATGGTGGCAAAGGTGGTGAACAAACCCAGACATGAGGCAGGGTTTGGTGCTGAACAACCCCAGAAAAAGCCTCATGAACTTTCCTGCCTGGGCTAGCTTTGAACCTGAATACACAGATCTGAGCCTCCTGAGTAGCTAGAATTACAGACATTGACACCAGCAGGGTCTTACTCTTGCCAAACCCCTAACTTTTTCTACAATAGATAATTTCCTAGTTAATACAAGGAATTTAAGCAAATACAAGAGGATCAACATAATACCCTGTATTCAATCTGACCATAGTGGAATCAAACTAGTTCTCAATAACAAGGCATAAAATAGGAAAAAACTTAAACACATGGAAATTAAACAGCACTCAGTTGAACAATACATGGGTTACAGAATAAATTAAAGAAGAAATTAAAAAGTTCCTACAATTCAGTCAAAATGAAGAAACATCACAAAGAAACCTATGGGACCCAGCGAAAGCAGTCCTGAGGGGCAAATTTATTGTTCTCAGTGCACATATCAAGAAAACAGAGACCAAGTAAACAATCTTATGAAGCAACCAAAACTGCTAGAGAAACAAGAAAAAAATTGAACCTAAAGTTGCTCGGCAGAAAGAGATAATCGAAATAAGAGCTGAAATGAATGAGATAGAGACTGAGAAAAGTATAAATAAAATTAATTTTAAAAAGCTGTTTTAAAGAAAAAAATCAATATACCTGACGTACCACTGGCAAGAGTAACTAACAAAATAAGAGAGGAAACCCATATCAATAATATCAGAGATACGACAGTGAAAATTACAACAAACATCCAAGACATTCAAACAATCATAACGAAATAATTCCAGACTCTACTCACAAAGGAAGGAAAACCTAGCAGAGATGGATGAATTTCTACAGAAATAGAAATTGCTATCCCCCCTTTCCTTTTCAGCCATGCTTCTCCACCATGTATGGTGGGGGCAGCAGTTCAGTAAATAAACGTCTTTTCCTACCTTAATAGTGTGTGGCATTCTGTTCATAGGCTACCGAATGAAACCTACCTTTTTAATATATCTTACATATGGGGCCATGACTTAGATAGGGTTTTTGATTTGGAAATGTTAGAATTTCCTAACCACCCCTTTTCTGAGAACCAAACTGCCTTGAGACACCACACGAGACTTTTCACCAATACCATTGCTGGCCTTCACATCCATGTCCACACCACTTCTCTACTCTGGTGAGTGAAACTACTCTCTATGGCTCTGTGTTGCTCAATCTCTGTTCAGATGTGGCACCATACCAGAATGCACCTATGACCTTTGGCCAAAAGGCTGGTCACCTCTGAAGCCGAGGATACTTGGTTTTGGGGACATGGCCATTGATCTCTAGTGGGCTATGGGAGAAGTCGGGACACTGCTTCTGCCTCATCATCTCTCCTTCCCTCACCAGACTGACTATCCTACATATTTAATGGGGTGTTGCGAGTCATGCCTGAGCTGTGAAACCCCTCCGAAATGCCTCTTGTGCTCCCTGGGTAGCAGAGCACCTAATATTTTTATATTATTGTCAGATTTAGACAGTTATTGCCTCTGCAATGGTACATGGTCAGAAGTCTGCTTACTATCAGGCTCTCTTTGCTCTCTGCTATTCATGTCCAACTTTCTATATCTCTCCCTTTCTTTTCTACAATTATTTGTATTGTGCCCTGAAGAGTGTGACATGGGCTAAGTTCAAGGAATCCCCTCTAGATTCCCTATAAAATGCTAGCCAAAGTAGGCTTGATTTTTTGTTCAGGCTTTCTTTGCATTTTTTTGGAAATTTGCCATTTTGAGTTTGGCATCTTGTCCAAATGGTGGGTTAAGCGTTTGGCCCCCTCCAATCATGATTCTTCCGAAGCTTACTTCTCCTCCATCCATCTATTCAAATGTGTCCTGCTAACAAGTTGCTCTTTTCTCAGACCCTGGTAACTGAGGCCCAATCGTCTGGTGTGCTTTGTTAGCAAAGATGTCTAAACATTGTTGTCAAAAATTTTAGGTTTTGAGTTTTGCCGTTTTGGTTTTGTGTTGTGTAATCTAGAACTGACTACATGACTCTTTTTTTGGGGGGGGAGGGGTCCGGTTGTGGAGCCTGAACTCTGGGCCTAAGCGCTGTCCCTCAACTCTTCAGCTCAAGGTTAGTGCTCTATCACTTGAGCCGCAGGGCCATTTCTGGCTTTTTTCTTTTTGCTTATGTGGTGCTGAGGAATCGAACACAGGGCATCATGCATGCAAAGCAAGCATATTAGTATATGTGTGCTAAGATTCTCCCATCTAACAATTTTGTCATTGCAGAATATTTTTTGGTCAGTTCTTGCTAAGGACCAGGTAAGCTCTACTTATTCTATTTAATCTCCTTGTTGCTATAATGGGAAATAACAAAGGGCTTTTGTGGCAAAAATTGCAATTCAAAGCCAGCCTGGGCTGAAAAATCCCTAAGAATCCATCTCACAACTAACTTACAAAGAGCCAGTCTGGAAGCATGGCTCAAGCCTCTTATCTCTAACCAGAAAACACTGCAAGTGTTTCTATAACTCAAAATGGTACAGTGCTAGCCTTCAGCAGAAGTGCTCAGGGACAGTGCCCAGGCCTTGAGTTCAAACCTCCTTGAATACCAACTGGGACAAACAATCCCAGCAATGAGCAACTAGACTCAGGGAACATGAAGAGGAGTAAGAGGAGATGATATCACATCAGCCATTTTGTGCCTCCCCTTTCAAGACAAACCAGAGGCAGGAGGTCAAGCGAAGAAAGAAGAATGCCCATCTAATGTCCATATCTCTCTACCTTTCAACTGGACAGGAATTTATCTTCTTGCCTTTGTCACTTGACTTCTTCTCTACCTAGTCGCCGGATGTAAGAAGTAGCTAGGGAAATTTCTACCAACATTTCCAAACCCAAGTCCTTCCTCTTGCCATTTATTTTCTCTCTAGTATTTTTTTCAGTCCCTCAATGCCTCATGAGACTTCGCCATACTTTGTCCAAGAGACTTGCCTCCTCTAGACTTCATCTAAGGACTCATTGCCCAAGTGACAGCTGTTGCCTGCTGCCTTCTCCCAGAGGGGATCACATCTCAGCCTTTTACACCTACTGTTGACACCCCTTGCAAAGAGGAAGTAGCTAGAGAGAATCTTCGACCTTTTTCATAATTATCAAAAGGCTGGAATGTAAGGTTTGAACAGGGACAGCTCCACACTTCTTGGCTAAGTTTCCACCCAATATCTGTTACATAGGTAACTGGCAGACCTAGAAGCAGTTATCTTCTCCTCCTGCTAGGTCACATCCTGGGCCACCTCTGGTCACCAGAATCCCATCTGAACTTAGGAAGGTCCCAGACCCTGAAGTCACATTCAGATCCAGTGTGCACACTTTTTCCCCACCTGGCGACATCTCTTCCTGTCTCTGGCCTGGATAAGTCCTGGCCCAGAGGTGGGTCGCCCCCTTCCTTTTCAGCCATGTGTCTCCACCATGCATGGTGTGGGCAGCAGTTCAGTAAATTAATTTATTTTCCTGCCTGAGAAACAAAGAGATACAAATTGCCTAAACAGAACTAAGAAGATAAATCAATTAAACATTTCTATAACATACGATGAGATAGTAGAAATAATCAGAAATCTTCCAACAAGAAAAGCCCAGGATCTGATAGATTCACTACAGAATTCTCAAAGGCCTTTAAAGAGGAACTAATACCCACAACCCTCAAACTCTTCAGAGAAATAGAAACAGAGGGAGTAATCCGAAACTCATTTTAAGAAGCCAATATCACATTCATCCCCTCCTCTTCAATATAGTTCTGAAATTCTTAGCCAGAGCAATACGGCAAGAAAAGGACATTAAATGGATCCACATAGGACAGGAAGAAGATCAACTATCTCTTTTTGTAGATGGCAATATTTTATAAAATAACGATCCCTAAAGCTCCATCCCCAAACTCTTAGAGCTTATAAACAAATTTGGCAAAGTAGCTGGATACAAAATTAGCCCACAAAAATCAGTCACCTTTCTGTATTTCAACAATGTATAAGTAGAAAGGGAAACCAAGGAAACAACTCCATTCGCAATAACCTAAAAAAAAAAAAAGTATCTAGGAATTAACCTAAACAAAGATGTAAAGGGTCTATTTCATGAAAACTATAAAAGCCTAAAAAAAGGAATCATAGAGATTACCAGGAAATGGGAAAAAATATTTACCAGCAATATATCACACAAGGGTCTAATATCCATTACATATGGTGAACTCAAGAAACTAATCCTTCACAAACCTAACAAACCAATCTTGAAATGGTCAAGGGAGCTAAAGAGAGACTTCTCAGAAGAAGAGATAAAAATGGCAAAGAAGCCATGAGGAAATGTTCATTATCTCTGGCTGTAAAGGAAATGCAAATTAAAAACAACTCTGAGATAGCACCTTACCCCAGTCAGAATGGCCCACATCCTAAATTCAGCCAATGACAAATGCTGGAAGGGATACAAAGAAAGAAATATTACTGCATTGAAAGTGGGAATGTATACTAATACAACCACTTTGGAAAGCAGTCTGAAGGTACCTACGAAAGCTAAATATCGACTTCTCCAATGAACTGGCCATACTACTCCTAGGCATCTACTCTGAACAACAGGAACCAGTATACAAAGACACACACACATCTATGATTATTGCAGCACTGTTCACAACAGCCCATATTTGGAAACAACCCAGATGAGCCATAAGTGATTAGCTGATCCAAAAATTTTGGGAACTCTATACAACGGAATACAATGAAGTCATTAAAAAGGACAAAATGATGGTATTTGCAGGGAAATGGATAGAACTAGACCAAATTATTTGATTGAGGTAAGCCAAGAACAACAAGACAAACGGCACAGGGTCTACCTGATACGTGGATGCTAAAGCCAAAATGCAAGAAGGCATGACAAAGTAAACAGGACTCGAGAAACAAAGGACAGCCACTCATTTTGTTGTATCACCATTAATGACTCCATGTTCTTGACCATATAGATGGTAGAAATATGCAGGCAATGGAGGGAAGCCAGGAGGAGGAACACAATAAGTGGGAAATGGAACAACATACAACAAAGGGGCCCATCAGCTGCGCTGGACATAGAAGAAAAATAACTAAGCAACCCAAACACAGTGATGGGAAGAGATGAATGAGAGGGAAAGAGGGCAAGAGGGAATAGCCTACATTAAGCAAAAGGAAAAAAGTGTAAACCTCACCTGAGATGGGAAAAATAATTTGGATTGTCAAAACTCATAGAATTAACAAACTTTAGACCATGATAACGATAATGTGACTTGTCAAGGTTAAAATGTGTTTGTGACTTTAAGTATCACAATTCCAAAATACTGTGAAATATGTGAAATATATGTAATCACCTATCTCAATTTTTACAAAAAACGGTGCGAGAAGGGAAAGGTTACGAGGGATGGGTGGCAATGTTGTCAGACACTTTGTATTCGTGTACTCTTTTGTAGAATGGGGACTTCTTTGTACAACTACTTAAAGATAATAATAATAAAAAGTGTTTAAAAATACACAGGATGAAAATAAAAATTTCAAATATCAATTAAGAAATTAAATCCAGTTGGAAGGAAAATTTCTTTGGGGAGAGTAATTTAGTTTATTCTATAGCAAGTCTCACTTCAGAAACAAATTCAAAAGCTAGACCCCAGGTAAGTGAAGTAAACTAAGAAATGGAGTTGAAAAAAGAAAAAAAAAAGAAACTCCATTCACTCTTTCTTGCCTGGACCGCTGGTGTGGGTAAAAATGCATCATGGTCCTAAATTGGAACCGAAGTGGCAAGGACCTTACTTGGTGGTGCTATCTTCACTGTCAGCTATTAAATTAGCAGGAAAACAGCATTGGATCCATCAGTCTCAAGTGGAATAGGTAGTGGACCACTATACAGAGAAGGCTGCAAGATGGACTGTTCAGAGACAGAGGATCCCTTAAGAATAAGACTTACTAAGTGTTAATTAGTGCTAACTAGTGTGTTTCTACAATTTACTTGTTTTCTATTAAATTTACCTTTTAAGCCTGTTCATTTGTTGGAGAGAAGGGAATTTTTAGGATTTGGTAAGAAAGAATCAAGGAATTGATTGGACATGAAAACCTAATAATGTGCAGGGCCCACTAATCAATGTGGCCCCATGACCTAGCCCACTGGAGTGCATGGGGTATGCCACCCAAGTGGTCAGGGCATGTTGTTGGACGGGGTAGGATATCATCCTCACATGATGAGCTGTGAAGAAGTGATTGGGGAACGGGCAGTTTGTCAAGTGATGGTTCAAAACTGTTAGGCAGGATACCCACTTGAGTGATGGAGGGGTTCAACCTATAGATAGGCTGTATGGCCAGAGCAATGGAATTGAAGAAAGTCAAGGGAAGACCTGGAAGGAAGTGGTGAGACAGCAAGAGGGGAAAGACATGGGAGAAGAGGAATTTGAGGGAGAGCAGGAAAGGAAGGATGCCTATTGGCCAGCAGGCCAGAGAAGTGGAGGCCTGTGGATAGTGGAAAGACCTAAAGAGAAGAAGGGAGTGATGGACGGAAAAAAGGGAAATGAAGGAAAGGTCTATAAAGGAGGAGGGGGAAAGGGAAAAGAAAAAAGGCTTACCTATTGAAGTTTGGAGCGTGGAGATGATAATTTGGGGGGTTGGTGTTTTGCAAACCAATTAACTATGCCTATTGTACTTCTGAGATTTGGTGGTTGGGCTGGCCTCTCACAGAGTGTACAGCCCAGGACAAGGTAAATGCCGGCCCATTTCTAGTGTAAATAAAGTTATCTTCAATGTGCCTCATTGGATTGTCTTGTGTTTTATGCATCATAAGTATACAAGTTCACAAGTTAATAGTCTCAAAGGCCACGAGTTTTGTAAAATGTTATAAAGTCATAATAGGTTTGAAAAACCCAATGGGACAGTGATATTACAATGGCAATATGGCATCACAATATCAAGTTATAATAATATTTTGATGGTATAATTAGTTGGTGATGCCATAATGGTGATGAGGTCACAATAGGTTTATGATGACACAATAGGTCACAATAGGTTTATGGTGTCAGCCAGAGGCTGCCAATCCCTACAGCGGCCTAGACAAATAATTGAAATTCAGCAAACATAAACCCCAAGAAAGGATCCAAGCTGGGCTCTGTGAGTGTCTCAGGAGCTAGCACCTCAGGGAAAAGCTGATGTTTGCTGAAAGGCCTCAACCCTATCCAGAACCTAGCCTCATCACAGCATCTCCATACTAGAGGAAAGAGCCTTCTCCCTCTTTTGTGATAGTCAGGACAGTTCTCCCTCCCACTGAACTAGCCTGGGAGGAGGATCACAAAATCATGCCTAACACAGAGCGGTTTCTGCCTGCCCAAACAGACTTAAGAAACCAATCAAGTCATAGGAAAACCAAACATCACAAGTAGACCAGAGACTCCACCAAGAAACTGGTTATGGACACAGGGGAGATACAGGTCTTCCCATTCACCCCCCCCCCCCACACACACACACAAAACAAAAAATCAAGGAACTCTTTTTTGAAACTTTTCTTTTTTAAAGTGTTTTCTGTTGATTTTTTTCTCATAATTTTTATTTTTCTGTTGATCTTTTATTTCATAATTTCTATTGTGTGTGTGTGTGTGTGTGTGTGTGTATGTGTGTGTGTGTGTGTGTTTAATCTCTTTTGACCTTTCGGTCCTTTTCATTTTTTTATTTTTTTCTCTTTCTTTTTTTTGCATGACTTAATTGCTGTTTTACTCATCCTCAGACATATACCTGTCGTCAATTATTAGACCATATCACCCATTGTGTACATACTTAATCCAGATATTTATTATTCAATTCACACCTTCTTAGGCTTAACTTCTTTAAGAGCAGTATTATCTCTTTATACCTACATAATTATCAAATAACTAATTTAATTTTTTTTAATTTTCATGTTTCCTTTCTATCACGTCTCTCCTCTCATCCTATCCTGTTCTTCTCTCGATATCATTTCTTTAAACTTACATAATTTTTAAGTGTTTCACTTCTTAAATTTTTGTTTTTCCAATTTACTTGTTTATTTTTTAATGTCTCTCTTATCATTCTGTCCAATCCAGTTCCCTCTCTGAGATTAGGACTTGGTTAAATTTACTCTCCTTTTACCTCTCCACGTCCCTCTAGTCCTATTTGTCCCACATTTCTTCCTAAAGCTAATAATTTCTGGTTTGTCAAATCTTTTTTTGTTGTTTGTAGCCCATTAATCCATAGTTGTTTGATGTTGAATAGATTGTATCTGTTGAACTAGATTGTATCTGCAGCCATTTTGATTATGCAACTACAAGACTCTGGTTGATGCTTGCCTTAAAATAGTGTTCTGGTAAAAAATTGGTGTTTTTTTCATACCAAATGGGCAGAACAAGCCAAAAAGCACAAGAAAAAGGCAAGTCCAAGTATCTGACATCCCACTCATTATAATCAGGTGACAGAATAGTTAATGAATAATCCAGAGGAGTTCCCAAAAAGTTGTACAAACACTATTGGTGAAAGATTAAAAATTGTCCATTACCATTACTAACTTGCTAACTGCTGATTCTGCTTCTGTAAACTTGCTTACGCTAGCATTGACCCTTCCCTTCCCAGAAATGAGTTAAGAAGTTTCAGGGACCAGATGCCGGCCCCAGGACAAGGTCAGTGGTCGTAGATAAAAAACAGACAGTATGTGTTCCTCCGTTCCAATTTAGAAATTCCCCAGACAGGACCTTGAGATAACGACCACCTGGCAAGACCACAAGCTAAGCCAAATGTCAACCAATCATAGGCCTGTAACCATGTAAACCAACCTTACACCAACCATGGGCCAGTCATTTTACAAAGAGTGTTACAAAATTTCCCGCGTGGCAAAGTGATTGTTGGTGTATATGGTGACCTTTAAATGGACCAATCATGCATGGGATGCTTTGTGTTATGCGTTAATCTTGTGGTTTTTGCCTTAAAAAAAAGGCTTATAACCGCTGCTCTGGGCTCCCTGTCTGCTCGGGACAGAGAGTCCGTTTGCGCAAACGTCAAATAAACTCCTCTTGCTTATTGCATCTCCCGGCCTGGAGTCTGAGTTTTCTGGGGCGCCCTCCCATTGACAAAAGTATCCTAGGGGACTAGGGTCTTTCACTGGTAAACATGGTGAATGAAATGATTGAAAACTTTCAAAGGACTCATGAGCATGCTAGGGAGCGGGAGGAGTCAAACCAAAGATTAATACAGGAATCTTGTGAGCATTAGGAAGCTACTTAAAGATTTTTTTTCTTTTTTTTTAGGCTTTTAATTTTTTGTGTGTGAAAATACTGTACAGTGGGGTTACAATTACATGGGCAAGATAGTGAGTACATTTCTTATCAAGCATTGCAGCCTCCTTATTTGTTTACCCTTCCCATCCCTTCCCATCCTCCTTCCCCCCCACCCAACCCTTCCGTCCAAGTTGTAAAGTTCGTTTTCGACATGACAACTTGTACTTCTCATTGTTGCAACAGGTCCTCCTGTATCCTTATTTAAACTATTTGTTTTTCCCCTTCCCTTCCACAAATTATACCGACATCAAATACAGTGAAAGCAGGGGTTATTCTGTGGGGGAGGGACATACAAAACAACAAAGAAATAATCTTATAATTGTGTTAGAAACAAATGCCTGAAAGAAAAAAAAAACATTTAAATACATATCTTAGCGTTCATTTTCCTAACATCACCTTATCTGACCTTTTCTGCTTGACTCATACATATACTAGATATTGCAAAAAAGGGAAACCATGGGACCTATGTTTCTTTGGACTTGGCTTACTTAATATAATTTTTTCCAAGTCTTTCCATTTCCTAACAAATGGGGCAATGTAATTCTTTCTGATGGAGGCATAGAATTCCATTGTGTAAATATACCACATTTTCTTGATCCATTCATCTACTGAGGGGCATCTGGGTTGGTTCCAGATCTTAGCTATGGTAAATAATGCTGCAATAAACATAGTTGTGCTGGTAGCTTTAGTGTTGTCTTGTTTGTAAACATTTGGGTAAATGCTCAAAAGTGGAATTGCTGGGTCATAAGGGAACTCTATGTGGAGTCTTTTGAGTAACCTCCATACTGCTTTCCAAAGTGCTTGAACAAGTTTACACTCCCACCAACAATGAACTAAGGTTCCCTTCTGTCCACATCCCCTCCAGCATTTCTTGTTATTAGAGTTCTGGATTTTTGCCATTCTAACTAGGGTGAGGTGGTATCTCAATGTTGTTTTGATTTGCATTTCTTTTATGGCTAGGGAGGTTGAGCATTTCTTCATGTGTCTATTGGCCATCCTTCTTTCTTCCTCAGAGAAGTTTCTCTTTAAGTCATTATCCCACTTATTTATTGGGCAGTTGTTTCTTTGAGGATTTGTTGTTGGGGGATTTAATTTAGGAAGCTACTTAAAGATTAATGCAAGAATTGCATAAGCATGTTGAGAAGAGTAAAAGAGAAATACAGGAAATGTGTGAGCAGGCTGAGCACAGTCTAGAGATTTACAGGAATTGCGTGAACGTGACGAAGCTAATCAAAGAGTAATACAGGGATTGAGAGAGTGGGATGAGAATAAAAGAAGATCAATAGAGGCATTCATGGAATCCATAAATAGATAGCTGAAACAATTCAGGTAGACCACAAATGGAATGCTGAATGGAGCCAGACAGAAAGAATGGGTGTCCAGGGAAACCATAACAGTTGAGAATAAACACTGTACATCAAATTAAGGAAGTAAAGGTCATACAAAATCTAAAACAAAGCTCCACCAAAGAATTTGAAGCCATCCAAGCCGACCAGTTAGAAGGAAAAGAAATAAAAAACAAAGTAGAAAATCTTGACAGTAGGTTAAGCCATGCAGAAGATTGAATCTTGGGGATTGCAGACAGCCTAGATATTATAGAGAAGAACATACAAATATCCAAGACAAATCCAAGAAGTATGATAGATCTATTCAACACTTGGAAGACACCATCAGAAATCATAATCTGAGGATAATGGGTGTAGAGGAGCACCTAGAGAAAGAAGTTAATGGTCTAGGAAATTTATTTAACAGAATCCTAGCAGATAACTTCCCAAACATGCAAAAAGATAGGCCTATTCAGATATAAGAAGCTTATAGAACCCCACATCCACCAGACCAGAGCAGGATATCCCACCAGTCACATTATAATCTGCACAGGATCAATTCAGACCAAGGAAAGGATCCTTAAATTTCTCAAGGAGAAAAGAACTATCACCTATAAACACAAACCAATTAGAATCACCCCAGATTTCTCAGCAGAGAAGATTAAAGCAAGAAGAGCCTGGAATGGGAAATGCCATGCAGTAAAGACAATCAATTATCACTCAAGAATACCGAACCCAGCTGAACTCTCCTTCATAACCGAAGGTCAAATAAAAACTGTCCATAGCAAAGAAAAATTAAAAGAGTATATCTCCACCAATCAAGCCCTACAAAAGACATTAAAGTTATCCTACACATAGAAAACCATCAAGAACACAAAAGAGCCAAGAAAGCATCCAAGGGAATAAAATCAGAACTCAACATCAAAAGCCAACAAAGAAAATCCTGTACAACATGGAGGCAGAACAACTGTTGAATCACCAGTGGGTCTTGGAAGGGATTAGAAAGGAAATGCAAATGTTCATGATATTCAAAAATAATGAACACACAAATTACTAGCTTTTCTGGGACACAGCAAAGGCAGTACTCAGAGGCAAGTTTATAGCTCTGAGGTCCTACAACAACAAATTAGAGAGATCTGAAACCAAGAATTTAATAAGACATCTGAACCTCCTTGAAAAAGAGCAGCAAGATAAACTCCAATCAAGTAGATGGAAAGAAATAATTAAAATTACATCAGAATTAAATGAATTAGAACCCAAAAACACCATAAAAAATCAACAAAACAAAAGTTGGTTCTTCGAAAAAAATAACAAAATTGACATTCTCTTAGCAAATCGTTTCAAAAAGAAGAGGACATATCAAACAAACTCAGAGATGAGAATGGGAATGAGAAGCAACCAAGATTCAGAACATGATAATTGAATACTTCTCAAACATTTATGCTAATAAGTTTAAGAACCTGGCAGAAATGGACCTTTTCCTAGCCGTTTCCATGCCTTGAGTTTCCATGCCTAAACTCAACCAAGATGAGTTAAATCAACTTAACATGCCCGTATCAAGCATAGCAATAGAAACAGCAAGAAGAGACCTCCCATCTAAGAAAAGCCCAGGACCAGATGGATTTACAGCAGAAATTTACAAGGCCCTCAAAGCTGAACTCACACCAATACTCCTCCAACTCTGCAATGAAATTGAAAGGGAAAGTTTACTACCAAATTCATTCTATGAAGCCATCATAACCCTCCTCCCAAAAGCAAGCGGGGACTCATCAAAGAAAGAATTATAGAACCATTTCTTTGATGAACATTGATGAAAAACTTCTCAACAAAATTTTGGCCAATCTCCTTTGACAATTCTTCCAAAAAATCATACAGGATTTATTTCCGGGATGCAAATCTGGTTCAATATTTGCAAATCAATTAATATAATTCGTCACATCAAAAAGGGCAAGAATAAGAACATGGTTATCTCAATAGATGCAGAAAAAGCCTTTGACAAGATCCAACACCCCTTTATGATGAAGCCTCTGGAAAACCTATGAATCCAGGGAACATTCCTCAATACAATAAAGCCTGTATATGACAAACCTACAGACATCATTATACTTAATGGTGGAAAAATAATGCCATTTCCTCTTAACTCAGGAACAAGACAAGGATGTCCAACCTCTCCACTTCTCTTCAATTTAGTATTAGAATGCATAGCTACAGCAATAAGACAGGATGCAAACATAAAAGGGATCCAAATAGGGAAAGATGATATAAAACTCTCCCTATTTGCAGATGACATGATGTTGTATTTAAATAATCCCACCCATTCAACTCTCAAATTTTTCATGCTGATTCAAAACGTTGGCAAAGTAGCAGGGGAAAAATTAACTCTCAAAAATCAATGGCTTTTCTGTATGCCAACAATGAGAAAAGCATGGCTGAAATCAGGAAATCAACACCATTTTCATTATAGCCCCACCAAAAATAAAATACCTAGGAATTAATCAAAGAAGTGAAGGATATTTATGATGGAAACTTTAAAAGCCTGAAAAAGGAAATCAAAAGGGAACTTACAAAGTGGAAAAACTTCCCATGCTCGTGGATTGGAAAAATCATCGTGAAAATGGCAATAATTCCCTAGGCTATCTAAAAATTCAATGCAATACTTATCAATATTACAAACTCATTCCTCAAGAAAATAGAAGAGTCAATCTAAAAATTCATATGGAAAAATAAAAGACCCCGGATAGCAAAAATGATCCTTAACAGAAAGAACAGTGCTGCAGGAATATCAATTCCAAATTTCAAACTCTACTACAAAGCCATAGTAATCAAAACAGCTAGGTATTGGAACAAGAACAGATCTCAGGTCTAATGGAATAGAATTGAAAAGCCAGCAATGAACCAACAGACTTATAGCCACCTAATCTTCGATTAGGTAGCTAAAATAAATAGAATGGAAGAAAGACAGCCTCTTCAGTATATGGTGCTGACAAAATTGGTTAATCACTTGTAGAAAACTAAAGCTAAACCCATATATATCACACTGCACAAAAATCAACTCCAAATGGATGAAAGACCTCGGAGTCAAAGACACACTGAAAACATTGCAGGACAAACTAGGAGATAACATATGTCTCCTTGGCACAGGCCAAAATTTTCTTAATAGATACCAGGAACACAACAAATCAAAGAAAGGTTGGACAAATGTAATTGCATAAAATTGCAGAGCTTCTGCATGGCAAAGGACAAAACTAGCAAGATCAATAGAAAGCCCATGGATTGGAAGAAGATCTTCAGTAGCCATACAACAGACATGGGTCTCATATCTAAAATATACCTGGAACTCAAAAAATTAAATCCCCCAACAACAAATCCTCAAAGAAACAACTGCCCAATAAATAAGTGGGCTAAAGACTGAAAAGAAACCTCTCTGAAGAGCAAAGAAGGATGGCCAATAGACAAATGAAGAAATGCTCAACCTCCCTAGCAATAAAAGAAATGCAAATCTAAACTACACTGAAATACCACCTTACCACCTTACCCCAGTTTGAATGGCTATAATTTCGAACAGTAATATAACAGAAACTGGACGGGATGTTGGTGGGACTGTAATCTTGTATAACCACGTTGGAAAGTAGTGTGGAGCTTCCTCAAAAGACTCCACATAGAGTTCCCCTATGACACAGCAATCCCACTTTTGAGCTTTTATCCAAATGATCACAAAAAGGACCATACTAAATCTACCAGCATAACTAAGTTTATTGCAGCATTATTTACCATAGCTCAGATATGGAACCAACCCAGATGCCCCTCAGTAGATGAATGGATCAAGAAAATATGGTATATATACACAAAGGAATTCTATGCCTTCATCAGAAAAAATGGCATTGCACCGTTTGTTAGGAAATGGAAAACCATGGAAAAAATTGTATTAAGTGAAGTAATCCATGCCCAAAGTAACATAGGTTCCATGGTTTCCTTTATTTGCAATAACTAGTATATGTCGGAGATAAACACAATCTGTCTGGCAAGTTGATGTTAGGTGAAATGAACACCAAGATAAGGACTCAAATGGTTTTTCTTTCTTGCTATTGTTTCTAGCATATTTACAAGATGATTTCTTTGTTGCTTTGTCTGCCTCCCCCAAGGTTTAACCTCTATTTTCACTGTATTTGATGTTGGCATAATTTGGGAGGGGAATAGAAAAACAAATTGGGATACAGGTGGACCCATTGCAACAATGACAAGTACAATACTATATGTCGGAAATCGAAATTTACAACTTTGGCGGGGGGGGGGGGCGATTTGCGGGGGGGCATAAAGGGAGATTGGATGGGATGGAAAGAGGAAAAAACATGGGAGGAGGCAATAAGAAATATGCTCATTACTTTCTTCATGTAATTTTAAACCCTCTGTTTATTCACATTAAAAAATCATGAAATAATAAAGTAAAAATCCATGCCAATTTTTTTTGTCTGTCGTGGGGCTTGAATGCTGGGCCTGGGCACTGTCCCCCAGCTCTTCAGCTCAGAGATAGCACTGTACCACTTGAGCCACAGTGTGGTTTCTAGTTTTCAAGAGATATATTGGAGATAAAAGTCTCACAGATTTTTCTGCCCAGTCTGGCTTTGAACCACTATCCTCAGATCTCAGAGTTTTGGGTAGCTAGGATTACAGGCATGAGACACCAAAGCCCAGATTCAAGACAATTTTTAAAAAGAAAACTTATGGAAACTTCTGGCTTTTTCTAATAAACAATATTATATTTTCAGCATTAGTTTTCAACTATAAGTTATTTTTAGATGTAACTTGGGATTTTTAATAGAATCAAATATAAGTTTTATTATTACTCAGTAACTCACAAAAATCCACTGTAATTTACTTTCCCCAAAGTCAATTGTTACATACTCTATTACTCATTATTATTATTACACTCTATATTACATATAATGTGAAGTGAAAATAATTTATACCATTTCGTATAAATTAGTAGTTGCTACTTTAGCATTATAAATTCACATCTGTGATTTTAAATGAAGCAAAGAAGATTTTCGAGTTAAAATGAAATATGAACGTGTAATGTGTCCCAATTAAACCAAAAATTCTGAGTTTATACAGACAAAAATACTTTCTTTACACTAAAGACTTTGAAGTAATACCATTGGAAATAGTGATGCTAGAGGAGGAAGAATTAAAATCACGTCAAACAATGTCTGTTATTCTGCTATCCCCTCCACTATGAAGACCTGCCCATTCCCAGATGTCACAAAATTTCAAGTGTCTCTCTTAAAATTCTATTTGGAAAAGTTCTAAATCACTGATTGTTTTTGCAATTTCTGTTATATGAAACAAATCATTGACAGAAAACAATTGAAATAAAATGCGCACATATGTTGAAGTCACTACAACTTGAAAAACAACCAACAACGTAGAACCCCCCAGGAACAAAAATATGTTTTGCCCATTTTTTAAGCACAAAGACCTCAAATACATACTAACTTGGAGTAGAGCCATAAAGATAACTGTGTCTCATAATACAGTTGTGTTAATTTGTAATTAAATTCTTCTAGATGAATCTAATATTGCAAATCACTTGAATGGATCAAATTGTTTAAAATGAATGTGACTGTATGCGTAGTGAGATCTGCACATATTTAAAAGAATAAAATAACAGAATCATAACATTCGTAAAAAATTCGGAAATGTAATGAATATGTCCAATAGCATCCATACTGAGAACTAATGCCTACTGGTATAACAAGAAAAAATATGCAAATAATAGAATCTGAGCAGTGTACATGAGTGTCCATAATTTTAAACTACTCCAAATTACACTTTGTAGAAGACTGAATGTGGCTTATCTAAGGGAAAACATCAACACATGACATAAATGAAATTAAAAATCTCATGAAAAGAGAGGAGTTTCTGGAAAATAATAATTTAACAAATGATGGTCAAAATATTTCTAGTACTGCCAAAATTGCATACCTATTTATATAGATCCAAAAAGGAACCAAGTTTTTCGAGCTGATTTGAAACTTTGGCAAAGTAGCAGGATACATCTGTAACATTATTATGGATGTTTACTCTGGCATGGAATTCATTTCCTCTTTGATCTGACAAATGAATATATGAAAGAACATAAATTCTCTAACTAAATATCAAGACCTAACTAAACATATCACCAGAAAAGTCACCATGTAAGCCGTATTGCAACTGGGGTAAAAGAAAAATCCATCATAGTGATTCTGTATTTATTGTATATGTTGATGTTTTTCATAAATTATTTCCTTTAGTTTGCATTTTCAAAACATTGTGTTACATGATGTATCTCTTGGTAACTAATTTTGGATGCCTCCTTAAATTTTGTTCTGAGTAAAATGTCTCGCTTCAGTTCTTAACCCATGAAATTATGTTGATTCCAAAAACATTCTAATAACCACTGTATATAATACACAAAATCTCATAAGCATGACACCAGTAAGCACTGGTTATCATTTTGATATCAGGGTCCCATGACTTATAAGGCCTATCTGCATGAGTATCGTTGTACCAAGACTCCTCAGCCTAAATTTAGCCACTGTTAAAAATGTTTATATCTTTATTTGTCACCCATCAGAGATTAAATGTGAGTATAAAGCCTAAGGAAAACGATAAAGTAAGAATTTAGCTTTTCTGGATACAAAGTAAACAAAATGCAGCATAGAGTAACTCACTGGTTTAAAGTCAACCTATTTCACCAAAACATTCTAAGCATTACCTTACAATGTGTATTATTCTCATGAAGGGAATGCGGAATTTGAGAAGAGGACAAACCAAGCATTGTCTTCAAATATATATAATTTGGGTTTATCTCTATATTTCGCTATAAACATTTCTGATAAAAACTGAATAATTGATTTTTTGGTCAGATATAATATATCCTACTTTCATATACCAAACTACATTCAGAAAATGCAATACAACAATTAAGTTAAAAAAGTTCTGGCAGAAAAAATGGCATCTCTTTATTATGTGATGCTCAATTCTTAGGTATTATGTCTCCAGTTAATGAATGTGATTGTTTAAATGCTTCATAAAGTTTTAATTAAAATCCATCAGTGTACTATAATATAATTGTGGATAATTTTATCCTAGAATCATTCATGAACTGCCCATTCAATCAAGACATACATCAAATTCATTTGGTATTCATGTGGACAGGAATGAGTTTCTTAGGATCTCCTGTCATTTGGAGATGGCAGGACCAGGATTCAAACTGTGGGCTTCAGCTCCCACCACTTCAAACCGAGGATCGGGAACTCACCTGTCTGTCCAAGAACATCAGCAAGACCAATGATTAGGCAGGCACCAGTGGCTCTCAGCAGTCCTCCTTGATACTTAAAAGGCTGTGATAGGAGGATCATAGTTGAAGTCACCCTAGGGAGGAAAGTCCTTGAGAGCCCTGTCCAACTTCAGTGCCAACAAAGCCAGAAGTATAGCCATATGGCTCCAGTGTTAGAGGGCTATCCTTAAGTAAAAGCAGCTCACGGACTGTGCCCAGTTCCTGAGTTGAAGGTCCAGGATTGGCAACAAACAGACATACACTACAATCTGTGCAGCCATCCACTTAAAGCAGGTCACCCTCAACAGCCTTTATTTACATTTTTTTTTTTGAGGCCAACGCAGGAAGAATCACAAACCAGGCAGGGGAAGAGAAGATCAGGTTTCTTAGAAGTAACTGGTATTCAGAAAATTAAACTTGGGGACATAAAATGGTAGCATACTTATGTAAAAACTAACATTAAGAAAAAGATGAAGGTCTGGGAATGTGGATTAGTGGGAGAATGCTTGCCTAGCATACAAGAAGCCCTGGGTTCAATTCCTCAGTAGCACATTCAAGAAAAAACCAGAATTGGTGCTGTGGCTCAAGTGGTAGCATGCTAGAAACAGTGCCAGGCCTTGCGTTCAACCCAAGAACTGGCAAAGAAATTGTTAGTTAGTTATGTAGATAGATAGATAGATAGATGATAGATAGATAGATAGATAGATAGATAGATAGATAGATAGATAGATAGATAGATAGATAGATAGATAGATGGATGGATCAATCGATAGATAGATCAATCGATAGATAGATCAATGATAGAGATAGATAGATAGATAGATAGACATATAGATAGATAGACAGATAGATAGATAGATAGATAGATAGATAGATAGATAGATAGATAGATAGATAGATAGATAGATAGATAGATAGATAGATAGATAGATAGATAGATAGATAGATGATAGATAGAGAGAGAGAGAGAGAGAGAGATAGATAGATAGATAGATAGATAGATAGATAGATAGATAGATAGATAGATAGATAGATAGAAATATGATAGATGAATCTGGACTTGGATATCAGGAGGAACGTAAGGAAGACTTCCCAGTAATTAGGCCTTCTGCAGTGTGCCAGGACACTAACATGGCCTTCACACAACCAGAGAACAGGAAGACTGTCTCTTTCCACTTCTCAAGTAGCCAAGGGCCCCAGAGTCAAGAGGGCAGAGCCAAGTTCTATCTGAGGTGCTTGGAGACAAAAGAGAAAAGGCCTTGCCTCTCCTTGGACGGGGGATTTGCATTAATGATGTGGAGAATGAAGGAAGGAGAATGGACTGGCAGAGGTAGAAGAAGGGCCTTCAAATCTGACAGATGGAGAGTCAAAGACCCTCCCTAAGACCAAAGTGGAAGGTTTTCTACTCTGTTCCTGCTCTCTCCCCCAATAAATTGGCTCTCTATTGTTAACTTAAAGATAGCCTGAGGCTCCCTTCACCTGAGGGAGGAAGGTTAGTCATTGTGAAGAGGCTGAGAAAAGCCTGACCCTTGTGTAACTCTGACAAATGTTTCATGTTTCCCCTCATTGCTGGCCATGCCTGGAATGTTGAGTGTGTACATTCTGCCTCCTAACCCTGCGTGCCTTTTTCTCTTCACCTAGCCTGGCTTTTGTAACTGTTTTCTGCATTCAAATATTGTTACATTGGAGTTCTTCCTGCAAACAGAGCTAGTGCTTGGATGCTGAGAACTTCATTTGAACCCAGGATGGGTCAATAATGTTTCTTTCCTGCTTCTATAGCTCAAGAACTCTAAGAACCTTTAGCGAACGAGTAACTTCTCATCACCAAGGGAAACACAGGAAGCTCTTGAACATCTGACCTTTCAGAAGTGGAATTCAGAGATTCAGACTTTCCTACCCTGGCTGGCTTCACCCTGTGATCATCAAGCCTCAGCCTCCTGAGCTAGGGTGAGAGGTGTTAGCTACTGGTGATGTGCTAGGTTCAGAACTGTAATTACATTGGCATTACAAGTCAACTGCTTATCACAAAGGGCTTGGGCAGCATATTAAGCCTTTCAACAATGGACCTTTCAGAACCCTGTAGGACACAAGGTTATAATGCTAGAGTCTGAGAGGCTGTGTATATGGATGGGCTACACTTGAACCTTGAGCTCTGACTCCAATTCTGGTGTACAAGAGCATTCATTTTCCAGAGAATGTTATCCTAATTAGAAAACAGCAAAAGTACTTCGCTTAACCCTCACTTTTTTCCACTTTTGTGTCTCAAACTCAAGCCTGGGCACTGTCCCTGAGCCCTTCAGCTCAAGGTGAACTCTCTACCACTTGCCCCACAGCACCAAATGTGGTCTTTTTGTGGTTCATTGGAGATAAGAGCCTAACAGGTTTTCCTTGCCTAGGCTGTCTTTGAACGGTGGTCTTCAGATCTCAGCTTCTTGAGAAGCTAAGGTTCCTGCTGTGAGCCACAGGCATCTGGCCTATTGTTTTTGACAGTCCAGGTGCTTGATCTTAGGCCCTGGGTACTGTTTCCGAGCTCCTTTTTCTCAAGCCTAGGGCTGTGCTACTTGAGCCACTCTGATTATGTGGCACTGAGGATTCAAACCCTAGCATTCATGCATCCTGAGCCAGCTCTCTACCACTAAGCCACATTTCTAGCCCCACCCTTACAATTTTATCCCTCAACTTGCCTATTCCCATGAAAAGGCTTCTGAGTAAAAATCATCTAAAGAAATTCCTATAGGAAGATTCCAAAGATAAAGAACACAAATCTCATATTTGGGAGAGACTCTAAACATTGAAGACTGTGACAAATGCTTCCATTTAATTATGTATCATGTTTCAACACTTAATAAAATATTAATGAAAAACGAGTCAATGTCCTAAATTATTGTGTATAAATTTATAATAGATGTAGAACATGTACTAATTATTATGTGTATAATAATACTAAATACAATATATACAATAAATAAATGAATCAAGTAAAAAATAAAATAAATACAAAAATCAATAATAAAAATTATAATATGTAATACACATACGTATGTAAATATATATCATATATTACCCATATATAAAAATATTTTTTTCCATTGCAGGGCCTTCATTCAGACCCTTGTAACTCTAGCCTGAATTTCTTTTCCTCAAGGACAGTAAGCTTCGTCTTCACCCATGGTGCAAAAGAGTTACCTGGATGGTGGGATCAAATCCCAGCAATGATGGAAATACTGGCCCAAGTTCCAAGATAGTGACAATTTTTTTTAATGGAAGCAATTATGTTTATTCAGTGACATACTGTACATTTTTAAAAAAGCAGTGTAGAATTTTGTACATCTATTCAGACATCTTTCTCTTACCCCCAAAATGCTTCTTTTGAGCACTACTTTTCTTCATTTTTTGTTGTAAAAATGTTGTACAGACAGGTTACAGTTCAATGAGCATGGTAATGAGTACATTTCCTGTTGTGCATTGTTGCCTCCTCCTTTGTTTTCCCCTACCATCCCTTCCCTCCCATCTCCACAACTACTCCCCCTGCTGAACTCAGTGACTTAATTTTTATTTTTGGATTTGTATGGGGTTTGAACTCAAGTAGTGGATACTGTGCACTTTCCCTCACATTGCTACATATTTACCAAGACCCTGAGTTCAAATCCCAGGCTAGGAAAGAAAACTGGTAGAAATTCAAAACCAGGGAGCTTTGTTTCTTTTTTAATTTAAATGAGTGTTTTTTTTTATTTATTCTTTATTTTGCCAACATGGGGCTTGAGCTCAGGTAGTGGAAACTCTGCCTCAGCTTCAATTGCCTTAGGGTGGAGTGCACCTTCGGACCCATAGACAATCCAGGGATCCTAGGTCCAGAGGGCTTGTAGAAGAAAAATAAGTAACATAGCATAAAAAGTGGCGAGCTGCAGAGGGCTGGGAGTTTTACGTTTTTTTATTTGCAGGGTGACTATCCTGGTTCTGAATGATATGGCTGCAAAGTGAATCTGACCTGCCATATCTGAATGCTGGCATGCTATCAGGGAATCCATAGGCCAACCTTTCAACATAGGCCCTGGGTTCAAATCCCGGTCCTGACACCTACCAATGGCAGGAGACCACAAAAGACTCATTCCTATGCATAGGAATACCAATTGAGAGTAGTTCATGCTTTGGTCTAGTCTAAAATTGGATGCAATAATCCTAGGATGCTGATTGATCTTAATAGATTATTATGCATGAAAAGAATAATATTCCTTAAATGGTGGTATAATAAATACCTAAGAGTTGGTAGGAACATAGTAAGTGTCCTTCAATCATAGATAGATGGCTCTGGTGCTCTTTACCAATACATATTTATTTGTATACCACCCTCTGCTTATCCATGTATCACTGTTTTGGCCAAACCTGGGACTGGTTCTCAACACCTGGGAACCACCTGACAGCTTCATTGATTAGAGGCTGCCGTGCTCACACTCACCCATTCATAAATTGGGCTTGCTAATCCCTGAGATCATATCCCAGCACTGCCAAAAATTTAATCTTGGAGTAAGAAGCCAAGTATGACACATGTTTTCCTTTTCTGTGAGAGTCCTCGGTGTCAGGCATGATGGAGAACGTATAGACAAATCTGGATGCTGTGATATAAGATGTAAACAATGTAATAAATGGTAGAGGGGTCATCAGAGTCAATAAAATAAATGGTAAATAAATGAATAAAACAAGAAATAAAATGAATAACCACACCCAACAAAATATGGAATATCTGTATGGAAGTATAAATCCTATCTTTAAAATGGATATAAGGAGTATGTTTTCTAGGCCTGAAGCTTGAATTCAGGCCTAGGGAACAGGTCTGCCTATCTTGTCTTCAAGCATGTTCAGATTCCCTTTTGTCACAGTGCTGCATATTTACCCAGACCTTGAGTTCAAATCCCAGGCCTGGCAGAAAAAATGGCATGAATTGCAAACTAGAGAGCTAAATATGTTTTTTTAATTGCAGGCCATTGGAGAAGCCATAGTCCCGCCCGGCAACATATGCCTACATTTCGAATACCAGTCATGCCACTTCTGGATGGTGGGAGATCCTAAGAGGTTCGTTCCTATCCACAGGAATAATGATGGAATGTTATCAATGTCACAGCTGAATGAGATGCTCATGAATGATACTTGTATACATTTAGACATCATGATTTCAGTCGGTTGATTGATTTTATTTAATATCTTATGAAGCATTAAAAGAATATTATTTCTCACAAGGACACAATAATTTCTGGACACTGATTTACTTAATAGTTTATTAAAGATGAAAATAATAACATAAATTACATGGAGGCAAAATAAATACCCAAGAATTTGTAGGAATGTAGTCTATATAAATGAACAATGGATAGACATCTCTGGTATTCTATAAAGATATATATTTATTAGCATACTACAATCTGCATGTCAATCTGTACTTGTTTGTCAACCCCTTGTTCTCGGTCTCAGATCTTGGGAACTGCCTATCAACTCAATTTGCCCCAGGATGGCATGCTGACAGAAACCCTTTCATGAATTTGTCCCTGTAGGCCGTGAGTTCAGATGCCTGCATGCCCAATGAATCATTGAGTAAGAAACTGATGGTGACACGTTTTCCTTTTCTGTGAAAGTCCGGGGTGTCAGGTATAAGTCGAATACATATGCAGACCAATATCCTATTTAATCAATGTAATCAATGTTTCATGTGCCATATTAGCCAATTAAATAGTCAATACCTGTCGGATCTTGGTCTGCCCTAAGAAAGATGGATGAGGTCCAAGGAAATATAAGTGCACTTGCTCATCGGTTCCCCCCCTCCCCCTTAGCCCGGGAGACATTGAGACAAAGCGGGGAGTCAAGTCAAATAAGAACTCGTTTATTACCACACAGAAAGCATATTTTAAAGGGAAAAACTGTGTGGCATGGAAAGGGAGGGAAAGGAACCAACCAATCACTGTAAAGGTCACACCCTACCATGCACCTAAGCTTTATCAAATCAGATTTTAAGGTAAACAACTCGGGCTCTGACCACTCAACTTCCTCTCACAGCCATCTTTTCTGCCCATGTGCCCCACAAATATATGAATCAAACAAAAAATAAAATGAATAACTACACTGAACGCAATATAGAGTCAACCTATGAATGTAAATATAAATTATATATTTAAAATGTACACAAATAGGATGTATTCTAGTGCTGGGGATCGATTTCACACCTAAGGAACAGCCATGAATTTCTTGACTTCAAGAAGGCTAGCTTCTCCTTTCCACACAGTGCAACAGAGTTACCCAGACCATGAGTTCCGATCCCTGTCCTGGCAGAAAAAATGGCACCTTTATACTATGTGACACCCAATTCTTAGGTATTTCATTATGCCTCCAGTTAATGAATGTGATTGTTTAAATGCTTTATAAAGTATTGAATAAAATAAATCAGTGTTCTCTAATATAATTGTGTATAAATTTATCCTAGAATTATTTAAGAACTGTCCATTCAATCATAACATACATCACATTCCACTGGTATTCATATAGATAGGAATGAGTTTCTAAGGATGTCTTTCCATTTGCAGGTGGCAGGACCAGGATTCCAACTGTGGGCTCCAGCTCCCACCACTTAATCCCAAGGTCTTTCTGTCCAAGAACAGAAAGACCAATGATTAGGCAGGCACCAGTGGCTCTCAGCAGTCCTCATTGATGTTTACAAGGCTGTGATAGGAGGATCATGGTCAATGTCACTTTAGGCAGGAAAGTCTTTGAGACCCCTGTCCTACTTCAGTGCCAACAAAGCCAGAAGTAGAGCCATGTGGCTCCAGTGGTAGAGGGCTAGCCTTGATCAAAAGCAGTTCACAGACTGCGCAGATCCTGAGTTCAAGATCTGAGACTGGCAACAAACAGATATACACAACAATCTGTGCAGCCACCATCTTGTCCCCAGGTCACCCTCTTGTCCTCAACTGAATTGGACAGAGTTCCCTGGGAAAAGGGCTGGGGGAGCCGCTGTCATCTTGACTCCACCCATTTTGCCTGCATCAAAAGATTCCGACCACACCCCCATGCTTTCATGGTTCTTTCTGAGCAAGGGGATACAACAATTGTGGTCATGCCCACATTCCATGCTGTCCAGCACCAGGATTCCCTCTGTTGGTTGATACCACCACCAACAGTTGAGGATGGTAGAGGTGACTGAGTGGTGAGCAAGAGCTCGATTCCACTTTGGAGTAGAATCGAAATTGACATCCGAGTCAGTGAGTGGGAGAATAGAGGATTTCCCAGAACCTGGGAACGTGGCCAGCCCATCTTTCTCATCCCAGAGCTCAGATGTCTGAAACAACAAGACTCCCTGAGAGCTGTGGGCAAGGAACTACTGCCAGAACACCGGCAGAAGAATTCTCCCATCAGACCTGCAACATTCAAGAAAACAAAGAACACGAAAAAAGGAGGGGTCTTCAAGACAAACACCAGTGAGAAAGGTGATTCACCAGAGGGTCCAGCCAAAGGTGATGTTGACCGTGGGCCTCCCTTGCCTTTGGACACAGTCACAGTCACCACGGTCCAGAGTGTCAAGAGTCCCTATACCACCAAGGATCTTTAGAGGTGCTACCGACGACACATGGTGCCTGCCCTGGACCACAGCAAAAGAAGAAACCAGGTACGCTGTGCCAAAATCCAACCACTGAAGCTGGAAAAGACAGACCTGCAGGATCGACGGGAGAAAGAGAGGGAGAAGGTAGCCCAGGTGCACAAAGCACCAAAAACAGAGCTAGACATCCACAAGCCACCCATACAGAGGTTGGTTTTGGCAGAAAGCAATTTACAATTTGCACTGGGCTAGTGAAGCAGGAGGCCAATGACAGAGAAATGATGCAAGAAGCTCTCACCAGCCACCTGCAGTCCACAGGGTGTAACGTGTTGGAGCTGGAGATGGCAGTCACTGCTGCACAGAAGGAGACCAAAATGTTCTTCCAACAGCTGAATGATGTGACACTTCAGCTCAAGGAAAAGACCAGAAGCTTCAATGACCTGGAGCTAGTGAACACAGAGTTACAGGAGAAGCTGGAATCGATCTGGACAAAGAAGAGCAACAGGAAAAACAGAATCTGCAAGTTTCAATAAGTGCTGGTAGGGCGTGAGGTAAAGAGACTACTGGAAACCCTGAGCTGGATGGTGACCTCAGCAATTCTGGAAAGAGACACCTTGTTGGAGAGCCTGAGCATTGAAAGGTCCACATGGAAGGAGGAGGCTCAGTGGCTGACCAAGCAGGTGAACCAACTGACAGAGGAGAAGGAACAAAGGACAAGGCAGGTGCTGGCCCTAGAGAATGAGCTGGAGGAACTGAGAAGGACGCTGGCAGAGCCTCGGCCCTCCGCAGGACCATCTCAGGCCAATCCCCATTGCAAGCAGGAAAGTCTATATGAGACACTATTCTCCAATTAAAAACCCAAGAAGCCAGAAGTAGAGCTGTGGTTCAAGTAGTAGAGGGCTAGACTTGAGCACAAGAGCTCAGGGATAGGATAGCATCCAGGCCATGAATTCAAACCCCAGGACTGGCACACACACACACACACACACACACACACACACACACACACACACACACATACACACCATGATAGAGCATTTGCCAGTCAGCCTGCACAAGTTCCATTTCTAGCAACTCAATATTTAAAAAGAGGGAGAAGGGAAGGAAAGACTTGCTCCAGGAGGTGATATAACCAGGGCCAAAATTCCACAGGACTTCTAAGATGCAGATACAGAACAGAGAGCCTTAGGCAGAAGTTACAGCATGGGCAAAGGTCCTGAGGTATGCTGTAGAGCAGGTGGTATGGGTGGAATGAAGGTTCTGTGGCTACAGAAAAGTCTGGCAGTACGTTCAATGCTGGGTCAATGTTTGTACTTGAGTCACAGGGCAGAGGGTGGGGTCCCAGAATTAGGCCCAGGGGGAAGATCAACTTGACTTTTCACCATGGACCCCAGCCATTTCCGGTGGCTGAAAGCCTATTTTCTTTTTTTTACAGCTCCTGACCCTCAGACCTCCTTTGCATGGAGGAGTCAGGGCAAACGCAGGGAAGGACCCTTGCTTAAGAAAAGGTTCTAGCCCAATGCCAGCAGTGGCTCAACCCCTGTAAATCCTAGCTACTCAGGAAACTGAAATCAGAGATCATGGGTCAAGCCAGCTCAGGGGAGGAAAGTTAGTGAAACTCTTCTTGCTGATTAACTAGCAAAAGCCAGAAGTGGAGCTGTGGGTCAAGTGGTAGAGTGCTAACTTTAAGGAAAAATTTAAGAGCCCAGAGCCCAGACTCTGAGTTCAAGCCCCAGTACTGGCATGAAAAAATAAAAAAAAGCTTTCAGGAGCTCCTAGTACACTGTGGTGAAAGACCAGATCAGCAGGGCACTGGTGACTTATGCCTGTCTTCCTAGCTCCTCAGGAGGCTGAGATGTGAGGATTGTGGTTCCAAGCCAGCCCGGGGAGGAATGTCTTGGAGACTCTGACCTCCAAGGAACCTCCAGAAAACCAGAAGGGCTCTGTAGCTCAAGTGGTAATCTGAAGAGCTGGGGGACAGCGACCAGGCCCAGAGTTCAAACCCCATGACCAACCCTTGGCCTGCTTGGACCTCACTCTGTGGCTCTAGGCAGAGTACTTTCCAGTGGGCCCCTGAGGGTCTCCCAATCTCTAGGTGTCATACAAGTCTTGAGAGCAGTCTGTTTGGAGGCCATTGCCTACAGAGCGGGCCACAGTACCAGAGAAGGGTCAAGTTTTGGGGCATGGAGAACATCAAAATGGCATGTCATGGGTGCAATGTGGATCTGAGCAGTAGTAAATCGACATCTCAGACCATGGTTCTGGGGCAGGAGTGGCAAGAGCTGCAACACGTCACACCAGGTAATGCCCGCTCTTGGCCTAGGGTGGAATAGATCTGCTCTGGCATCAGCACTCAGGGTGAGCAAAAGTCAGCTTAGCCATGGTCACTTCCCCCAATTGAACTCTAGAGGATTATGGCAAGGGGCCGCATGTCCCCCATCTGGCCACCAGGGAGCAGGAGTCTCCCTCCATAGGGATTGTCCCTGCGAGTTGTGTTTACTCTTTCTTCCCTGGGGCCACCATCATGCTTCAAAGCCACCCTGGACAGGAAAGTCCTTGAGACTCTTACCTACAATTAACCATCAAAAAGCAAGTGGGTCTGTGGCTCAAGTGGCAGAGCACCAGCCTTGAGCAAGAAAACTCAGGGATAGAGCCTGGGCCCTGAGTTCACACACACACACACACACACACACACACACACACACACACTCATGCACGCACCACATGCATGCAAAATCAGAGATTTCGACACTGCTGTCTTTGGATATTGTCTACCTTTTCCCCACTAAGCCTGATGGCTGTTGGCCTAGGTGTTTGATGCATCCAACACCACCTGGCATCTTTAATTTTGGCGAACAGGATGGCTAGAAGGTCAGTGTTCCCCCATCCCAGCTCCTTGATTTGGTCATGGTCTATCCAGGTCCTTTTTGGCTCCTTTTATAGATAGGCCAAGATGCCTTCAAAAGGCATCACATGCTGGGCACTGGAGGCTCTTACCTGTCATCTGAGATACTCAGGAAGCTGAGATCTGGAGGATCATGATGCCAAGACAGCCTGGGCAGGAAAGTGTGTGAGACTCTTTTCCTCAATGAATCATCAGAAAACAAGAAGAGTCCCTGTGGCTCAAGTGATATAGTACCAGCCTTGAGAAAAAGAGCTCAGGGACAGCGCTCAGGGACAACAACAACAAGGAGAGGCATTGCATGTTGGCTTTAGGATTGGCATGGGCCAAATATAATTGGAATTTTCAAGTGCTCCAAGACAAAGCAGTACCTCCTTTAGTACCATGCTCCTCCATCTTGTCTCACACTCTGGCCTTGGAGCTGCTTTGGGTCAGCATGGCTTTGCCTTGATGGAAGGGCTCCAAGGAGGAAGATCCCAGAGCAATTGCCCCAGCTCCTTCCCCCTGCTCACCCTGCTGCTTTTGCCCTTTGCCATAGACCTTCTTCCTGGAATCTATGCATGAGGTCATCACTGCCACCATTGTGGTGAGTGGTGGGTCCAGCCTAACTCGAGGCAGTCAGAGGTGGAAGTTAGTCTGGGAATAGGAGCTTCTACCCTGTATGTGGGCTAAGGAAAAGGCTGACCTTTATTTCATCCTGAGCATTGAAGTGATAGGGAGACAGTGTAGACTCCACATTGAATCAGGTAATATTGGAGTCTAGAGGACCACTTATGTGGGGTAGGCTGTGGAGCTCAGGGGACTATTCTTCTTGGTACTCCTCTCTCAGGACTCCCTCTCCCTCTCTCATCCCTAAATGGTAGAAGAGAAACTTCAACTAAGGGTGTCAAAGAGGGGGCAAGGGAGTATTTCTCTGTGAACCATACTTGTGCTTCATATTCATCCTAGCCTCTACTTCCTATTTATCTGAGGAATGGCCATATGGGTTTGGGAGGGGGGAGAAACATCCTAGCTGAGAATGTGGCTCAGTGGTAGAGTGGTCGCCTAGCATGCCTTACACCCTGGGTTCAATTCCACACAGAAAAAGCTGGAAGGGGAGGTGGGGCTCAACGGGCAGAGTGCCAGCTTTGATCAAAAAGAGCTCAGGGAGAGTAGCCAGGCCCTGAGTTCAAGCCCCAGGACTGGAAGAACAAATCTTTGTTGTAAGCTTTTCTTCCCCTTGAAAACAATTTATTGTTTGGGATAAGCATAACATGGGTCTCTTCCCTGGCCACCAACGGGCCATTAGATTTCCCTTGAAATTGGGACACTTCCCGGCAGCCTCTGCCCTACCTGACCCGAAGTTTACCCTTCCCATCTCACAGCAGATGGAGGCCTGAGAGAACGCCACCTGGCCACCCACTTCTGGTGGCTGCCTTGGCTTTTGAGAGTCAGTATTTCACATAGAGAGTCATTAACCACATCAGTCTACAGAAGAATGGGAGGGAGCGCTCCTTGCCCAAGTCCACGAGCTCTAGGCTGCTCTGGGTGTGGGTCAGTTGCTGTAGAACATGCTCCGTGGGGGAGTCATCTACGAGGTCGTGAACCCCGACCACGATTCTGGCAGTGTCCAAGTTGTCTTAAAGTTGCAACTCTTCAAAACCTTTGTGTTCCTCACTCATTTCGCCCACACTGGAGCCTGAGGCATCTGGAGCAGTGGGGGTGGGGCAGGCTCAGCCTGGAGCCCGCTGTCCACTCCTTCCCCTGCGAGGAGTAACAGCAGCTCCTGCAGCTCTCTCTTCTTCTCCATCTTCTCCTGGGTGAGCTGGCACACACGCTTGGCTTTCTCTTGACACAGCTCATCCAGGACGAACATTTACTCCTTACATGCCACAAGGGACTCCTTGACATTTGTGGATGTGTGCCAACAGCTGGCTGCATCGATTGTGGAGCTCATCCACTGGACTATGGATGTTTATTTCATCATACAAGTCGTGGATGAAGCAGATTTTCTTCTCGGACACCCACGTGTCCCAATTCCCATCCCCAAGCCTGCTGTGGTGGCAGCTCATGGGGCGAGGGTGCCTGTGCCTCCAGCTCTGTCTGACACTGAGCTGCCGGGTTGGCCATGCAACTGCACTGGGGTCACTGCTACTGCAGCAGGAGTTTCCCACTGTGGATCTCAGCCTCTGAGAGCGCTTGCAGAGCCACATCCTTGTAGGTCAGGGGCATGTCTCCATTCTCGGCGATGCTCACTTTGTGGAGGAGTCACCTCCTCCACTTTTGCTTCTCCAGGGCTCACAACTTCCCCTCCCCAGTGAAAGCCAGGCTCAGCTGGGCCTGCAGGCGCTCCTCCTGTGGTCTGGTCACATCTAGGCACTTGGGAGTATCCTGCCACTTTGGGGGCACCATCTGCTCCCCCCAGTTGGTCGGCCCTGCACTTGCTTCAGCTGCTCTAGCAGCTGGGTCTATCTCTGCAAGTGCTGCTGCAGGGCCTCCTTCTTGGAGTTCAGCTGCTCATTGGAGGCAATGTGTTGCTCACAGGTGGCTCTGAGCTCCAGAATGCTGGTGAGCTCCTCCTTCTCATAGCTAACCTTGTGGAGAGCATCCCACAGCAGGGCCAGCTCTATCTATGGGTCACACACATGCACATCCTGGGGTCTCAGGGATCTACTGCCAATCCTTGGCCTTCTCATCCAGTCTCCATAGTTGCTCCCGCTGCTCCACATTCTGGAGACCGAGCCTCTGGTTTTCCTGGACCTGGATGTGAAGTTGTTCCTCCAGGTTTTTCAACTCAATCTGCATGCAGTAGACCTGGGCCTCCTGAGTAGCTTACAGGGGTGAGCATCCAGCAACTGCCCTCTACCCTACTGCTTACCTATATCCTTGGCCCTCCTCTGAGTCCCAGAAAAATATGTCTCACCAGGCTCATTTTTTTGACAGTCTTGGGGCTTGAACTCAGGTTCTGTGCATGTTCCTAGGCTTATTTGCTCAAGGCTAGCACTCTATCAATTAAGCCACACTGCCACTTTTGGCTTTTTCTCTTTCTGTGGTACTGAGGAATCGAACCCAGGACTTAGTGCATACTAGGTAAGCACTCTACCACTAAGCCATATTCGCAGCCCAAATCCCACTTCTATGAAAGTGGGATTTATTGACATACCTCTTTTGGCATAGAAATAGCTTACTATTTCATATCTTTGCCAAGATTTGGTACCAGCCTATGACTTAGCAATGAGGAATGATTAATTAGTGATAGCCACCAGGCCCCAGAGGTCTAGGCTCACATCCTACAGAGGGATAGAGAATATGGAGCCAGAACCTTCGACAACTCCTACAATCTAGGAATTGTGGTCTCCTTGGAGGCAGTGACTGTCTGCTATGTGTCCCAATGGGACACCTCAGCCAGAACATAAGACTTCGGTTATTAAATGGCAGAGAAGGGTGCTTTGTTCAAGCTGCTGGCTCAGACTTAGTACCTCTGAGGGCTTTTCCCTGCTTGCCCAGGTTGGGGGGCTGGGCATGGGCAACCTGCTGAATATCCATCATCCATACATCATCATCCATACACAGAAACATGGAGTTATTGCATCCTTTTTTGGGGGAGGGGGCAGTTCTGGGTTTGTACTATGAGCTTAGGCCCTGTCCCTGAGCTCCTTTTGCTCAAATGTAGTGCTCTGCCCTTGAGCCACAGCCCCATTCATGTTTTCCCTTCCTGTGATCTCTTAGAAATAAGAGTGTCACGGAATTTCCTGCCCTGGCTGAATTCAAATTGGCATTCTCTACATCTCAGCATCCTGAGGAGATAGGATTACAGGCAAGAGCCCCTGGCTCCTGGGTTTCGTTTCTTCTTGTTGTTCTTTTTTGTAATAGTAACTATCTGAAATATTCACGGTGTCATTCCAATGGTTTGCATCCGAAGTAAACTACCCAGGCCTGGAGTTAGAATGCCAGGGCTGCCACCCACAAATGGAAGGAGATTCTGACAAACTCATTCCTATTCATGTGAATGCTAATGGAATGTTATACAAGTAATAAATAAATTTTCAGTTAATTCATGATTCTATTTTAGAATGCCACACAAAAATTATTGGATTTATATCTTCCATTCTAGCTCCATGGTATGATTCCCCTAATGGAAAGATATTGACTAATTTTTAATTAATGCTTTTCTAAGTATTACATGGAGGCATAATTTAATAACTAATAATTGGTATTATATATATATATATATATATATATATATATATATATATATATATATATACAATTTAATATCCTCACATTCCCTGTTTTTCTATGCATGTATATACTATTGGGAACACCTGTGGATTGATCACACGTACTCAGAACTTCCTGGCATCTCAGTTTGCTGGAGGCTGGTGTGCTAAGACTGTTACCCCATTTTTGGATTGGCAATTGTAGGCTGCGAGTTGAAATCCCAACATGGCCAAAAATTTATTCCTGGAGTCAGAAGCCAATCTTGACACACTTTTGATTTCCTTCTCTGTGAAAGTCCTGGGTCTCAGTATGATGTATAATCCATATGCAAATATATCCTATGTGATATGATGTAATAAAAGAAACATATATATGTAATAATACTAAATATATAAGAGTAATAAACAACATATGCAGTATACCTATGTATGTAAATAGATCTTATACATTAATATTACTTTTTCCAGAGCTGGGGCTTCAATTCAAGCCCTGGGAACCAATCTGAATTTCTTGTATTCAAGGACGGTGATCCTTTCCCCTTTACCCACAGTGCCACAGAGTTATCCAGACCCTGAATTCAAATACAAGGCTTCCTTAAAAATGGTGCAAATTCCAAACCAGGGCCATATTATTATTATTATTATTATTATTATTATTAGCCAAGCACAGGGCTTGCACTCCAGTCTTGGCATCTTTGCCACAGCCTTCCCTTATATCCCAGGACCTGAGTTCAAATCTTGGGCCTGAGAAAAAAAATAAAAAGTAGAAGCATAAAACTGAGAAGTTCAAGAAGGTGGTTTTCCTTTATTTTCCTTTGTATTGTGACCTTCCTGAGTGCAAATGACAATGCCCAGAAAGTGAATATAACCTAGCATTGCAGATGTTTGGCGGGCTATTAAGGAAGCCATAGCCAAAACTGGCAACTTTGCTATGGAGTCCGAATCCTGGGATTGCCTCTAATGAATGGCGAGATTCTAAGAAACCCATTCCCATATAAATCCATGCAAATGAAATGTTATAAATGTAACAATTAAATTATTAGTGCATGATTATATTATAAAATTATACACAACAATTATACTACATTAACTAATTTTCAATTAGTTCTTTATTATGTATTCAATCATAATACTTTGAAAATGAAGGAATAATTTAATTACCAATAATGGTGAGTAATATGGTATATGCAATTTCATAGTATACAGACGTCTCTCTCTTGTTTTATGAATCTACATCTATCTATGTATCTATGTATCTACGTATCTATGTATGTATCTATCTATCTGTCTGTCTGTCTGTCTGTCTGTCTGTCTGTCTGTTTATCTACGAATCTATCTGTTTATACAATTGTCACTCCTGGGGCTCAGTTGTAGAGTGCTTGCCTAGTATGTACAAAGCCCTGGATTCCTCACTACCATGTGCACACAGAAATCCAGAAGTTGTGTTGTCGCTCAAGCAGCCGAGTACTAGCTTAGAGCATGAAAGCTTAGGGACTGTGTCTAGTCTCTTACTCAAGACCCAGGAATGGTACCAAAAAAAGATGGAATGTCCTGACTGCAACTATATAAGGATAGCACTGCAAATACCTCATCACAGAGCAAGCCTTGAGTCTGGTGCTGATAGCTGCCATCTAACCTGACTTAACCAGAGGTAAACTGCTGCAAACCAGCTCCACAGAACCAGGGCTTGCTCACCCCTGTCATCCAATATACTTGGAGGCTAAGATCTGACACTGGTGGGTTTAAAACCCGCCCTGGCAGGAAGTCTGTGAAACTCTGAGCTGTGGCTCAACGTGGTAGAGCTCTAACCTTGAGCAAACTATCTTAGGACAGTACCCCCCAACCTTTCAGTGCAATCCCCGTGTCTGACTCCACCTCCCCCCCAAAAAGCCACCTCTCTAAATCATTAGATGTGAATTTTGTGTGGCTTGGGATGTGTTTCTGAAAGAATGATAATACTGATGAAAACACCCTAATTCTAATGACAGTGTGTGGGATACATCTATGTGATGAGTCCTTCAGGAGGTGTTGTGTCCTGAGTCCTTCACAGGATGCATTTTTTCATTTGTTTCTTATAAGAGCTCCACAAGTAAGATGATTGTGTAGATGAGAAATTGAGGCTCAGATATGTCCCCATGTCAGGGCCAAAATTATGTATGTACCTAACTCTAGTGAGTTGTCTCCTGCAGATAATTGTTTTGGTTTATTTTTCTCAGTCATTAACCTAGAACTCAGGGCCTAGTCACTGACCATTCCCTGTTGGGCTCATGGCTAGCACCTTACCTCGTGGAGCCAAGAACTGCCTTGCAAGAGAGTGTTACAGTCTAGGTATCTGTAGCTGAGTTCTGTCATCCTTCCTACTCAGGAAGCTTAGATATGATGATCCCCGTTCCAAACTATCCCAAACACAAAAGGTCAAATAAGTCTATTGTCTCCTATTCACCACTTAGAAATTTGAAGTGGAAGCTGGGCCCTGGTGACTTGCTCCTGTCATCCTAGCCACTCAGGAGCCTGACAGCTGAGGATCACAGTCCAAAGCCAGGCTGGGAGGAAATTCCTTGAGAGGCTTCTCTCCAGTGAACTACCAAAATCCTGCAGGGGTGCTGTAGCTCAAGTGGTAGGGTGCTTGGCTTTAACTGAAGAGCTCAAGACAGCTCCAAGGCCTAGTCTTCAATTCCTCCAACTTTCAAGAAAAGAAAAAAAGAAAATTGAAGTGCAGTGCTGGGACTGGGTCTTATGGGTAGAGTGCTTTGCAGGTATGAATCCCTGGGTTTGATTCCTTAGTACAACATCACTCGAAAAAAGCCTGAAATAGCTGTGTGGCTCAAGTGGTAGAGTGCTATCCTTGCACAGGAGAAACTCAGGTACAGTGTTCAGGTCCTGAGTTCAAGCTCCAGGACAAGTGTATGCACACACACACATGCACACATGCACACGCACACACACACACACACACACACACACACACACACACACACACACACACACACACACAGATACCAGAATTGAAGCTGTGATAACAAATGGTAAAGTTCTGAGCTCATGGTCAGCACCCAGGCCCCGTGTTCAACCCCAAAACCTAGCCACCCAGGGCCCATTTAGGAGAGGTCAAAGGTTTCAAAACCTGATGAGCTTCAACAGCCCAAAATAACAGGAAGCATTGGGATATTAGACATATGCTTGGATTTAGCAAGCTTCCAGAAATCTAGGAATGCACTGTTGCCAATAATGAATCATTGTATTAGGTTCAGCTCCCTTATTGTCTGCCAGAAGGACCCTTGAATTAATTGTAGTAGGTTATTTCAACACTTTGTTATAAAATATAACAAAGACAGGATAAGTACAGAGAAGTTGGCCTGCCACGGGAGGTGGCACAAATGAAGGCTTCCTGTCAAAACAAAGCACTGGGGAGAGTGATAGCTTGGGGTACAAAGAGAACTTTTTCTCCTAGCCTTCAGAGCCTGCCCACACTCTTCCTCACTAATTGTCCTGGATGGAGTTGTTTGTTACACAGCTGTACAGGAGTGAAGCCTTTTGTCTGCCTGTTCCAACAAAATGAAGCAGACTTTCTCCACCAGCCTGGGGTGTGGAGAAAACCTCTGGCTACTCTGGGAACAGTGAGGAGAGCCCCGGAACATGCGCTGTCTTGAAAACACTCTCTGTGCTATGAAATTATTCTATTTAAAGCAAATTTCCTAGCTGGGTGCCTTTCATCATAGGGACTCTGGACATTCACAGATAGAAATGCATGCGTACATACAAGGGGAGACATGGAGTTACTTGTGTGTGTTTTTTTTTTTTTTTTGGCAGGTCCGGGGGTTGTATTATGAGCCTAAGCACTGTCTCTTAGCTCATTTTGATCAAGGGTAGCCCTCTGCCCTTTAGCCACAACCCCATTCATGGCAATCTTTTATTCCTGTGATCCCTCAGAAGTAAGAGTACTGTAGACATTCCTGTCCCAGCTGAATTCAAACTGGCATTCTCTACCTCTCAGACTCCTGAAGAACTAGGATTACAGGCAGGAACCTCTGACACCTGGCTTTCTTTTCTTTTTGTTCTTTTTTTTCATTGTGACAAAATGAAATCTTCAGTGTCATTCTAATGGTTTGCATTTCGAAGTAAACTACCCAGGCCCGGAGTTCAAATGCCAGGACTCCCACCTACACATAGAAGGAGATCTTGAGAAAAGCTTTCCTATTCATGTGAATGTTTAATGGAATGTTATAAAAATAACAAATAAATTTGCAGTTAGTTCATGTATATTATTTAATTATATATACGATATTACTACCAATTATTGATAAATTATCCCTTACTTTTTTTAAGTATTATGGTTGAATACATAACAAAGTATTAATTGCAAATTAGTCAATGTACTATAATTACTGCGTATGATTTTATAATGTAATCATACACTACTAATGTAATTGTTACTTTACAACATTCCATTCATATGGATATATAAATAAGTAATGGATTATGTCTTCCATTCTAGCATCATGGTATGATTATCCCAATTAAAGAATATTGACTACTTTTACGTTAATGTTTTAATAAATATTCAACCATGATACTTCATTAAATGGAGGCATAATTTAATAATAATTCACAATATATATAATTTAATATCCTCACATTGTCTCTCTCTTATATATATTGCAAACTACACATCTATTTATCTATTTATCTAACCATCTATATCTATACCTACATCTACATCTATATCTATATATATCAGTCACAATTATGGCTTGTTCCCAGGTTCTCAGAACTAGCTGGTAGCTCAGTTTGCCAAAGGCTTTTGTTCTACAAGTGACCCCTTCATAAGTTCGGAATTGTGGGCTGTGAGTTCAAATCCCAGCATGGCCAAAATTTTATATGTGGAGTCAGAAGTCAATTTGACAAATACTTTTTCCTTCTCTGTGAAAGTCCTGGGTCTTAGTATGATGTATAATCCACATGCAAATATAACCATGTGATAATATGGGATAAATATAATAAATGGTATATATGTAATAAACTAAATTAAAACATAAGGGTAATAAATGTCACATGGCGTAACCCCATGTATGTAAATACATCTCATATATGAATATTATTTTTATCAGTGCTGGAGCTTGAATTTGGGCCCTGGAAACTGGGCTGAAATTCTTGTCTTCAATGATGATGGGCTTCCTCTGCCCCACAGTGCCACTGAGTTACCTAGACCCTGAATTCAAATCCCAGGCCTGCCAGAAAAATGATGAAAATTCCAAGCAAGGGCCTTAATTTCTTTTGGCCAGGATTAGGGCTTGAACTCAGCTCGTGGCAACTCTGCCTCAGCTTCGATCAAACTAGGCTGGGGTGGAGCCTCTGGACCCACAGCCCATCCTGAGGTACCCCAGGACCCGAGTTCAAATCTTGGGACTGGCAAAATAAAAAAAACGGAGAAGTGCTGGGAAGGTGGCTCAGGTATGGGTTGCTTGCCTTGCATGCATAAGACACTGGGTTTGATTCCTTAGCACCACATAAGCAGAAAAAAGCAGGAAGCAATGTTATGGCTCAAGTGATAGAGCTATAGCCTTGAGCTGAAGAGTTGGAGGACAGCACCCAGACCCAGAGTTCTGGTCCCAAACCGACAAAAATGAAAGAAAAAAATAGTGCCCGGGAAAAAAAGGAGAAGAATAAAACTGGGAAGTTCCAGAAGGTGGTTTTACATTGTTTTTTCCTTTACAACCATCCTGGGTCTAAATATCAGGGACCGTAAAGTGTACATGACCTTGCACTGTTGAACTTTGGTGGGCTATTAGGGAAGCCATAGCCAAAACCAGCAACCTAGGCCGGGCGTGCGAATCCCAGGACTGCCACCTATCACGGCTGGAGATCCTAAGAAACACATTCCGATATACATCCATATGAATGGAATGTTGTAAAGTAACAATTACATTAGTAGTGTATGATTACATTATAAAATTATACACAATGATTATAGTACATTGACTAATTTACAATTAATACTTTCTTATGTATTCAACCATAATACTTAAAGTAAGGGATAATTTATCAATAATTGGTAGTAATATCGTATATATAATTAAATAATATACAGACATCTCTGACTTGTTTTATACATACATACATATATACATACATACATATATACACATATTGTTACATACATATATATATATGTATATATATATATATGTGTGTGTGTGTGTGTGCGTGTGTGTGTGTGTATGTAACAATCTACATATATATTTCTACACTTGTCATTCCTGGGGCTCAGTAGTAGAGTGCTCGCCTAGTAAGTATGAAGCCCTGGGTTCGATTCCACACTATCACATGCACAGAAAAAGCCAGAAGTAGTGCTGTTACTCAACCAGTTGGGCACTGGCTTTGAGCATGAAACTTTAGGGACTGTGTCTAGGCCCTTACTCAAGACCCAGGACTGGCACCAGAAACAAGTTAGAATGTTCTAATTGCAAGAATAGAAGGCCAGGATTTCAAATACCTCCTCACAGATCAAGCTGGTAGTCTGAAGCTGATGGCTGACATCTAAATTGACTTAGCCAGAGGTCAACAGCTGCAACCCAGCATCATGGAACCAGACACTGCTGGCTCACCCTTACCTGCTCAGAGGGTGAGATCAGACGCTGGTGGGTTGAAAACTCAGCCCTACCAGGAAATCTGCTAGACTCTGAGCTGTGCCTCAAAGTGGTAGAGCTCTAGCCTTGAGGAAAAGTTCTTAGGACAGTACCTCCAACCTATGAGTGAAATCTCCTAGGCTGATGGCCCTCCCCACAAAAAAAAAACACCCCTCTAAACTGTTAGATGTGAACTTGTGCAGTTTGTGACCTGTATCTGAAAGAATGGTGATAAGCACCCTAATTCTAATGACAGTTTGTGGGATACAGCTATATGATGAGTCCTTTCTGGGGTGTTGGGTGTTGAGTCCTTCACAGGGTACTGGGTTGTTCATGGGGTATTGTGTGCTGAGTCATTCACAGGGTACTATGTGCTGAGTCCTTCACTAGTTTTTCCTTTCATCTTGTCCTTATAAGATCTACACAAGTAAGATGATTGTGCAGATGAGAAAGTTGAGGCTCAGATATGTCCCCAAGGCAGGGCCAAATTTATGTATATACTGAGCTCTAGTGACTTGTCTCCTGTAGACAATTGTTTTGGTTTAGTTTTCTATATCATGAATCTTGAACTCAGAGCCTAGGTGTTGACTTTTTTCTTGGGTTCATGGCTAACGTTCTACTATGTGGAGCCAAGTACCGCCTTGCAGCAGGGTGATAGCTGAGATCTATCATCCTGCCTGCTCAGGAAGCTGAGGATCTTGGTACCTTTTCCCCTTGGTGGTTGAGTGGCTCTGATGTTCCTTTAGTCTTGATGTAATGATGCCAGAGAGATGTTTGTATGTGGAAATGAGCACATCTCTATCCAAGGACTTTTAAAGTACCTTTTAAAAATACTTTTGAAAGTGATTTTAAAATATTCTCATGAAATTTTCAAAAAGTTTGTTAATTTCTGCTCTTGAAATTAAAGTCACTAAATTATGGAGTTAAAAAATTATCCCTGATCATGGACAAAAGCCAGCATGGGCAGGAAATTCCTTGAGATGGTTATATCCAATAAACCATCAGAAAGCCTAAATGGGTGCTGTAACTCAAGTTGCAGTGCACTAGACTTGAGCGGAAGAGCTCAGAGACAACACCCAGGCCCAGATTGAACTCCTCCAACTTACAAGAAACGAAAGAAACCTGAAGTGGAGAGCTGAGATTGTTTCTTAAGGGTAGACTGCTTTACATGTGTGAAACCCTGGGTTTGATCCACATCCCTAGAAAAAAAGGCTGAAGTGGCTGTGTTACTCAAATGGTAAAGTGCTGTCCTTGTACAGGAGAAACTCAGGTACAGTGGTTAGGTCCTGAGTTCAAGCACCAGTAATGGTGTATGCACACACACACACACACAAACACACACACACACAGAAACACACACACACACGGAGGCACCATTGCCAATAATGAATCATTTCATTAGGTTCAGCTCCCTAATTATCTGCCAGAAGGACTCTTGAATTAATGTTAGCAGTTTGGTTCAACACTGAAACACAATCTTACAATGACAGGATGAGTACAGGAACTTAGCCTGCCATGGGAGGTTGCACAAATGAAGGCTTCCTGTCAAAACAGAGCACTGGGCTGGGCGCTGGTGGCTCACGCTTCTAATCCTAGCTATTCAAGAGGCTGAGATCTGAGGATCACGGTTCAAAGCCAGTTTGGGCAGGAAAGACTGTCAGATTCCTATCTCCAATAAACCACTAGAAAACCGGAAGTGGCTCTGTAGCTCAAGTGGTAGAGCGCTCGCCTTGAGCTGAAGAGTGCAGGGACAGCGCCCAAGCCCAGAGTTCAAGCCCCATGACCGACCAAAAAACAAAAACAAAAAAAAAAACAGAGCACTGGGGAGAGAGACAGCTTGGGGTACAAAGAGGCCTTTTTCTCCTGACCTTCAGAGCCTGCCTGCACACATCCTCAATAAGTGGCCGGGATGAATTTTTTGTTACACAGCAATACAGGAGTGAGGCTTTTTGTCTGCCTGTTCCAACAATGAGGCAGACTTCCTCCAGCAGCTGGGGTATGGAGAACCCCTCAGGCTACACTGGGAACAGTAAGGGGAGCCCCAGAACATGCACTTTCTTGAAAGCACTCGCTGTGCTATGAAATCATTCTATTCAAAGCAAATTTCCTAGCTGGGTACATTTCTTCATAGAGACTCGGATGTTCACTGATACAAATACATGCATATATACACAGACACATGGAGTTACTGGCTCTTTTTTTTGTGGCATGTCCTGAGACTTGAACTGTGAGCCTAGACATTTTCACTGAGCTCCTTTTGTTCAAGGAAGCATTTTATTGTGTCTTAAACCATGATTACCTTAGGCTGGGGTGCAGCTTTTACACCCACAGATAATCCAGGGATCCTAAGACCCAAGTTCAACTCCCAGCACTGGCAAAAATACAACAAACCTACAAAAATGGAGGAGGAAAAATCAGGAAGTTTTACACAACAGTTTTATCTTTGTTTCCTTAGCACTGTGACCCTCCTGGGTCTCAATGACTCTGCTTGAAAATTGTACATGAGCTTGCATGGATGAAGGCTGAGGGCTCTAAGTGAAGCATGAGCCCAACCTAGACACCTAGGCCCTGAGTTCAATCCTGGGAGTTCAATCCTGGGATTGCCACCTACACATGGCTGAAGATTCTAGGAAAGTTAATCCTATCTATAGGAACACTAATAGAATGTTTGAAATGTACTAACTGAATTACTAATTAGCTAGTCATTCCAGTTTAAGATTGTATTCAATAAATATAGGTCATTGATTAATACTTTATAAGTCTTCTATAATTGATTAATGGAGACATAATTTTATACTAAATAATTGGTAGTAATATAATATATAGAAATAAGTTATAGACATCACCCTTTATATAGGGTTATACACTAGAGTCTACATAAATGTCTATCTGTCTCTCTCTGTATATATTTATAGATGCATACACATTTGTGAATACACACTCACACACACACACACACACACACACACACACACACACACTGCAATCTAAACATCTATCTGTTTTTTTATTGGCCATTCCTAGGGCTTGATCTCAGGTGCTCAAATTTGCCTGCCAACTTCTCTTGCATCAGACTGGTGTGCTAACATTTACCCATTCATGAAGTGGGCCTGCTAGGCCCTGAGTGTAAGTCACAAAACTGCCAAAAACTTAATCCTGGTGGAGAGCCAATTGTCCCACTTGTTTTCCTTATGCGTGAAATTTCTGGGACTCGGGAATGATGTAGAATACATAGGCACAACTATGTCTTATGTAATAGGATGCAAAAAATATTATAAGTGTAGTCATACTCACTAAAGTACATAAGAAATAAAACACAAAATAAAATGAACACACTAACCGCAATATGCCATAAACATATATAGTTAAATATAAATCATGTATTTAAAATATATACGAATATTAATTTTTTGAGTGCTAGGACTTGAATTCAGGCTCTAGGAACAGGCCTGAATTTCATGTCTTCCAGAAGGGTGATCTTCCCCATCCCCCACAGTGCTGCAGATTTACCCAGACCCTGAGTTCAATTCCCAGGCCTGGCAGAAAAAATGGTGTGAATTCCAAGCCAAGGAGCCTCATAATTTTTAAAATATTTTAGTGTATGTATGTATGTATGCATGCATGTATGTATGTGTTTGTGTATGTATGTATGTATATATTTTTATTTTGTCAAGCACAGGGCTTGAACTCATGTTGTGGCAATTCTGCCACAGCTTTGATCACTCTAGGCTGGGGTGTAGCCACTGGACCCACAGTCGAACCTTGGTTCCTGGGCCCCAAAGTCTGACAAGAAAAAAAAATTAATGCGACACACACCAAAAAAAAAAACAAAATGGCAACTTACAGATGGCTGCCGGTTTTACATTTTTTTTTTCTTTGCAAGGTGACCATCCGGTCTGAATCACACTGTTGAAAAATGTTGGTAATCTGGCTTTGCTGAAGGCTGGCGGGCTTCCAAGGAAGCAATAGGCCAACATGGCAACATAGGCCCTGTGTTTGGATCCCGGTCGTGACCCCTACCAAAGGCGGGAGATCCTAAGAATCTCCTTCCTATTCATAGGAATACCGACGGATGATTATGAATGGCAAGGTTGAATAAGTTGTTTCTGAATACTACTATATAAATAGAGTGATTTTAGGAGGCCAATGGATTTTAATGAATACTTTTTACATATTCAAATAATAGTATTAATTACATGGACGCAATAGTTTCGGAACAGTGGTTGATTTAATTAATAATTCATTAAGGATGAAAACAATATTAATTACATGGAGAGGCAACAGCCCTAGGGGTCTATAACTGAGGTCTCTCATCCTGCTTTCTCAGGAAGCTGAGATCTGAGGACCTGGGTTCCAAACTATCCCAGACACAAAAGGTCTGATGAGCCAATTATCTCCAATTCACAACTAAGGAACCTGAAGTGGAAGCTAGGTGCTTGTCACTCATGTCTGTCATCCAAGCTATTCAGGAGGATGAGATCTAAGGATCATGGTTCAAAGCCAGCATGGGCAGAAAAGTCCTTGAGACACTTAGCTCCAATGGACCACCACAAAAGCTGAAGCGGTGTTTGGCTCAAGTGGTATAGCACAAGACTTGAGCTGAAGAGCTCAAGGACAGCACCCAGGCCCAGACATCATCTTCTACAACAATAAAAAAAGACAGAAACAAACAAACAAACCTGAAGTAGAAGGCTGGGAATGTGCCTTAGGGGTATAGTGCTTTGCAAATATGAAACCCTGGGTTTAATTTCTCAGGACCACAACCATAAAAAAAAGCCTGAAGTGGCTCTGTGGCTCAAGTAGGAGAGGGCTATACTTATACAAGAGAAACTAGGTACAGTGCTCAGGTCCTGAGTTCAACGTCCAAGAATCGTGTATGTGCCTATGTGCCCTCTCCCACGTGTGCGCGCGCACACACACACTCACACATACACAGATAAGAAGTGATGCTGTTTTACAAAATGGTAAAGCACCGGGCTTCAGCACTGATCTCATGGTCCGCACCCAGGCCCTGTGTTCAACCCCAAAACCTAGCCACTCAGGGCCCAACTAGAAGAGGTCAAATGTTTCAAAACCTGATGAAGTTCACCAGCCCTAGATGACAGGAAGCTTTGTGATACCAGATATGTGCTTGGATTTTTCAAACTTCCTGAAACCTAGGAGAGGCATCATAGGCCCATCATCACAGGCAATGAAACATTTCATTAGGTTCAATGCCGTACTTGTCCGACGGAAGGACTCTTGAATTATATTCAGCACTGTATCTGAACACTGGAATATAGTCTCACAAAACCAGGATAAGTGCACAGGACATGGCCTGTCACAGAAGGTGACACATATGAAGGCTTCCTGTCAAACCAGAGCACTGGGGAAATAGATAGTTTGGGGTACAAAGAGACCTTTTTCTCCTGAACTTCAGAGTCCACCCACACTCATCCTCACTATCTGACCTGGACGGAGTTGCTTGCTACACAGTTGTACAGGACTGAGGTCTTTCCTCTGCCTGTCCAGACAATGAGAGAGACTTCTTCCAGCAGGCCTGGGATGCAGAGAAATCCTCAGGTTACACTGGGAACAGTGAGGGGAGCCCCAGAACATGCACTATCATGAAAACAGTCTCTGTTGTGAAATCATTTTATTGAATACACATTACCTAGTTTGGTGCCGTTCATCATAGCTACTCTGGAGCTTCACCTATAGGAATACATCCATACATACCCAAAGACATGGAAGTACAGGCTCTTTTTGAGGGGGCAGGTCTTGGGGTGGAACTATGAGCCTAGAACTTGTCCCTGAGCTCATTTTGTTCAAGGGTAGTGCATTAAGCTCGAGTCACAACCCGCCTTCTGGGTTTTTCTGTGATGTCTTAGGAATAAGTGTCATGGACTTTCCTAATCTGGCTGGAATCAAATTCAGATTATCTACATCTCACCCTCTGGAGAGCTGGGATTACAGTGAGAAGCCACTGGCACCTTCTTTCTTTTCTTCTTCATTTTTAATCTGGACAATCTGACTTCTTAGCAGGGTCATTGAAATGTTTTGAATTTATAAATTAACTACCCAATGTTCTTTAGAACTGCTTTACCTGAGAAGGATTTTCTCTCCTCATCTTCTCCTCTGGGTCACATGTTTGAAGCCAAAAGTGAGAAATGAGTGTCACAGGATTTGGGAGCAAATGTCCACAGGCCATGACAATTCTGTCACTTAGCATTGAGCTGCAGTGAATTTGCTGTCTCAAGATGATAAGACCAAAAGCCAGAGCGATCCTCATACTGTCTGCATTACTCCTTTTGTCTATAAAATGATCTAGTAATTATGAGTGTTATGTGTCTACAACCTTAAGTATCTAGAACCCACTAGAAGCATCTTCATATATCTCTTTTTCTCTAATGCCTCTCAAGATTTAGACTAAGGGTTTGTGTGGAGGGACTCCTTGGTGTATCCCTGAAGAAAGCCGCCTAAATCCTGTTTGGGAGACAGCCGTTCAAATTCAGCCTGAGCAAGAATTCTGTGAAACTCTTATCTCCAATAAACCACCAGAACACCACAAGTGGAACAGTGGTCCAGAGGGCAGAGTTCCAGCTTTGAGAGAGAAAGTCGAGAAGGAGACACAGGCCAGACCAGGCAGGAAAGCCTGGGAGGTGCTTATGTCGAATTAATGACCAGATGGCTGAAAGTGGAGCTGTGGCGGTGGTAAAGCCTCAGCTTTGGGAAAAACAGCTGAGGAATGCATTGGGCCCTGAGGTTAAGCACTGGGATGTCCACAAAAATATTTCAAAAAGAGAAGGCCAATTTTATGTATCAGTGCCCTACCTACTTATGTCTGTATATTACCTCCCTGAATGCAAATAGACCTTTGCAGTGCTTCTCCTTTTATTTACTGATTTATATTTCAGATATGCTCCTTTCATATACTGCATCATTCTCTTCATTTCAGGCCCATGGCTTTTCTCTTCCAGGGTTCCAGGCCTGTGTCCTTATATGATACACTGACGCTCTCAGGAGCCTTTATTTACATTTTGTTATGAGGCCAATGCAGGAACCATAACAAACTAGGCAGGGGAAAAGAAGACCAGGTTTCATAGAAGTATCCAGTATTCAGAAACTTAAACTTGGGGAGGTAAAATGGCAACATACTTTCCTAAAAAAACTACCATTAAGGAAAAGATGAGGGAGCTGGGAATGTGGATTACTGAGAGAGTGTTTGTCTAGCATGCAAGAAGCTCTGGGTATGATTCCTCAGTAGCACATACACAGAATAAGCCACAATTGGGGCTGTGGCTCAAGTAGAGTGCTCAAGTAGAGTGTTATAGACAGTGCCCAGGCCTTGAGTTCAACCCAAGAACTGGCAAGAGATATCTAGGTAGAATGGTAGGTAGGTAGATAGATACATAGACAGACAGGATAGAAAGAAAGAAAGAAAGAAAGAAAGAAAGAAAGAAAGAAAGAAAGAAAGAAAGAAAGAAAGAAAGAAAGAAAGAAAGAAAGAAAGAAAGAAAGAAAGAAAGAAAGAAAGAAAGAAAGAAAGAAAGAAAGAAAGAAAGAAAGAAAGAAAAAAGAAAGAAAGAAAGGTAGATAGGAAGATGATAGATGAATCTGGTCTTGGATTTCAGGAGGAAAGAAGGGAACAATTTCCAGTCATTAGGCCTTCTGCAGTGTGCCAGGACACCAGCATTGCCTTCACACAACCAGAGAGCAAGAAGACTGTCACTTTCCCACTTCTCAGGCATCCAAGGGCACCAGAGCCAATTGGGCAGAGCCAGGTTCTAACTCAGATGCTTGGAGAAAGAAGAGAAACAACCCTGACTCTAGTTGGTCTGGGGATTTGAATTAATTATGTGGAGAATGAAGGAAGTAGAAAGGACTGGCAGAGGTAGAAGAAGGGCCTTCAAATCTGACAGATGGAAAATCAAAAACCCACTCCCTAAGACCAGAGAGCAGCGTTTTTCTACTCTGTTCCTCCCCTCTCCCCGACTAAACTGGCTCTATTGGTAACCTAAGATAGCCTGATTCTCCCTTCACTTGTGGGAAGAATGTTAATTAGTCATTGTTTGAAGAGGCTGAGAAAAGCCTGACCCTGGTGTAACTCTAACAAATGTTTTAGGTTTCCTCCCATTGCTTGCATTGCCTGGAATATATGAAGTGGTTTTGCTGCTCACTTATCTGTTGAATGTGTACATTCTGCCTCCGAATCCTGTAGGCCTGGTCTCTGCACCTAGCCTGGCATTTGAAAATATTTTCTGTCCTTCAATTACAGTGTTACACTGGAGTTCTTTCTGCTAATGGGGCTAGGGTTTGGAGCCTGAGAACTTCATGTGAACCCAAGATGGGTCAATGTTTCTTTCCTGCTTCTATAGCTCAAGAATTCTAAGAACATTTAGAGTTCAAGTACTTCTCATCACCAAGGGAAACACAGGAAGCTCTTGAACATCTGACCTTTCAGAAGTGGAAGTCAGAGTCTCATAGACTTTCCTGCCCTGGCTGGCTTCACCTTGTGATCCTCAAACCTCAGTCTCCTGAGCTAGGGTGACAGGCCTGAACTACTGGTGCTCTGCTAGGCTCAGAGCTGTAATGACCCTGACAGTACAAGTCAACTGCTATCACAATGGGCTTGGGAAGCATACTAAGCCTTTCAACATTGGACCTTTCAGAACCCTGTAGGACACAAGATTACAATGCTAGAGTCTGAGAGGCTGGGCATATGAATGTGTTACACTTGAACCTTAAGCTCTGACTCCAATTCTGGTATACATCAGTGTTCATTTTCCAAAGAATGATCTCATAGTTAGCAAATAGGAAAAGTACCTGGATTAACCCTCAGTTTTTTTTCACTTTTTTCCCAATAGTGTGTCTTGAACTCAAGCCTGGGCACTGTCCCTTAGCCCCTCAGGTCAAGACAAACACTCTACCACTTGAGTAACAGCACCACATGGGGTCTTTGGGTGGTTCACTGGAGATAAGAGTCTAACAGGCTTCCCTTGGCTAAGCTGTCTTTGAACTGTGGTCCTCAGCTCTCAGCCAACTGAGAAGCTAGAGTTCCATATGTGAGACACTGCATCTGGTCTATTGTATTTGACAGTCCTGAGGCTTGATCTTAGGGCCTAGGTACTGTCTCTGAGCTCCGTTTTTCTCAAGGCTATCCACTTGAGCCACTCCACAGTTTCTACCTTTTTCTGAGTAGGTGGCACTGAGGATTCAAACCCTGGCATTCATGCATGCTATGCGAGCTCTTTAACACTAACCACATTTCTAGCTCCATCCTTTCAATTTTATCCCTCACTTGCCTATCCTCAGGAAAAGGTTTCTGACTATAAATCATCCAATAGGAAGAGTCCAAAGATTGGACAAAGCTCATACTTGGAAGAGACTCTAAACATGTGAAGACTGTGACAAATGCATCCATTTACTTATGTATTATGTTTCAACACTTAATAAAATATTAATGAAACATGAGTCAATGTCCTAAATTGTTGCATAGAATTTTATTATAGGTGTGCAAAATGTAATAAATATTATGTGTATAATATGCTAAATACAATAATCAATCAATTAAAAATAAAAATAAAGCAAAATAAAAATAAGAAAAATTAAAAAAGAAAATACAAAATCAATAATAAAATCATAATATGAAATTAACATACATAAGTGTATATCATATATTACACTTGTATAGAAATAATTTTTCAATTGCAGGGCCTTCATTCAGGCCCTGAATTTCTTTTCCTCAAAGACAGTGAGCTTCGCCTTCACCCATGGTGTAAGAGTTACCTGGATGGTGAGCTCAAATCCTACCAATGGCAGAAATACTGGCCCCAGTTTCGACAGTAACTTACTTTTTTTAAATGGAAGCAATCATGTTTACTCAGTTCCATACTGAACATTAAAAAAAAGCAGTGTAGAATTTTGTACAGCTATTCAGACATACTTTCCTTACATCTAAAGTGCTTCTCTGAGAACTATATTGTTTCTCTTTTTTGTACTTTTTTATTGTAAAAATGTTTTACAGAGGGGTTACAGTTACAGGAGCAAGGTAATGAGTACGTTTCCAATTGAGCATTGTTGACTCCTCCTTTGTTTTCCTCTTACCATCCCTTGCCTCCCATCTCCACAACTACATCACCCTGCCGAGTTCAGTGACTTAGTTTTTCATTTTTGGTTGGCACTGGGTTTGAACTCAAGCTGTGGCAACTTTTCCCTCACATTGCTACAAGTTTACCAAGACCTTGAATTCAAATCACAGGCTAGGAAAGAAAACTGGCAGAAATTCCAAACCAGGGAGCTTTATTTTTTTTTAATTTACTTAAATAATGTTTTTTCTTTCTTCTTTTTTTTTTTTTTTTTTTACAGCCATGGGGCTTGAACTCAGTTCGTTTAAACTCTGCCTCAGCTCAGATCTCCCATAGCCAACCCTGAGGTCCTAGGCCCAGAGTTCTTGCAGGTAGAATAAAAAACCTGGAAAGCACAAAAAGTGGCAAGCTGTAGAGGGCTGGGGTTTTATGATTTTTTCTTTGGACGGTAACCATCCTGGGTCTGAATGACATGGCTGCAAGGTGGACCTGACCTGCACTTGCTGATGGTTGGTGGGCTATCAGTGAAGCCATAGGCCAACCTGTCACCATATCCCCTTGGTTCAAATCCCAGTCCTGATACCAATGGCAGGAGATCACAAGAGACTCATTCCTATGCATAAGAATACTGATTAAATGAGTAGTTCATGCATCGGTCTTGTCTAAAATTGGACGCAATAATCCTAGAATGCTGATTGGTCTTAATGTTATTAAGCATGAAAAGAATAATATTCCTTCAATGGTGGGATAATAAATACCTAAGAATTGGTAGCAACGTAGTAGTTGTCATTCAATCATAGATTGACGGCTCTGGCACTCTTTACCAATATATATTTATTTGTATACCACCGTCTGCCTATCCATGTATTGCTGTTTTGGCCAAACGTAGGGGTTGATTCTAGTGCTGGGCAAACACCTGACAGCTTCATTTTCTAGACGCTGCCATGCTGAAACTCACCCATTCATGAATTGGGCCTGCTAGACACCGAGTTCAAATCCTCACACTGCCAGACATGATGGAGAACACATCTAAAATCTAGATTCTATGTGATAGGATGTAAGCAATGTAATAAATAGTATAGGTGTCATCAGAGTCAATAAAATAAATGGTAAATAAATGAATAAAACAAGAAATAAAATGAATAACCACACCAAACACAATATGGACTGAACATCTGTATGGAAGTATAAATCCCATCGTTAAAATGTATATAATGAGTATGTTTTACAGGCATGAGGCTTGAATTCAGCCCCCCTATGAAGAGGGAATGGCGGGAGATCGTGACATACTCATTTCTGGACCTAGGAAGAGTCATGGAATGCGATCGATCTCATCCTTGAATGAGTACTTCGTGCATGATGCAAGTAGGAAATGATAGGCAAGACTCATGGGGTATAGATTATTTGTAAAGGAGAGTTGATGAAGCGTGACAATAATAATCACAGTCATGAAATGGAGGCATCAGGAAAGATCCAAGAATCAGTAGTCACACAGATTGGATTCCATCACAGGTCACCATCAATCCTACTCTATACAAATATATACTTATTTGCATACTACCTTCAGCTTATGAATGGGTCACTATTGTGCTTGCCACTCTACCCCCACGGGGGCTCAAACTCAGGTACTGGGAAGGCCTAGCTCCTTCGTTGCTAACAGGCTGGTGTGCTCATGTGGAACCATTCACCAATGGTGCCTGCTAGGCCTGAGTTCAGATCCCAGCCCTGCCAAAAGATTCATCTTGATGCCAGAACCCAATTGTTGTACCTGTTTCATTTTCTGTGCAAGTACTGGGTCCCAGCTAGGATGGCGAATGCATGGGGCACCTTGTGGTCATGGGAATAAGTTGTTATCCATGTCAGCCCAGTTATACCTGTCATCATATATTCAAGAAAATACACAATACATTCATGAATAGCATACAAAATAAAGACAATAAGTACACTCAATGCATGATGCAGTCCACACACTGATGTGAATATACATCCCATATTTCAATGATGCATTGAGGACTATTTTGGCCTCCCTAGGGCTCGATAGTAGTTCCTGGGAACAACCCAGCTCCTTACTGGCTCACAGTCTTTGTGATCACGTGGACCCACTATGCATTTGGGCCTCTTAAGCCCCGAGTTCGAGTCCCAGCACTGCCAAAAATTCACCCTGATGTGAGAAGACAGTTGTTGCACCTGTTTTCCTGTGCTGCCCAAATTCTGGGTTTCTGCTAGATGGAGAAGGTATAGGCAACTCTATACTCATGGGAATAGGTTGTCATCCAGTTCACCACAGTTATATCTGTCAATCTATACTTAAGAACATACACAATACATCAATTAATAAGACACAAAATGAAGAGAATGACTACACCAAAAGCAAGATGCTGCCCACCCATGTTTGGAAATATAGATCCTCTGTTTAATTATGAATTTATGACTATATTGGCCCTCACCAGGGATCAATCTCAGGTCCTGGGAATGGCCGAGCACCTTAGAGGCTCACAGGCTGTTGTGCTTACCATGACCCATTCACCAATTGGGCCTGCTAGGCGTTGAGTTCAAATTCCAGCACTGCCAAAAGATTCATTCTGATGAAGCCTAGGGTTGCACATGTTTTCATGTTCTGTGCATGTCCTGGGTGTCATTGATGATGGAGAATGCTGTATAGGCAACTCTATAACCATGGGAATAGGTTGTCATCCATGTCAGCACAGTTATATCTGTCACCATACTCAATAAAATGCACAATACATCAATGAATAAGACACAAAATAAAAAGAATAACTACACTGAATGCAAGATGCATACCACACCCGTAGGTAAAGAGAGATCCTATGTTTAAAAAAGGTGGGCTTGCTATTTTCTCCTGTGCTTGGCTTCAAATCAGGCCCTGGACCAGGTCTGACATTCTAGACTTCAAGGATGGAGAGCTTCCCCTTTCCCCACAGTGCAACAGAGCTACCCACACCTGAGTTCAAATCCTAGCACTGACGAAAGATCCATGCTGATGTCAGAAGCCAGTTGTTGCACACCTTTGCTTCTCCTGTGAAAGTCCTGAGTATCAACTAGGAAGGGGAATTCATAGACTATAACCATGGGAACCTTTTGTCATGCATGTCAGCACAGTTATACCTGTCACCATACTTAGTAAAATACAAAATACTTCCATGATGTAGATACAAAATAAGAAGAAGTTCACTAAACACAATATGCTGTTGACAAATGTACGTCAATATAGATTGTATGTTTAAATTATGAATTTATGACTATAGTGGACCACCTTGGGGATCAATGTCAGATCTTGGGACTGGCTTAGCTCCTTAGTTGCTCACAAGTTGGTGTGTTAACCTTGACTTATTGGCCAATTGGTCCTACTAGGCCCTGAGTTCAGATCCCAGCACTACCAACAAGTGGATCGTGGAGTAAGAAGCCAAGTGTGAAACTTGTTTTCCTTTTCTCTGAATTTCCTGGGTGACCTGAGAATCCTGGCATGGTGGAGAACATTTCTACAAATCTAGATGCTCTGTGATACGATGTCATCAATGAAATAAACAGAATGGGTTTCATCATAGTACAATCAAAGGTAAATAAATGAATAAAACAAAAAATATAAGGAACAACCACACCAAACATGTATGGACTGAATATCTATAGGTAAGTATAAATCCTATCTTTACAATGTATATAATTAGAATGTTTGCCAGGGCTTGGGCTTGAATTCAGGACTAGTGAACAGGCCTGACTTTCTTACCTTCAAGTACGGTGATCTTCCCCTTCATTCACATTGCTGCAGATTTACCTACATCCTGAGTTCAAATCCAAAACCTAGAAGGGTACACGGCATGAATTGGAAGCCAGGGAGCATTTTTTTTAATTTTACTTTTCTCAATATGGGGCTTGAACTCAGGTTGTAGCAACTCTGCCTCAGCTTCGATCACCCTAGGCTGGGGTGCAGCCACTAGACCTGTAGCTGCTCCTGGGATCCTAGACCCCTAGACCTTGCAAGGAAAGCAATGCACAGAAAATATGTGGCCTTCTTATGTTTTCTTCCTTTGCACGGTGACCCTCATGGATCTGAATGACATTGTTGCAAAGGGTACTTCATCTTGCATTGCTGAAGGCTGCCAGACTATTGGGGAGGCCTTAGGCCCAAGTGGCAACATTGTCCCTGATTTCGAGTCCCTGTCCTGACTCCAACCAATGGCAGGAGATACTAAGAAAATGGTCCCCCATCCACAGGAATAACAATGGAATGCTTTCAATGTCACGGTTGAATTAGTTGATCGTGAATGATGCTCCTATAAAATTAGACAGCATCATTTCAGGAGGCTGATAGACTTTATTTAATATTTATGAAGCATTAAAAGAATATTATTACTTACAGGAACACAATAATTTCAGGACACTGATTTCATTAAGGATGAAAACAATAATATTGATTACATGGATGCATAATTAAAACCCAGGAATTGGTAGGAATGCAATCTATATAACTGAATAATGTATAGATATCTCTTACACTCGATAAAAAATATATATTAATTTACTGCCATCTGCATATCAATGTTATTATTTTGTTAACCCCTGGGGCTTGATATCAGGTCCTGGGAACAGCCTGTCAGCTCAATTTGCCCCAGGATGGAGTGCTGACACTCACCCATTCATGAATTGGGCCTTGTAGGCTTGTAGGCCATGAGTTCAGATGCCAGCACTGCCAAAAACTGAATTGTGGAGTAAGAAGCTGATGGTGACATATGTTTTCCTTTTCTGTGAAAGTCCTGGGTGTCAGGTATGAAGTTGAATACATATGCAGTCATATATCCTATGTAATTAATGTAATAAATGCTTTTTTTGGGGGGGGGATCTGGTCGTGGGGCCTGAACTCTGGGCCTGGGCGCTGTCCCTCAGCTCTTCAGCTCAAGGCTAGCACTCTACCACTTGAGCTAGAGCGCCACTTCTGCCTTTTTTCATTTTGCTTATGAGGAATCAAACCCAGGGCCTCATGCATACAAGGCAAGCATTCTACCACTAAGCTACCTTCCTAGGCCCATGTAATCAATGTTTTATGTGACATAATAGTCAATAAAATAAATGTACAATGCATGAATAAAACAAAAAATTAAATAAGTGCCCTGAACGAAATATAGTCAACATATGTGTATAAATATAAATCATATATGTAAATTGTACATGAATAGGATGTTTTCTAGTGGTGGGGATCGATCTATTTCAGGCCTAAGGAACAGACTTGAATTTCTTGACTTCAAGGAAACCAGCTTTCCCTTCCCACATAGTGCATCAGAGTTACCAAGACCATGAGTTCCAAAACCAGTCCTGACAGAAAAATGCCACCTTTATAGTATGTGAGACCCAATTCTTAGTTATTTCATTATGCCTCCATTTTATTAATGTGGTTGTTTAAATGCTCAATAAAATATTAACTAACATCGATCAGTGTCCTATAATATAATTGTGTATAATTTTATACTGGAATCATTCAAGAACTGCTCATTCAATCATGACACACATCACATTCCGTTGGTAATCATATGGATAGGAGTAAGTTTTTGGGATCTCCTGCCATTTGCTGGTGGCAGGACCAAGATTCGAACTTTGGGCTACAGCTCCCACCACTTAAACCCAAGGATAGGGAACTCACCTGTTTGTCCAAGAACATCAGCAAGAGCAATGATTAAGCAGGCACCAGTGACTATCAGCAGTCCTCCTTGATACTTACAAGGCTGTGATTGGAGGATCATGGTTGAAGTCACCCTGGGAAGGAAAGTCCTTGAGACCCCTTTCCAACTTCAGTGTCAACAAATCCAGAAGCGCTGTGGCTCCAGTTTGGAGGTCCAGCCTTGAGAAAAAGTAGCTCACAGACTGTGCCCAGATCCTGAGTTCAAGGTTCAAGAGTGGCAACGAAGAGACATACACAATAATCTGTGCAGCCATCCGGTTAAAGCTAGTCAACCCTCTTGTCTCCAACTGAATTGACATTCTTCCCTGGGAAAAGGGCTGGGGATATGCTAACTTCTTGACTCTGCCCATGCTGATTGCATCACAGGATTCCGGCCACACCCCCTTTCTTTCATGGTTCTTTCTGACCAATGGGATTCAAGATTGGTGGCCACGCCCACATTCCATGCTGCCTGGTAGCACCGGGATTCCCACTGTTAGTTTACACCACTACCAGCAGTTGAGGAAGGTGAGGTGTTTGAGTGGTGAGGAAGAGACTCAAGGCGACTTCGGAGTATAGTAGGAAATTGAGAAAGTGGCCCCAGCCACTTTTCCCCTTTCCCAAGTTTCGAGATTTCAAATATCAGGCAATGGCGCGCTGCCAGCCCGATTAAATCCCCAACCTGATCCCTGGACCTGGTTCTCTACTTTGGGCCCATTTGTCCACAATACCATTGCCATCACTGCTCGCCGCACCTGGAGCAGCCTCCAGCAGCTTCTCCCAGCAGCACAGGTGAGGGGCCGCCCCCAAACCACCCTTACCGAGGTCAGACACTCCCCTGGGGGCACCATGACCCCTGCTTGTTTCCTCTCCCTGGCTCTGAGGAGCCAACTTTCTGTCTTGGGCATTTCTGAAACAGAGACTCAATATATGCTCTGGCTGGGCTGGATCGAGGTCCTCCTATCTGGGACACGTATGCTCCTCCGGTTTATTTCTTCTTTGCTCAGTTTGGGCAACTTGTATTTCTCTAAAAATGCATCCATTTCTGCCAGATTTTCTTCCTTTAGAGATTATAACTTTTGAAAGTAGTCCCTTAGGATTGTTTGGATATCTTGGTTACGGGTTGTGATTTTTCCCGTGGCATCCCTAATCCTGTTAAAATAGGTTTCCTCTCTTCTTTTTTTAATTAATCTTGCCAACGGTCCATCAATTTTGTTTATTTTTTCAAAGAACCAGCTTTTTGTTTGGTTAATTTTGGCTATAATTTTCTGATTTTGTAATTGGTTAAGCTCTGCTCTTAATTTGGTTATCTGTCTCCGTCTAGTAACTTTAGGTTCCATTTTTTTCTTGTTTTTCTAGCTGTTTTAATTCCAACATGAGATTATTTACTTGGCCTGTCTCCATTCTGTTGATGTGGGCACTGAGGGCAATAAATTTGCCCCTCAGGACTGCTTTTGCTGTGTCCCATAAGTTTCTTTGCGAAGTGTTTTCATTTTCATTGAGTTGTAGGAAATATATTATTTCTTCTCTGATCTCTTCTGTTACCCAGGCATTGCTAAGGAGTGTGCTGTTCAATTTCCATGTATTAGAGAAATTTCTGCGGTATGCTTTGTTATTGAGAACTACCTGGATTCCACTGTGGTCAGAGAGGATAAAGGGGATTATGTCGATCCCTTTGTATTTGCTTAAGTTCCTTGCATGAACTATGATATGGTCTATTTTGGAGAAAGTTCCATGAGCTGCTGAGAAGAATGTGTACTGTGTTGTTTTAGGGTGAAATACTCAGTAGATGTCAGTTAATTCCTCTTGAAGTATGGCCTCAATTAATTCGGTAGCTTCTTTGCCAATCCTCTGGTTGATAGACCTGTCCTTTGGTGAGATGGGTGTGTTAAAGTCTCCTAGTATTATCGTATTGGGATCTATTTTAATCTGTAAGTTTGAGAGTATTTGTTTAACATATCTGGGTGCATCAATATTTCTTTCATTAATTTTGATTCTTCTTACAGCAGGCATTTAAAAAATTAGTGGAAAACTTAAGATTTTCTTGTGTTTCATGGATCCATTAGTACTCAGTAAGCTTAATAAAGAATGAGAATCCAATGTGAAGAAATTGTATCTCCAATCACCTATTCCCTTTCATTAATTACTGGAGCTAAAAGAACCGGCTCCCTAGAATCTGACCTTCTGAATTCAAGAATGAGGTGGGAATAAGACAAGGAAAGAGAGACATAGTAATTTGCAATGAAGTTGCTGTGTTGTCATAATGAACACCTGTTCTCAGGCAATCTTTTTGAATCCCACAGTTAGCTTTTTTGTGTTTTTCTATTAGTATGACAAAGATAACTGACTTTCCCAGATTTAGAGTTGTAAATGTGCGGGAAACACTCCTTTATGTATGGACTCTTCCTTATTATTGTGTATCATTCACTTTGGCTATCCGTGCCTTTTCCATCCTTGTTGCAAGTATGTATTTCTACAAATGGAGACGTTGGTTCATCATTTGTCTTTAAATGATTAAGTTATGTGAATTTGGAAGATTGTGTGATTTGCTGTAGAAGTAATGTATTATGGTTAGGACCCTTTGTTCCATGTTGGCATTTCTTTGTGGAATTTTTATTGGGGTCCTTACACATGGAAACATGTGTAAATAATTCTTCCAATATTACAGTATAATCCAGTAGAGTGGGGCAATTCATTAGAAATTTAAAACATGCCTAAAATTCTTTTAAAATAAACTTTTAAATATAATATCATAATTAAAAGCTTCGTTCTGTTTTTTTGTAATTTTAATATTATTGTCAAGGTGATGTACAGAGGGGTTACAGTTACATAAATAAGGCAGTATACCACATTTTTCGTCCTCTTTTCTTGGCTCTCTCAATCCCACTGCCCAAGGTGTACAAATCATTTCCAACATATTGTCACTTTTGATTACCTTTAAGTAAATATTTGTGCTGTTTCCATCATGGAGCTCCACAATGTGAACACTGGAACACCACGGTTATACCCCTCTGCCTTGCATATATGCATATATATATATATATATATATATATATATATATATATATATATGCTTATAATTTGGGTTCATATATTTGTTTGATTATTCATTTGTTTATTGCCAAAACTGGGGCCTGCACATTGTTCTTTGCTTTTTTCCCCTCAATGCTATCCATAGCTCCACTTCTGGAATTTTGGTGGTGGAAAGGATTTTCTCTGGGGGCTGGCTTTGAACCATGATCCTCAAATTTCACCCAGGTGAGTAGGTAGGAATAAGGTGTGAGCCTACTTTATACTTTGCTTTTCTTATCATTGTATCATGCATATATTTCCTACCCAATAACATCCTTAGAAATTTCATACTGTTCTAAGAACATCACTTATAATGATTACATGGAAGTCCAGTGCTTATAAATTCCATAATTAATTGAACTGTTTTTATCACTGAAAATATTTGCAGTCTCCAAAATATTAAATGTATCATCAAAGTTCTTTTGGATTTTCATTCTAGTATTCATTTTTTATGAAAAGAAAAGTGTCTGCTAGTTAGAAATAACCAAATACAAACTTTCTTCTTACATAATGATCCATCTTAACGTTGCTCATCTAAAACAGTAAGTTACTCCTCCCTGTGTATTTATTCTTTTTTCCAGCATGTAGTTCCAGTTTGGAAAATTTGACACACCTTACCCACTATAATGCCTTTGTCTGAAATCCCTCTTGCTATCGTCCAATTTTTGTACAGTTTTTGTAAAAACCTTCTCTATGGTATTTCATTAATAAGAAGGCATATTTAATTAATACCAATTTAATGTCATCATTTCCATGGGTATTTGCATTTTACCCTGGATCAGAACTTGATTCTAACAGGATTTTATTTTAATGAAAGAATCAGAGCATTTGTCAGAAGGCTGAGATTACCCTTATGAAAAAATTTTATCACATCTCCACCAAATCAGCCCTACAAAAGGTTCTTAAAGATGTCCTACACATAGAAAACCAACAAGACCACAATAAAGGCCAAGAAACAGCACCCAAACTGAGAATCCAAGAACCATAGGAAGAATCCAGTTTTCGCAACCCCCAAGAAGGTGGAAAACATGGCAGGAACTCCCAAATACCTCTCAGTCCTATCTCTTAACATTAACGGAGTTAACTCTCCAATTAAGCTACATAGACTGTCTAGTTGAATTAAAAAACAAAATCCTTCTATCTGCTGCCTTCAGGAGTCACATCTTGCCCGTAAAAACAAACACATTTTCAATGTGAAAGGCTAGAGCAAAATCTACCAAGCAAACGGCCCCCATAAACAAGCGGAAGTTGCAATCCTAATATCAGATAAAATAGACTTCAAATTAAAATTCGAGAGAAGAGATAAAGAAGGTCGCTACATACTAATTAAGGATCTCTCCTTCAGCAGTATATTGCATTTCTAAATATCTATTCGCCAAACAATGGAGCACCCAAATTTATCCAAGAAACACTACTTTAACTCAAATCCCATATAGATCCAAAGGCATTAATTGTTGGGGATTTTAACACACCACTCTCCCCACTAGATAGATCAATAGGGCAAAAACACAACAGAGAAACTGCAGATCTAAACAGCTGCATAGATCAACTAGATTTTACAGACATCTACCAAACATTTCACCAAGCAGCATCAGAATACACGTTTTCTCAGCAGCACATGGAACATTTTCTAAAATAGACCACATTTTATGCCACAAAACAAACTTGTCTAAATTCAGAAACATTGAAGTTATACCTTGCCTTCTCTCTGAACACAAGGGAATAAGATTAGAACTCAACACCAAAAGCCACCAAAGAAAGTCCGGTATCACATGGAGGCTAAAGAACACACTGCTGAATCACCAGTGGGTCATGGAAGAGATTAGAAAGGAAATTCAAATGTTCATGCTATTCAACAAAAATGAACACACAAATTACCATCTCCTCTGGGAAACAGCAAAGGCAGTACTCAGAGGAAAGTTTATGGCTCTGAGCTCCTACATCAACAAATTGGAGAGATCTGAAACCAACAATTTAATGACACAGCTAAACCTCTTTGAAAAAGAGCAGCAAGATAAACCCCAATCCAGTAGACGGAAAGAAATGATTAAAATTAAATCAGAATTAAATGAATTAGAATACAAAAAAACTATAGAAAGAATCAACAAACAAAGAGTTGGTTCTTCGAAAAAATTAACAAAATTGACAGACCCTTAGCAAATCTTATCAGAAAAAGAAGAGAACACACGCAAATAAATAAATTCAGAGATGAGAATGGAAACATCAGCACAGAAACAACCAAGATTCAGGACATTATAAGGGAATACTTCTCAAAACTTTATGCTAATATGTTTGAGAACTCGACAGAAATGGACCTTTTCCTAGCAAATATTGACATACCAAAACTAAACCAAGATGAGTTAAACCACCTTAACAGGCCCATATCAAGCATTGAAATAGAAACAGCAATAAGAGACCTCACAGCTAAGAAAAGTCCAGGACCTGATGGTTTCACAGTGGAATTTTACAAGGCCTTCAAAGCAGAGCTCACACCAGTACTCTTCCAAATTTTAATGAAATTGAATGAGACAGTTCACTACCAAACACATTCTATGAAGCCAGCATAACCCTCATCCCAAAACCATGCAGGGACTCATCAAAGAAAGAGAACTACAGACCCATTTTTTTTGATAAACATTGATGCAGAACTTCTCAAAATAATTTTGACCAATCATCTTCAACAATTCATCCAAAACTTCATACACCACGATCAAACAGGATTCATTTCAGGGATGCAAAGCTGGTTCAATATATGCAAATCAATTAATATTATTCATCACATCAACAGGAGCAAGAATAAGAACCACAAGATTATCTCAATAGATGCAGAAAAAGCATTCGACAAGATCCAACACCCCTTTATGATGAAGGTTTTGGAAAAATTAGGAATCCATGGAATATTCCTCAATACATAAAGGCTGCATATGACAAACCTACAGCCAGCATTATACTCTCCACTTCTCTTTAATCTAATATTAGAATGCTTAGCTACAGCAATAAGACAAGATGCAGACATAAAGGGGATCCAAGTAGGAAAAGAAGAAATAAAACTCTCCCTCTTTGCAGATGACATGATCTTATATTTAAAGAATCCCATAGACTCCAATCCCAAATTACTCAAGCTGATTCAAAACTTTGGCAAAGATGCAGGGTATAAAATTAACACCCCAAAATCAACATCTTTTCTGTATGCCAACAGTGAGAAAAGGGTTGCTGAAATTAGGAAAACAACTCCATTTGTAATAACCCACAAAGAAAAGTATACCTAGGAATTAACTTAACCAAAGAAGTGAAGGACCTCTATGATGAAAACTTTAAAATCTTGAAAAAGGAAATCAAAACAGAACTTAGAAAATGGCAAAACCTCCCATGCTCGTGTATTGGAAAGATTAACATCGTGAAAATGACAATACTTCCCAAGGCTATCTACAAATTCAACGCGATATCGATCAAAATTCCAACCTCATTCTTCAAGGAAATAGAAGAGGCAATCCAAAAATTCATATGGAACAATAAAAGACCCCGAATAGCAAAAACGCTCCTCAACGGAAAGAACACTGCTGGAGGAATATCAATACCAAATTTCAAACTGTACTATAAAGCCATAGTAATCAAAACAGCTTGGTACTGACACAAAAACAGACCACAGGACAAATGGAATAGAATTGAAAATCCAGAAATGAACCCACAGAACTATAGCCATCTAATCTTCGATAAGGGAGCTAAAACAATAGAAGAAAGAGAGGCTCTTTAGTAAATGCTGCTGGCAAAATTGGTTAACTACTTGTAGAAAACTAAAGCTAGATCCTTATCTATCTCCCTGCACCAGAATCAACTCCAAATGGATCGAAGACCTCGAAGTCAAAGCAAACACTCTGAAAAAATTACAGAATGGAATAGGAAAAACCATAGATCTCCTTGGCTCCGGCCGAAATTTACTGTGGAGAGACCCGGAAACACAACAAATCAAAGAAAGGTTGGACAAATGGGATTGTATGCAGTTGCAGAGCTTCTGCATGGAAAGGACATAGATAGCAAGATCAATAGAAAGCCCATAGATTGGGAGAAGAGCTTCACTAGGCATACAACGGACAAGGGTCTCATATCTAAAATATACTTGGAACTCAAGAAATTAAGTCCCCCAACAACAAATCCTCAAAGAAACAACTGCCCAATAAATAAGTGGGCTAAAGACTTGAAGAGAAACTTTTCTGAAGAAGAAAGAAGGATGGCCAGTAGACCCATGAAGAAATGCTCAACCTCCCTAGCTATAAAAGAAATGCAAATCAAAACAACATTGTGATACCACCTCACCCCAGTTAGAATGGCTATAATCAAGAACTCTAACAACAACAGATGCTGGAGGGGATATGGACAGAAGGGAACCTTACTGCATTGTTGGTGGGAGTTTAAACTTGTTCATCCACTTTGGAAAGCAGTATGGAGGTTCCTGAAAAGACTTCACATAGAGCTTCCCTATGACCTAGCAATCCCACTTTTGGGCATTTATGCAAATGTTCACAAACAAGACCACACTAAAGCTACCAGCACAACTATGTTTATTGCAGTATTATTTACCATAGCTAAGATATGGAACCAACCCACATGCCCCTCAGTAGATGAATGGATCAAGAAAATGTGGTATATATACACAATGGAATCCTATGCCTCCATCAGAAAGAATGGTACTGCCCCATTTGTTAGGAAATGGAAAATCTTGGAAAAAATTATATTAAGTGAAGTAAGCCAAGCCCAAAGACACATAGGTCTCATGGTTTTCCTTATTTGCAATATCTTGTATATGTATGAGTCAAGAGGAAAAGGTCAGAAAATGTGATGTTAGGAAAATGAACCCTTAGATATGTATTTTAATGCTTTTTTATTTCATTCATTTGTTTCTAACGCATTTATAAGATTATCTCTTTGTTGCTTTGTATGTCGCTCCCCCACAGTTTAACCCCTGCTTTTACTATATTTGATGTCAGTATAACTTGTGGAGGAGATGGGGAAAAACCAGTTGTTTAAGGATACAGGTGGACCTGTTGCAACAATGAGAAGTACAAGTTCATGTCGAAAACGAGCTTTACAATGCTTTTGCGGGGGGGTGGAGGGGGGAGGATTGGGTGGTGGAGAGGTAGGGGGGAGGTAGGGAAGGGATGTGAAGGGTAAACAAAGGAGGAGGCTGCAATGCTTGATAAGAAATGTATGCATTATCCTGCCCATGTAATTGTAACCCCTCTGTACAGTATGTTCACACCAAAAAATTAAATTAAATTAGAAAAAAATTTTATCTTTCATTGCTTATTCTTGTTTTGGAATTTAAAGGCTAAAGATTACCAGCTCATATATCCTCAGTTGTCACTGTATTTGATTCCGGTTCCTTTCATCTTGTATATACAATTTTCTAATTTGGGGATGGGAAGGCTAACAAAACGTTGAAACAACTATACAGGTTGACCAATAGTAACAATGAGATGTACAATACACTATCTTGAAAATGAACTTCACAACTTCAAGGTATGTAGACAGAAGAGTTAGGGAAGTATGCAGGGAAGGAATTGTAGGAGGAAAACAAAGGATGGGTAACAATGCTCAACAGGAAATGTACTCATTACCTTACTCATGTAACTGTAACCGCTCTAAACAGTATTTTTACAATAAAAATATTTTAAAAGATTACAAGCGTATACTCCCACAGTTAACTTGCTATACACCTTAAATGCTTCATATGGCTTGAAATGGGAAAACAAAAAGAACACAACTTTCAATATAGATTGTCTATTGTTGTAACACCAAGATGACAAATGCAGTGCCAAGTGCAGTGTATAGTCATTAACCTCAAGAATTCTGAGTTGTTTTCTTTGGCCGAAAATCTCTTAATTGTATTATACATAATATGCAGAAATGCCCTGAAAATTATTCATGGAGAAAAACCTGGTCTACAAAATCAGGAAAATTTGACCAAGTCAAAAAAGTAAAATAAGACAAGAAAAATTCTATTCCTGTTTATATAAAAGCTAGGATTAAATATGGTTCTACTAATAGTCTGAAGAAGAAAAACAATTATTTAAGTGAATTGTTATTACGATGATGCTAATATCCTTCTTTTGGATTGTTCCCTGTATTAATATGCAGTGTCCGTCCTTGTCTTTTTGAATTTATTTTAATGAAAGTTTACTTTCTCAGATATCAGGATTGCTACACCAGCTTTCTCACTGGGGACATTTGATTGGTAGATCCTTTTCCAACCCTTCACTCTGAGTTTGCTTGTATGTTCGGCTGAGTGGTGGGTCTCCTGAAGGCAACAGGATAGGTCATATTTTCTGATCCAATCTGCAGTTCCTTTTCTTTTGATTGGCTAATTAAGCCAGTTAATATTAAGTGATAGTACAGAGAGATGCATTGTGGTCCCTATCATTCCCTGTTTTCCTAACTTTTTCTTCTTTCCTTTCCTCCTGCACTTGCTCAGTTAGACTTCTATTACTGCCTGTCTGATGCGAGTCCCTGTTCCTGGTTGCTTTCTTCAGGTTGTGTTCCTTCTTTTAGTATTGTTTGTATGCTGGCTTAATGTTTATATATTCATTTAGTTTTTCTTTGCTATTAAAAATTTTCAGCTCTCTCCATCAAATGTAAATCCTAGCTTTGCTGGGTATATCAGTCTGGGTTGGCAGTTATTGGTTCTCAGGGCTCGTATGGTATTTTCCCAGGCCTTTCTTGCATTCAGTGTTTGTGTGGAGAGAGCTGCAGTGATTCTAAATTTTTTCCCATTGTTGTATAGCTCCTTCTTCATTTTTGCTGCATGCAAGATTGTTTCCTTATTATTCAGATCTATCGTTTTTACTATAATGTGTCTAGAAGTGTTTTTCCTTGGATCTTGCTTGTTGGGTGTTCTATATGCTTCTTTTATGTAGGTAAGATGTTCTTTTTTGCGGTGGGGAAAATTTTCACCGATTATCTTGTGGAATAGGTGTTGCATTCCCTTGCTCTGAAATTCCTCAACTATACGAAGGTTAAATTTCTTGGCATTATCTTCTTTCTCTTGAATTTCCCTTTGGCTTAATTTGAGTGATTTTTCCATATCTGTCACTTTTTGTTCCAGTTGGTGTATTCTGTCTTCTGTATCTGACACTCTACATTCCATTTCGTTCACTCTGTTCACCGTGACTTCTATTGTCGTTTGCCTGGAGGAAATGGATTCCTTTATGGATTCGATGTTGGTTCTCAAACTATTGATCTCACCTCTTAATGAGGTATATACTACCTCTAATTTGGCATTTATCTCACTTCTTACTGAACTTTGTGCAGCCTCTATTTTTGAATGCATCTCCTGTTTGATATCTTGTATCTCTTTTGATAGTTCATCCTTGTACTCTTTTAATTTCTGATCTATTTCTCGCTTTATTTCTTGAGTCATTGCCTCAGCAACCCTTGGATGTAGTTTTTGTCTTCCATTCCTGTTTTGCTCCCACTGGGGCTCTCCCCTGCATGGCTCCTGGCTATTGAGGATAGCTTGCTATCCTGGGTAGTGATAAACCTTGTAATTTTTCTCTGTGATTTTCTCATGGGGGTTCAGGGATTATTGGGGACTAATTTGCAATTTTGTTTTGGTGTGTCTGTTTTTGCTTGGTTGCTGATTCTGTATTGGTACAGAGAGTCTGTGCCTGATCTGGTTTCTGTTGGGGGTATACTTCCAGCTGCTGGTCTGACCTACATAGGATTCTCGGCTCTCTGCTGTAGATCCCTGGCAATTCCCGCCTTTGGAAGGGTTGAGCACCCTAGACTGCTCATGTTTGCTCCTACGAGTGCTCTTGACAAGATCAGATGCTCTGGATGCACTCTTCCAGATGCTGGAGTTGGCTATGGGCTCCTGATGTTTTTGTTTGGTTTTTTTTTGGGGGGCCGGTTGTGGGCTTGAACTCTAGGTTTGGGTGCTGTCCATCAGCTCTTCAGCTCAAGGCTGGCACCCTACCATTTGAGCCACAGCACCACTTCTGACCCTTTCTGCTCATGTGATGCTGAGGAATCAGATCCAGAGCCTCATGCACCCAAGACTATCACTCTACTGCTGAGCCACCTTACCAGCCTGAGCTCCTGCCTACTATCAGGTGCTGGTGGCCTGTGTTGCCCAATCCCAGCCTAGAGTATATGGGTTGGGTTTTGGTGGGGTTTGGGCTTCTCTTGTCCTGAGCCTCCAGGTCTTTTGTTGTCACAGATGTACTTCCCAAGGGATACAGTTCCCTGTTTTTCATCCCTCTGCTGAGGCGTATGCTCAGTTGGGAGGAATTGGCTCTGTTGTTCAGGCACTGGATCGCCAGGCCTGGTTCTGGCCCCCCACCTGGGGCACACCAGTTAGGCCTGTGCTGCTGTGTATACCACCTAGGTTATGCAGCCTGGGGTACACAGTTTAAATTTCTGCTACTGTTGGTTGTCTTGACCCAGGGGCACTGTTCCTGGCTTGGCTGTCTAAGCTCTTCCAGGGGTGCTCTTGCTCTAGCCTGGCCAGCAGAGTGTGTTCCCCGGGCCGGTGGAGCTCTCGAAGAGTTCCCAGTTTTAGTGGGTCCTGTGGTCCGGGTGTTGGGGTAGGGAGTCTGGGTCAGGGTCTGGGGATTCCCTCCAGATCTGCTCTCCTTTGAGGGATACACTGTCCCCTGTGGGGTATTCACCCTGGAGCTAGTTGTTTCTGTGTGGTGTAGGTTGTCAGTTGCTGTTGCAATCCGAGTTCAGTTGGGGTGGTTGCAGGCTGGGCTAGGGGTGGTGTCTCTGTGTTTCTCTTCTGTCTCTCCCTCTGTCGAAGCTGTCAGGTCCACAGTGTCCACACTCAGGCGGCTTCTGCATCTGCATGTAGCTCCCTGTGTCTCTGGGACCCTGGCAGCCCCCATCGGGTTGTCCCAATCGATGGGTCTGACACCTGTACCTCAGGCAGATTCTGCATGAGTGATCTGCAGGCAGCCCCCTGTGTCTCTGGGACTCTGGCAGCCCCCGCCATGCTGGCTGGCCATGGCTTGGCATGCTGCCATGTGGCCAGTGAATGTTAGGGGAGGGGTCTTCTGCTCTTCTCTGTTCTGAAATTCTTCTTTTCCTCTCTTTCTTTTTTGTTATTTTCCACCTCCTGTTTGTCTCTGAGTGTTCGTCTTTTTGTTGTTGTCGGTCTCTTGGGGAGATTAAGCATTGGAACTCGAACTCTCTTTTTGTTTGGGGAGAGCTTCAGTGTTTCCCTACTGCTTTGTCGCCATCTTTGTCCTTCTCTTATACAATAAAAAGGAAAACACAAGTTAACTTGATCTTTGTCAATCCTCTTTGTTCCATTCCCCTCCTAGGATCAGTTTCCACATCCAGGAACAGTTACTTCCAGGAACAATCGATGGTGCTGCTTGTGGTATAATGAATGTTTTCTGGCTTCACCGAAATAACACAAGGACACCTTTGGACCTGATGTAACACGTGTTTCAGAGACAACTTAGTAAAGAGAAAATACCAATTATATTGCTTATAAATACATTATCCATGAGTATATTGAGTTCAAACTTTGTAAGTGCTCTGTAAATTAAGGCGAATTTTAAATGGGAAGAAGGTTCTCAGATCATTTTTTATGAGTATATATGCTGCACATTATTTCCCAAGTGTACATGAGTTAACAGTTAGGGAAACAATAGCAATAATAGGAGAAAGAGAAGTTCTGTGTTTAAGTATAAGGGTTCATTACACTATAGAAGACTCTATAAATAAGACAACATTGAAGCAATAAAGCCAAGTCCAGTATGTAGATTTATGAGAGTGATATAGGGAAAGCATTACTCCTACGAGGAATACGAAGTATGAGCCCACTCTCTTTATAAATCACGCTTGTTAATCACGCAAATTTGTAGACAGTAGAATGGAAGAATAATTCTGTTTATAATGCAAGTCAGATATAAGATCATGGACTTAACTGGGAAAAAAAAAGTCCATCTTGAGAGAGCAGGGATTATACTAGCCATGAACTGGTGGATAAGATCACATTTTTCTCTTTCCTTTACTTATATATTTTTTGTTGGTGGTGGTCTTGGCACTTGAACTCTGGTCCTGGGCGCTGTCCCTCTGCTATTCAGCTCAGGTTAGGATCCAGCGTGGGGAGAACAGTCTTTGAGACACTATTTATAATTAACCAGCCAAAAGCTGTATTAGAAGAATGGCTCAAGTGATGGAATACCAGTCATGAGCAAGATGGCTGAATAAGAGCTTGAGGCTTTTGCATACATACATACAAACATACACATAAACACAGAGGCACTTATATGTACACACACGAATACACAAATGAAGCAATTCTCAGAATATGTAGAAAAGGAAAAGTTAGGAAACAATAGATAATATGTCCTCAGTAAGATGAGAATCAAGTCATAATTTTTAATGTTAGAAACTCCTCAAGTGAAGTTTCTTCAAAAAAGTTTAAGAATATTACATAGATAGGGACCAGAGATAGTAAGAGAGTCAAGTAATCATTATGAAAGGATCAGAACCATGAAGGAATGAATCAGAGACCACAAATGTGTATCTGAAAATGATCATATCCTCTGTGAAATGTTAGAGCATCTTTTAAAATAGTACATGAACAGTCGGAGCAGTCTAGTGGATGATATCATTGGAGAAGTTCAGAATTGCTAGTCTGTATCTAGATTAAATAAAGCAAGAAACTATGGCGGGTCAATGTGATACAAGCCTAGGATTCTAGCACTCAGACTGACAGGAGTTTAGAAACTGGAATTACATAGTGACACCCTTCCTGCACCAGGTAGTATAATTTTGTCTTAATAAAAGAAACCAAACAAGAAAGGAATACGCAGTTGGAAGGTTGGGCTAATTTTGTCATAATGTTTTGAGAAGTCGTTTCCTATTGAAATGCAACTCATATATAATCCTCAGTTCTGCTTTTAAATGGTCTCTTCATTACAGAACATTCCTAGATGCAAAATGGCTCATGATTCCCATCCAGAACTTGAAAAAGTAAGTAATCATCATTCTGTTAGATTCCAAGAAAAGGATGAAGGATTACAAAAGACTAAGCCTGAAGATATAGCAGAGTTCGTCTAATGTAAGAATTTATAGATCTTGCTTAATTAGATTTTAGATTTAAAATATATATTTTGGTTTTGTTTGTAATTTCATATTCTATAGGATACTACAAAATTCTTTTTAAGTAGAAGGTTTAATTGAAAAATTTACAAATGTTTCTTACATTCTATTTGCCTGGAATATACTTTCAAGAGAGTTATAATTAGAACTCTGTTAATAGAGATTTCAAACAGTTCATGTATAAAACGATAATGTGAATAATGTAGACAGAGTTGCCAACAATAGATGATATTAATTTATAACTTTAGAAAAAAGCAATTTTTTGAGGCTTTGGTATAACATTGTATGAAGAGAATAATTGTGTGACTTCTTCTTTCTTCTACCTGTATGTAACACAGGAAGCAATTTCCTTAATTATGTGTCTCTGTATACAATGAGAAAAATGCTAGGTTTGGGGGTTGTTTTTATTTTTGTTTTATTGTTTTGTGCTAGGGGTTGAACTCTGGGCATGGACACTGTCTCTGAGGCTGTTTATGCTCAAGGCTTGTGCCCTACCACTTCAACCTCAGTACCACTTGTGTCTGGTTTTTGCTGAGAAGTTTATTGGAGATAAGAATCTAGGGAACCTTCCTGCCTGGGTGGGTTTTGAAATGTAATCTTCTGTTTATCTATGATAGCTAAAAAAGTATAAATATAAATAATATTTGCAAGAATACCAGTGGAGGAAAAATGATGCAACCCACTTTATTGTGGTGCTTTTTCCAGAACACGGAAGGTATCACATTAGCAGAGGTGTAGTATTTTTTCAAAATGGAGATAAGCTATTCGTGATGTGAATTAAGGGAATTTTGAGGTGCACCCTACAAGTTGGAAATTGTTGGTCTCAGATTACTTTATTGCATAAACCTTGGGATTGATGGTCATAGAAATAATAGCTTAATCTGATAAATAATTGCTTACTCTTGAAGAATTAATTATAACTGATGTTTCATAGTTTTATACTATTTCAGAATGTGGCTATTTTTCTGTTCACTTCTCTATCTGTAACACCCCATTGGAAAATGCATATATGGAATGTTCATTATTTCAAAATGAGTAGTTATTAGTCATAAGAATTTTGAAGAACACATATATTCTGTCCTCTTAACAACTTATTTACTTTTAAAAGTTCTGGCCTTCCGTAGAATTAAAGTGTTTTCTGTTTTAGCATGAGAAAGTACTACATTTATTCTTTTTTCAAAATATTGGCAAGTATATTGTGAAAATATTGTCTAGTTGGACAACATTCAAGTTGATGGCCCTTTGATTAAAATTCAAATTAGATGCCAAATAGTACTGATTTTTAAAAGTTACTACATAAAGAATAATATTTACTATACCAATACAGTGAAATATTATTTCATGCAGCTTATTTTTAAAATTTAATTTTAATGTCAAAATGATGTGCTGTGGGGTTACAGCAATTGTAAGCTAGTGAAAACACAATTTTTCAAACTTGTTACCCCCTCTCTCATTTTTCTCACAGTTTTACTTCACCCCAATATGCCTCACAAGGTTGTAATGTACATTTCCAACTTATTGTCTTGTGAGTATTGCTATTGCATTGGTTTGCCCTTTGTCCTCTGTCTCGCCATTTTGTTGTTCCTGTTCCCTTCCCTAATTAAGGTAAATGCATGCTCAATACACAGGGTACCAAAATCAAATACAGCAGGGAATAAACCATAGAGGAAAATCCCAAAGAAAATAGAAATCACATTGTACATTACAAACAACAACTGCAAATAAATATCTCTGTTTCCATAGCTTGGAATTCATTTTGCTCAGCATCCGCTCATATGATCATATACATGCATAACAAAGCCACTGGAAAATAATAGTTTCATGGACAGTATATCAGGAAAAAATATATTAACTGTTTTTATGGTAAAGGTGGAATTAGGATTGGTGAATTCGTGATTCTGATAAAGGAATTTCAAAAAAATTTAAAGTTTATGACAGGTAAATTTTAATTGTTCAACCTTTTTCACAACTTAACCTATTAAGAAAATTTAAAATTACCTGGGAAAATAGGCTTTCATGTAAAGAAATCCATAGAGACTTAGCTGAGATGGAGCAATGAGGGTAAGATGGCTCATTTTCACACTAAATAAACAAACCTCAAAAACCTTGCTGTAAATCATGTAGATTCCCTTGAGAATTGTCCTTAACCAGGAAAAATACTCTTACTGTGTGAAAACAAGGTTGTAGTGGAATTTAAACACAAATTTTGTAAAAAAAATAAGAAATTAAAATTTGTGAATTGACTTTAATTACCAAACAGTAATTTTCTGAATAAGATAATTTGGTTCAAATTATTTAGGGAGAGAGTGTCCTCCACAATGAAAGAGGGTATTGGGTTTACACTTTTCTGTTTGTAATACTTTCCACAATTTCTTTCCTCGTGAAGCAGTGAAACACAGAAAAAAATCTGATTGGATACATCAAACCAATTATTTCGCATTTCTAAGTAGCTCAAAAATATAATATCCTTATTAACATGAGATAATGAAGACTTCTTTTATTACATAAGCCAAAAACTTTTGGGATCAGAAAAGAATTGAGAATATTGAAAAGGTAAGAAAACACGTTCTTAGAAGCCTTAGCTAAGTGTATTGGTTTCTGCAGTGGAGGGAGGCCAAAACTTTTTGATGTAGATTGTCTTAATGTTTTTGCTACCTAAAGTGATTTTACAGAGTCTATTTGGCTCAGTGTATTGCAGAACACATTGAAGACATGAAAATAAATTCCACATCCAAATAAAAGAGTTTTGAAAGAGAAACCATGAAGATATAGCAGTGCGGGAGGTCTTATAGTAATTCAGCTTTACTAGACCTGAAGCTAAGAAGCTGTGATTAATTGGAAATCAGTCAAGAGCAAAGAGGAGAACAGAGAAGTAAGACATAGAAGTATTGCCTTTGTAACAGACACTGTAATCCAAGGAATGGGTGATTTAACTCTATTCTTCTCTATACATTTTGTTGAGCAAATGCAAGACCATGAGAAAAATAATCTATTGAAATAATTCTGCAAAGAATAACTTCACTGTTCTTGATATGGTATCTAAGGAGAGTCTTAAGAGTGAAGATAAAAGTGGAGTATTCTTTGGTTTCTTCTAAGCATCTTGTTAGCAAAATATATCTTTGAGGTTAGAAGTGATTGAAGCAAAAAGTGGTGGAGTATTTATTTATTTTTGTTTTTTTAATATTTAATGCCCTAAATTTATTCTAATCTACTGCCGTTCAAGAACTGGGTTACATTATCAAGTAAAGCTAAACAAACAAATGAAGAGTTCGCTGATGTTCCTCAAACCCAAATGATTCACTTTTGAAACTGGAGGTTTCCTTTCTAAGGTCTGCTCCCTGTCTAGATACCCAGGGGTGGGTGCCAATGCTCTCAAGGTAGAGTATTTATTTTTGAGGGCACTTTAGACACGAGAAGATTTTCAAGGTAAAAGAAAAAAGAAAAAAATTATAGCTAAATATTTGTGATTACAGGTTCTTGAACTGGTTTTTTGGAGACAAAGTTTTGCATTACAGTTTATCCTCATTAACATAGATGTTGACTTTTCGTGGCAACCAAATGCAAAGGGGAAGTTTAATGGACTCACTTGGACAAGTAAACAGTATGATAGAAAATAATGGGAAATAAAATTTAGTGAAATATTTTGAACAATTACTTTGCCAGAACAAAGAAGGAAAGATATAATTCAAAATCACTTGATTTTATTAAAGGTATGAAAAAAGAGTAGTGAAGACAGATGAGAGGAAACACAGAGAAATGTTTTCTCTCCAGTAGAATAATGCGTTTTTGATCTTGTTTCTTCCATTCTATCTTCACAAGCTATCAAGTGTGCCTCATGACTGGAGTGTCCAGTTCAGACAAAGAGCACTCGCAGATGAAAAGATTCGCAGTAGATGTAGGTGCTTTATAACCTTTGACAATGTACTTAATCTGTTCTAAATTCTCCCCTACCCCAAACTGCCCTCTTTGAACAGCTTTGTTTGCTTTTCCCAAGACTGCCCTTCATTAACTGCTTAAAATTTTGATAGGTCATATTCGTACTCTCTTGAGATTGTTGTTTGGTTGCGATTTTTGTGTTTTTTTGTTTGTTGTTGTGTTTTTAACTGAATTTCAAAAGGTTGTGCAAGTATATTACAATTGAATATGTCCATCTAATTGTCAAATGCTCCAGGATCAGAGTCACTCCTTCTATCATTCTCTACCAACCCCCTTCTCCAAGATTTATTTCAGATTTACCACTTCATTTATTACATGTGTATATTGAGTGTTCTAGATATACTTGCCCTTGTTCCATTTTTCATTCATTCTATGTCTTTACTATTATTCCTCTCAGGTTTCAATTTCCTGATAGTCATTCTGTTAAACTGTCTGTTAATATTTTGAAAGGTTTATATACATCCCATGCAGTTTCAATCCCGCATATACATGAAGTGATATCAGCTTATATTTCCATAATTCATTTGCAAGACTGGAGATGTGAAGCACCTAGACATGATTTTATTCTAATCCAGTTGGAACATTAATCTTTAGTCAACAAAAAAGTTTAAAAATGGCTTAGAATTTATTGTACTAGTTTTTATAAATGGCTTTGTAAAATGGTGTGATTATTTTATTTATTTGGAAAAAGAAGAAAACTAAGATTTACTACTATAGAGGTATATGATAGAAATAGAAGACAGATTTTATGTTTGTCACATCTCTGATGAGTACCCATATTCAAGACTTGAAGTCACATTTCTAACTATGTTAAACAGGGAACACATAAAACAACGCATGATAAGGCAACTATTAGTGACTTTTTAAAATGTACCTTCTTATGTGATGAAATTTACTTTATTAGCTAATATTTGGGTTTGAAATATAGGATGCTGATCTGTTTAACACATTTCGGCAAGGCATCTACTCGAACAATGCCAATGGTGTGGGGGGTAATATTTCTACAATTTAATGAATGGTTGAACTTGTTTGGGATTAGTGCTGGGTAAATAAATCAATTCTATTGTAACTTGCCCCTACATTGAAAAACTTGTAATGTCACTATCATCTACTTGCCAAGTGTTATTCTGGCGAATGTGATTTTAAAAAGTTTATTTGAAAAGGAATATACTTTCAGAAGATTAAATGTAGGTTATCATTGGTTTGAGAATGACAACATTTTTATACTACAGAACCAAGTTTTACTGAAGTAACAGTTTTTTGAAGCTCTAAGAATCTTCTCAATTAAAGTTTTTCTAAATTATATTTGACTTCTAAGTCAAGATTTCCTAGCCTTGGTAGACCATGTATGGATCTACCGTTCCAGGAAGTATTTTTGGCCTACTTATGCTGGGCTGAAATCTTTCATTAATCATTAGGAGAAGGTATTAAAAATATTCTTGTGACATTTGTGATTTTGTTCACTCAAATGGGCTTGTCATCTGTAAATTGAAAGTTTGAATTACAGTACTTTCTCTCATATTTTATGATCTCATCTTTCATTTTAAGTTGACTTGCATTTCACAATAGCTTACATCTAAATCCTGCAAGGAATTAAGGACCTGAAATATTATAGGAAATGAGAAATTGAGACATGTCTTCAATTACTTACTGTTGGCATGTTGCATGGGCCTAGGTGAAAAGTCTTGCTTTTGTTATCTGATGATGCAGATAACTGGGAACTGGTATCCTAGGACCCGTGGGTCCTGCAGAAGAATAATAGCTTTTAGACATCATATCAGCAAAATTTTGGTAAAATCAGTAAGAATGCTTCAGAAATATGGAGAAAAACAGTTTGGGACCAGCGACTTAAAACAATAAACAGAGCAGCAGAGTAAAATACATTATAGATTAGAGGAAAACAATACTGTTTTTTTACCATGTAAATTCAGAAGATCAAGAACACTTAGAAGGTATCACAAATTTATACTGAAGACATTGCATTGATACTTTTTATATTCTAAAAATAATTATTTATATTCCAATCTATTTATGGGAATAAATATCAATTTAGTTGTCAAATTATCATCTAATTCTAGTAAGTTTCACTGTGTGAAATTTAAGATCAACACATATAAATAAAAATATATAAGTATATATAATATAAGAAATTATTTTCCATTGTTTTGTTGTGGTTAGGGTATCAAAGGCAACTCCGTTTTAAAGTATTGTTCCATTATCTCTACCTCAGTTTTTGGTAGAGTTAGATCTAAAGCTTTACCATTTCGAGATTTACAGCCTAGAGGCAAGAGGAAACACTGTGATTAAAACATTACCAATTTAAGGCCTAATATCGAGGACTTGTCCAGGAGCTATGAAAATATTTGTTGATAGAAAGTCAGTAGTGTAAGTTCCTGCCTGGTTGGATTGTAGACAGGCTAGGACATTAGGTAATCATGCATATGAACAATATTTTCACCTTCTTGGCTTTAGCTACTTTTGAAATGTTTGGTATAATAAACAAAGGTATTTTAATAAAATACTTTGAATATCTGCCTTTAGCTACCAACTCATGGACAAGGTCTAAGTGTCCACTGTAGGCTTCCCCAGGAAGAGGGGTATACTCATCCTCATGCCTATTTTTAGAAAATACCTTCTATTCTGAATAATTCATTCTCAACTATTCATCTCTCTATGATCCCTTGTAACTAAGATTAGTTTTGTTCCAGTAAGACAATCTATGCTGTCACGGTAAGATATTCTGGTTGGTCTCTTCCTACATGGAAGAAGGGTAAAGGGTCAAGAAGACATTAGTGCCATTGAGACCTCATTTTGGAAATTTTAAGCTGCAGAAGTTTCGAAGTAGCTTTTAAGAAGGCCTACTTTGAATCCATTAGCTCCACAAAGCTAACTCAGTTGATAAGTAAGTACTTGAAAAGCCATCACCTTTGGACTTAGCTATAAAGGCTTCAAAATATGATCAAATTTAAAATGAAAAAGACAAAATAGTCATTGACAGAAAAATTGCAAATGTGAGCAATCCACCATACAATATAAGTTTTTTTTCCACTATAAACAGAAATTTAGAGAAATAAGATCAATACCATTTTTAGGAACAATAAGGGTTCATTGTTACAAATAGGCAACCAAGGATATATGCCTGTATAAAGATTGCATCATTAACTACTTAAATTTAGAGGATACTACAGGCTTCAGCAGCAGTTCTATGCAAATGACAACAATACCAAGATTAGCATGGCACTTGCACAAGGATGATATAAAAATTGGTGAAGTATTCCATATTTTTCATTTTTCAGATGCAAGAAATGAAAAACAGTTATTAAAAGGTTGATTACAAAAATACAAGTGTAACAGCATATATAATTCATAGAATTAAAGGTTAGGTTGACATCAGTGTTTAAATCTTCACCTTAGAAAGGCCTTTACATAGCATAACCTTTAAACAACTTGAAATTAGATAACATTGCCATCTTATCCCAAAGAAATAAAATACTATAAGGACCTAGGGAAAAAAAGGAATCTTAAACTTTTTCTATAAGGAATGCAATTTGAATGGACACATTTATTAATTAACCTATATATTATAAAACAATGTAGAATTCAAAATATATCTAGGAGAGAAGGAAATGGATTATGGACATTATACAAATATAGATATACTTTTTTCAGATAAGCACCAGGAATAACTTAAGTTTCTATACTATTCATTTCCACAGATAATTTAAAATTATTTCTGATTTTAAAAAATCACAAACTCTGCAAAAAACATTATAGATGTGTACAAACAACTCTTGAATACATTTTGACATCAATGTCAGGCAATTCACTTGGAAGAATAACATGGAATCCATGATTTTTTAAAGTAAGATATTGCTGTTGCTTTGCATTGTGAAAATATTTTGTAAGGACATGAATGATGAAAGTTTTGAAATTTAAGAAACTTAACCAAACCATTACAACTTTTGGAGGGACACAAAGGATGAACTGGCATTTTTGAAATTTAAAGAACTTAACCAAACCATTACGATTTAGGAGAACAATTTGTAAAGCCTTTCACAACTTCAAAGAGGTAGTGATACATACTTATCCTTTTGGCAATATCAAATGCAGTTTCTTCCAAGTTGTTCTTCAGACCTGGTTTGATATAATGGTTCAACAGAAGTAGATACAGCATATATTTGCTATTTCTATTCCCAGCAGCAAGATTCAAGGTGGTCAAGAGGACTTTAGTTTGGGCATTTGTAGCTGCATCATGATGAAGTAAGAAAGAAACCACTCTGGTATTATTCCACATATAAGCACTGTGCAGGGGTGTCCAGCTATTCACAGTTATTACATGAATATCTGCCTTGAGCTACCAACTCATGGACAATATCTAAGTGTCCACTGTAGGCTTCTCGATGAAGAGGGGTATACTCATCCTCATCCCTAGTATTTATATGAGTGGCCTTTTTGGAAAGTAGTCTCCGCACTGTAGTAAGCCGATTAATTTCGGCATCCCAAAGAAGAAATTTACTTGGATCCTTCTCCATTTTTTTCTCGTAATTGATACCATTTCTCATTTTTCATATTGTTCCTTGTCTTCATCAGAATTGCCTAACCAGAGACTTTGAGTACCAGTGGGAATGAGGTGTCAATGAATTTCCCGTATAGTTCACGTTGGTTGAACTTGTTGGAAAAATCCGGTGAATTTTCGGTATGTTTTTTCACCGTGATTTATTTTCTCTTTTTCCATTTTTACTATTCTAAATTATTCTACCAGGAGAGTAGGGATTGATAGAGAGCAGAGAAAGATTTTCCTCCGTATTCAAAGGTACAGACTGAAAATGAGGACCAGTGGTATCTTCATGAGCAGCTTATTCTAGGAATGAGAAAATAGGAAACAATACCTTCTATGTAAATGATTTGGGAAATACCATGATATAGTGTAAGAGTACTCACTATTCAACATAAGACCTTTCTAATAGATTCATAATTTATTGGTACTCAAATTAGAAAAAAAATGTATAATGCAGTAGTAAAATAGAAGTCCTTTGCATAACTACTTAAATTCCTTGTTTTTTTTTTTAAAGACACTTGTTTTCATCTAAAAAAGTAGGCCTGTTTATTGTCTTTAGGTGATTTTGATGATTGAAGATGCTTAATGAGAAGTCAAAATGTATTAGTAATCCTTTGCTATCAATTTAATTTCACTTTTCTTCTTGGAGAATGTAATGATCAAAGCAATAGTTCAGAATCAGCAAGCAATAGTTCAGAATCATGCTTCCAGCACAAGTGGATCACCAGTAAGTAATACTCGATACCATTTTCCAAAAAGGTTTATCACAGATGCAATCAGCCTGCCTCTCTAGTTGCTTTCCTAGCCTGGACTTATTCCTTCATTGTACAGGAAAAGTGTGATTCCACTGATTTCAGTCAGATCTGTTACTAGAATTTTAAAGGATTTAGATGTTTTTTTAAATTAGTTGTGGGGCCTGAACTCTGGGCCAGGGCACTGTCCTTGAGCTCTTCAAATCAAGGCAAGTGCTCTACCACTTGAGCCACAGCACCACTTCCAGATTTTTCTGTTTATGTGGTGCTGATTTGGGAAATGGCAGGGCAGAAAGTGAAATGATACAACAGAAAATATAAAAGCAAAACAAAGTAGGATAATTATGGAGCAATTATATTATCTATGAGAAACATGAAAGAGAGAGAGGAAGAAAGAAACAAATGTGCAATGACCTATCTAGCCACAAAATCCATGCTTCTGATCAATTTACAGAACAATTTTTTTAAACAGATGGAAATAGAATTCATTTATTTACATTAAATTAGTAAATACATTTTTAGTAGCCTACGTAAAGAGACATACCTTTGACCAAATTACAGACAAGAATTTTAATCCTTTGGCTGGGAAGGTGGCTCATGGTATAGTGCTTGCCTTGCAGCTTACTAAAGTGCAGAGACTACTTTCCAAAAATGCCATTCATATGAATACTAGGGATGAGGATGAGTATATCCCTCTTCATAGGGAAACCTAGAGTGGACATTTAGACGTTGTCCATGAGTTGGTAGTCAAGGTAGATATTCATGCAATAACTGTGAATGGCTGGACACCCTGCACAGTGCTTCTATGTGGAACATATTGCAACAGCGCGCGTGCACACACACACACACACATACACACATATACACACACATCATCAGATTTCTTCTTAAGTATTTTTTGTGCATGTCCTTAAGAAGAAATTTACATTACTAACTTGAATTTCTGACAGGACAATATCATCACTGTACATCTTGCTTCTATGCTCTCAGTTTTAAATTACTATCTAAGTATGTGCATTAGATTAGTATAGGAAATAGTAGGATCCACACTGGTGGCTCATTTCTTTAATCTTAGCTAATCAGAAAGACGAAATCTGATGATTGTGGTTTGAAATCAGACCAAGAAAAAAAGTCTATTAGATTTTGATTTGAAAGTAACCTGCAAAAGCTAGAAATGGATCTGTGGTACAAGCAGTAAAATGCTAGCTTTGAGAAAACTAAAACAAAAAAAAAATAACAATTCTGGGACAGAGACAGGTCCTGAGTTCAAGCTCTAGTATTAGCAACAAACTAATGAATGAATGAATTTATTAATTAACTAAAAATAAATTAAGTGGTCACATGTGGAGTGGAAGGTAAAATGTAACAACCATGGTGACTGGCTTATGTATTATTTTGTAATAAGGCAAATTATCATTTGTCCTAAACACTAACATTTTATTTGAACTTTTTTGTACAATAAACCCTGAATTTGGCATGCATGTATATTTGTGTGTGCATGTGCACACCTGTGTGTATGTGTATATGTGTGCTTTGTGCTGTTGCAATGTTGCTTGCCAATATGGACAGGGTGAGGCTTAAAAGAGCTGTTGTTACGTTTTTATTTATCAGTGTTCCATTCTGTCATTTCAGTGGAACCACCCTTCTGTACATTTTATTTTTCAAATGATAAAAATATCATTATCAAAGCATTTACACCATTAAGTTAGATAAAAGAGATCACTTTCAGCTCTTAGTATTTGTTAGGTAAGAAGATACACATATAATTAGGTAGTAAGTTATTGCTGTAAGATGACTGTCAGTACAAAATATGTATTTGACCTCTTAAATTGGTTATACTTTTAAGATATACTCATGGAGTGATTTTGAGTGACTTGACCAAACAGGTATTACTTTCTGGTTATTCCTGTGAAACACAAAGTGGATAAACTCTTTACGCATTTCTGTTGAAAATAACGTTTTTGGTAAGATCGTATCTATTCACACTAATATAATAAACCCCGTATTTTTTAGATTTGAATATCCCATCATACTGACTGAAAATCAATATTGTGGATATGCTTGTTAGATTTACATTTCAAAAATAAAGAAACAAAAAGAATGTGTCAAGTGGCGCTGTAGCTCAAGTGGTAGGGCACTTGCCTTGAGCTGAAGAGCCCAGGGACAGTGCCCACGCCTACAGTTCAAGCCCCACGACCGACAAAAAAAAAAGCATGTGTCATCTCCAGACTGTGGATGCATTTGAAGTTGTTTTGTACATACAAAGATTTCTTCATTAATAGTTCTTTTGTTGGAGTAATTATCACAAATTTAACAAATAAGGCTTTTTGAATATCTTTTCGAATATAAATAACATCTCAGAGCGAGTCTTACAATTTCTGAAAACCCTTTGAATATTTTAATATTATTTCAGTTCATTGACTATAGAGCTAAAGACATTTCTGCAATAAACATTGTTAAAATCTGAAAAAGTAAGTGGGTATATAGGCTTTTTATGCATCATTTTATGGAAAGCCAGTTTTTATGAAACTAAAAGAAATAGAATAAAAGAATGTAAGTGAATTGGGGAAGCTAATTATTAGTATAACTTTGTTTTCTATTAGCATAGTCCTTTGAATGTAGCTGATGCAGTTAAATTATGTCCTTTGTGTCACTGTGCTTCAGTTATTTTTAAAATCTTTGTAGATATAATAGTGAATTTGTAGTATAAATAAAGGTCTTTGAAAATGATTTGGATTAATCTTGTGTTTTGTGTCCTACTCCCAAGAAAATGAGTTATTTTCAAGTATTAATAGTTTATGACTGAATCTTCTGTATCATAAGAAATTTTGAAAAAATGTAGTAGTATTGATGTCTTTTTTTTGGGGGGGGGGTGGGTCCGGTAGTGGGGCCTGAACTCTGGGCCTGGGCGCTTTCCCTCAGCTCTTCAGCTCAAGGGAAAAGCTCTACAACTTAAGCCACAGCACCATTTGCAGCTTTTTTCTTTTTGCTTATGTTGTGCTGAGGAATTGAACCTCATGCATGCAAGGCAAGCGCTCTGTCACTGAGCCCCTTCCCAGCCCTTTATGTCTTTTTAAACCAATTGTATTCACAAGTTGGAGAATCTTTAATTCATGCTTAGGTCTTGGAATCTATGATTTTTAACCTCTTGTTCCTAACATTAATGATAGGTCAGACGGCATTTTTGGGTATATGAAAGGTAAAATATTTTTCTGAGGTCAAAATTGATTTTTATCAGTCTGGCTTTAATGGCATTTTAAAGTAGTACCTTTCGCTCAAAATATTGGGTATAAAAAGCAATCAAAACACTTCTAATGGTAAACAACTTAGGTGAGCTACAATGTGGAAATGATTGGTCCATAAGACCTGCAGTCTGTTTCCATCAGGAATTGGGGAGGTCATTCTTTCAGTAAGACTTTGTTAAACAGTGATAGGGTCCCCAGGCAGTGCAGTGTTGAGTGAAGGGATACAATATGATTTCTACTATTTTGAGCTAGAAATCAAGAATGTTATACTTTAGCAGTTCCTTTCACCAGGGAGATATGCATTGATTATGAATTTTGAGTTTTCATATTACCATTACCTATTTTCTTTTTTTTTGTGGGGGGGGTCCGGTCATGGGGCATGAACTCTGGGCCTGGGTGCTGTCCCTCAGCTCTTCAGCTCAAGGCTAGCGCTCTACCACTTGAGCCACAGCGCCACTTCCGGCTTTTTTCTTTTTGCTTATGTGGTGCTGGGGAATCGAACCCAGGGCCTCAGGCATGCAAGGCAAGCGCTCTACCACTGATCCACCTTCCCAGCCCGCGTTACCTATTTTCTAACAAATATAAAGTGAAATATTATGAGTGTACACAATAATTCTGAGAATTTCTCCTAGAAATTGTAGACTAAGTGCTGGTATTTTAGTCATAAAATAGAATGAGGTTAATTGATACAGTGGGAGATGTATCTCAGGATAACACTTACCATGTGTGCAATGTTGTACTAGTAATTCCAACTCTGAAGACTTCACTATCATCATCTGAGAATTAATAATGTAAATAGTTCCACTTTATGGAATTATTGTGAGGATTAAATTAGATACCATGGTTAAAGAACGTGGAAAAACAATCAATTAGCATTTGGCACATTCTACCTGTTATTTTATCATTTGATGAATTCTAACATTTTTGCCGTGATTCTATATACTGTCTCTTAATGATGTGCAATGTAATGTATTGATATTCATTGCATTGATCACTTTTCTGTCACTATTAGGAAAATACCTGCAAAGAAAATTTCTTTTTTTTCTTTTTGGTCGTGGGCCTGAACTCTGGGCCTGGATGCTGTCTCTCAGCTCTTCAGCTCAAGGCTAGCGCTCTACCACTTGAGCCACAGCAGGACTTCTGGCTTTTTTTTCTGCTTATGTGGGGCTGAGGAATCTAACCCAGGGCCTCATACATGCAAGGCAAGCGCTCCAACACTGAGATACCTTCCCAGCCCTGCAAAGAAAATTTCTTAGGAGGAAACTATTATATTGACTCATGGTTTAAGAGAATGCAGTTTAAGATGTCTCCATTGTTTTTAAGTATATTTTTATTATCTTAACTAGTTGTACAAGGAATTTCCATCCAATAAATCATTTTTTAAGTATAATGGATCTTTATATAACTTTTCCCTACCCTTCCAAACCTCACCCCACCTTCATTTTTACTAATTTCATACTATCTGCATTGAATATACTGTCTTCACTCTCTTCCTGCATAACTCTCTTTATTCCTTCCCTTTGATTTCCCCTCATATCTTCCAAGTGATAATTTCCTGGTATTCATTTTGTTGGATTAAAAGTTCAATTTTATAAAAAACTACACCTTTTAAATACTCCTCTGCAAATAGCATGCTTTGGTTAATATTGTTTTGTAAACTTGTATAAAGTTCTAGCTTCCAAATATGAGACAGAACATGGGTCCTTTGTGTATCTGGTTCTGACTTAGTTTACTTTACATATTTTTAGATCTATCTATTTCTTTGCAAATAATGTAACAATCTTCATAATTGATAGGTGCAATCCAATTGTGTATATATGACACACTTTCTCCAACCATCCCTCTGCCAAAGGGCATCTGGGCTGTTCCCATAACTTGGCTATGGTGAATAGTGCAGTAGTGAATATGGTTGTGGAAGTGTTTTTACTGTAACCTTTTGGAGGAATTCATCACTATCTTTCTGGGAGCAATCCTCTAACCTGTTTTCCAGAATAAGCACATACTTCCCTTCATCTCCAACAAAAAGTATTGCAAATCCTCAAAAACACACTACCCCATACAGGTCTCAATAAGCTAAAACCACACTGTGCCCATATTCTTTCAATACATTTTTCATAATTGTACATATAATTTAGTGAGAACCTTCTATGTACTTTCCTAATGTGGGAATGAGGGACATCACAACAGAGTAAAAGATATATACAATTAAAATAGTTATTATCATATTTAAAATCTTGTTAAGCTCTAACTCATAGCCTCACTTACTATTATTTTAATCTTTATTTGACTATCTCCTAAATTATGACAGGTGAGTTAAATACAAAGGCAAAAAGTGTGGTTTGATTTTGACACTCATGTGTGGGGATGCACAATATAGGCAAATAGATGGATTGGAATTAATAGCAATTATCCATTCTGGTAAAGTAGAGATAATTTTCCCAAACTGATTCTCACAATTCATATTCCATTCAACAAAAAGAAACCTGTAACAATTCCTTTTGTATTGCACTTTATTAACTTTTGTATCCATTTTATTTTATAATGAAGGATGATTTCATAAATCTATTGTAGATACAAAAATATGTTAAAATATTTCTCTCTGAATCCATTGATACATACATACACATATATATTACACAGGTTACAAAGCTAATTTATATGCTTCACATATGCTAGACCAATGTTTGACCACTGAGCTATACTGTCTAGTTATAATCCAAATAATGTTTTAAATCATGACTTTTAAACTTTCATTCCTAGTATGCTTTTTCAAAATTATATGTGATAAAATGGGATCCATAGTCTATCCACCCTAGCAAATTTATTGTTATTTTGAATATTTCCACTGCCTTTCCACTTTCAAAGTCTTGTGTTTGTTATTGATAAAGATTTTACTTTGCTTCTTTTCTCTCTTCATTCTTTTGCCCTTTAGAGATTACCTGTTCTTTCTTTTATGTCTTTGGAAATTATCATATTCCTATTACAATTTCTTTACATTGTAACAGGTATATACAATGCTTTATTTTCTATTTTATTTTTTCCCATTTTGGCTGACTTTTAGTCCAAACTATTAGATAGGCTAAAAAGAAACTTGACTCAGGACACTTTATTTTTCTCCTTCTCTTCTCTGAAGCCTTTCTGTTTTTTGAAACACAGGAGCAATGACATATAGCTCCTATGTGGTCCATCATTCTTTCCACTCTCATTCTCCTCTGTTGTACAGCTCAAGTTGTTATCATTCAACTTTATTATGCTACAGCGTTATCTAAATCTTAACTCATTCCTAAAATAATTTTAGTTGTTTCAAGTATTCTCTAAAGACATATCTATATATACTCTATATATAATATCTGAGGTCTTGTGTTTTCACAAGGTACAAAATATGAGTGACTATCAAATATCTAGATATCTCTGCAGAATATTGGTTCATCTGCTCAATAAAATCGTATGTAAATTCAAGGAATACAAGTCAGTCAGAACAACCTTGTAAAATGGTGTAGCTTAAGCCTTCATACTAGCTTTGAATCTTATTTCCATGTTTAGTAGTGAAGGAAACATAATTCTACAATAAGAGCAGACACATAGAAGAATGTAACAGATTTGTCAAAAATAAATTCTTACTTTTATGGTGAATAGATTTTGAAAAGTATCCCATGTCTTTATGAAATAAAAATAGAATCTTAAATGGGTGTATTGGCACTATTTTCTCTGGAGATTTAAAGAATGATCGTAGACTACTACTTCAATCATTTTTTTGTTTTGTTTTCTTTTTTGTTACTCATGGGGCTTAACGTCTGGGCTTAGGCATTGTCCGTGTGCTCTTCATCTCAACTCCAGAGCCCTACCGCTTGAGCCACCGTACCACTACTGTTTTTCTAGTGGTTTACTGGAGATAAGAGTCTCATGGACTTTCCTGCCCCGGCTGGCTTTAAACCACAATACTCAGATCTCCGACTTCTGACTAGCTAGGATTACAGGTGTAAGCCACAGGCACCCGGCCTACCTCAATCCTTATATAAAAAAATTAAAATAAAAAATGATTATCAAACTAAATGAGAGATGTAAAAACCTAAAAAAACATAAATGTAAAAATTCATGACATTGGACAGTAAAGGTTTCTAAAACTTTGACGTGGAAAGCATTAGTGGCTAAAGAAAAGCAAGAATAAACTGGATTATATCAAGTGATAACTTTTCATAATACAAAGGACACTATAACCGAAGTGAAAACATCCAACAGATGGAGGGAACATATTTGTTAATGCTATAATGTTAATGCTACAATGATTCTGAACCTTAAGCATTTTTATATCTTCTAATTCTATATAAAGTTTTGTCTAAATAGGATATTTCTTTAAAGAACATATGTAAATTAATACTCAAGATGAGGAGCATATGAAATAAGCTCCTCTTTAGTATCTAAGAAAAAAGAGAAAGAATACTGACTAGTATGACCCTAATATAAAAAGATGACACAAAATATAGTAATGCATTTGTGGAGAAATTGATATACTCCTCATATTGATTTTATTTGTATAATACTGCAATCATTTTAGCAAGCAAGTTTTCAAGTCTTTAAAAGGTCAAAGAGAATTGTAGAGGATCCATTTATTACACTTCTATGAATGTATTTTTTTTGTTTTTAAATTTATTTATTTATTTATTTGTTCATTTATTTTTTTGCAAAGTATGTACAGAGGGGTTACAATTACATGTGCAAGATAATGAGTATATTTTTTATAAAGTATTGTAACGTCTGCTTTGTTTCCCATTCCCATCTTTTCCCATCCTCCTCCTGCCCTCTCCCACAGTCCTCCCCTCTCCCATACCCCCCACCACTCACAAACCAAAGTTGTAAAGTTCGTTTTGGACATAATGACTTGTACATCGCATTTTGGCTATGGGTCCACCTCTATCCCTATTTAAACGAATTGTTTTTCCCCTTCCCATCCACAAATTATACCGACATGAAATACAGTGAAAGCAGTTGTTATACAATGGGGGAGGGACTTACAAATTAAAAAAGAAATGATCTTATGAATGTGTCATAAACAATCGCTTGAAAGCAAATAAAAAACTTTCGAATACATATCTTAGGGTTCATTTCATTAACATCACCTTATCTGACTTTCTCTGCTTTACTCAAACTTTCGTTTGCATGCTGAACTCGCTAACATTGGTCAGCTCTCCCAGAATTGGAAGACAAAATTGGACTGGTTCCTGTGGATGGACAGTATAAGTGGCTTTCATCCAAGCTAGCATGCAGACCGGAGAAACCCGGGTTAGAAAGATGTGGTCTACTTGTATTTAGAGGCTTATCTCTCCTTTGGGGAAGATGTAGATCATTGAGAATTTGAGCCCTGAAAAACAATTTTGTTTTAAGGCGTCGAATTTCTTTTTTTTTTTTTAATGAAAATATTTTTTATTATACTCAGTGACTCCTTACAAAGAATAGAATATAAAATATGTTCTTTGTATATACTGCGAAAATTTCATTCATTCCCTAGGGCTTTCCCATTCAGAGATTCATAGGACAGATGATTTTGCCAGAAAATAACTTGAGTAAAAAGGCTGTGCCTCTAGCTGAGCTTCATGCCTATAATTGGTTGTAGGTCTTCATATTCAATTCACAATTAGGTTTTTACTAACTCTATACATGCAGCTTCAAGTTAATTATCAGAAGTAAATTCAAGTCGATATACTTTGCAGTATTAGAGACTGCATTTCCAGTAATCATTCTTTTTTTGTTTTGTTTTTTTGTTTTTTTTTTTTAATTTAATTTAATTTTATTTGTGAACATACTGTACAGAGGAGTTACAGTTACATGGGCAGGATAATGCGTACATTTCTTACCAAGCATTGCAGCCTCCTCCTTTGTTTACCCTTCACATCCCTTCCCAGCCTCCCCCTCCCCCCCTAATCCCAATCCTTCTCCTTCCCTCCCCCCCCCCCCCGCACCAACGTTGTAAAGCTCGTTTTGGACATGACAACTTGTACTTCTCATTGTTGCAACAGGTCCACCTGTATCCTTAAACAACTGGTTTTTCCCCATCTATGACTGTATTAAAGAGAAGTAATAAACTTGTTTGGACAGAGAATTGTAGTTCATTGACAGTGCACTTGAATAGTATTTGTGTTACCCTGGAAATAATCCCCAAAAACAAACTTTGAAAAGACACACTATAGAGGATGCATGCTGGACAAATTCCTGTTACAGAATTTTATATCTATTTTAATGTCTGTTCTAATATTTATAGCATTTCTATTTGAAGAAATGCAAGTTTGTGAAAATTAGGCTTTGAAAACCTATGAAGGTACAATTCACTTCCAAAGTACTAAAATGTATACAATAAAAGGAGATAATATATTGTAAGTTAATTACATGTCAGCAAAAAACTATTGTTAAAAATTCTTCACACAAAATGCAGAATACTTATAAAGATACTTTTGGTGTTGGCTAAAAACTCTGTAAACTAATGCGTTTTAAACAAAATGTGATTTCTGTTTATTTTGAGGGGTTTTTTTTGTCTGTTATTTTGAGTTTATACAGAGATAACTCAATCAAAAAGTCTATGTGATAACTGGAATATCTAGGAATTATGCATCACTTATAAGTAATTGATAACCTTTTCTGGAAGAAAATTTTAGCAAATAACAGAAGACACAAATCTATGCATCTGTATTTTATGAAAGCCATACATTACTTGCTTAGTCCAATTGCTTTTCTCTACTTTGCTAGGAAACCAAATTATTCTCAAGACAAGAGCCAAAAGCATTGAAAAGAAACAAAATACACAATCATCTTGATTTATTTGTGAAAATAACAAATGAAATAAAACAATTACTCTTAAGGGGCTCCAATATTAGTATCAATGAAGCGGTTCCTGAATGCCAACATCTATTGAATTTTTAGAATTTCTGCGAACATATAAAAACTAGAACAAGAAAACAAATATAGTCTTAGAGTGAGCCAGCCTTGAAATCATTTTCTTCATTGTTTTGAAATTACAAAACATTGATATTCCTTTGCATTGGAAATCATTTAAAAACATTTATCACTTATTATAATTCAAGTAACAAGCAAGAGTAATTTTATATAATCATTAAAATATCATTTTATTACTATTGTAAAATAGAATTAAAGACCAGTCCCAATATTTTACCTACCCATCATTATTCTTAATTCCTAATCATTACCTAAATATCTTAATCTAAATAGTCATGTCTTTAACATAGACATAAATATTGCATACATTTTAACTTAACATTTTCCAAGGGCATGTATTCATGTTTCTAAGAAATGTTCACAGCAGTTAAAAGATGCTTTTGTAAAATTAATGTGATACATTTTCTTGTTGTGGTTATTGTTTGCAAGGCGTGGGCATTGTCCCTAAGCCTTTTTATGCTCAAGAAAAGCATTCTACAACTTGAGGCACAGAGCTAATTTCTGTTTTTAGTGGTTAATTGGAAATAAGAATCTAAAAATTAATTTTCTGTCTGGACTAATTTCGAATATAATTCTAAGATCTCAGCACAAGAATAGCTTGAATTAGGGGCTGGGAAGGTGGCTCAGTGGTAGAGCGCTTGCCTTGCATTCCTGAGGCCCTGGGTTCGATTCCTCAGCACCACATAAGCAATAAGAAAAAAGCCGGAAGTGGTGCTGTGGCTCAAGTGGTAGAGTGCTGGCCTTGAGCTGAAGAGATGAGGGACAGCGCCCAGGCCCAGAGTTCAGGCCCCACGACCAGACCAAAAAAAAAAAGAATAGCTTGAATTATAAGCGTGAGTTACCGGCACTTGGTTTGATGAATTAAAAAATTTGATTATGTTTAATATTTTTTTCACTTAATGTATATCATTCTACACATAAATTTAGATATATGTATATATTTCTGACAAATAATCTCTAAAAATATATCTTTCTACACATAACATATATATATATATATATATATATATATATATATATATATATACAGAGAGAGAGACAAAGAGAGAGACAGAGAGAGACAGAGAGAGAGAGAGAGAGGACAGACTCCCTCTAAAACTTTTATGCTACTATTTTGACCTTTTTCATTTCAAAGATATATAGTCTATTTTTCTAAAAGTTTCTTAGAATAAAATAACTAATATTTCAATAGAAAGTAGAGTTTATTACTTTCAAGGAAATTTTAGATATGCATTTGATATAGTAGTAACATTTACAGTATATCACTTGAAAAATTTATGTTGAAACTCTTAAATATTTGTGTGTAGTGATGGGGAGAGAGGAAGTTAATTAATATTGTTTAGGAATTTGCAATGCTTCGAAAATCTATTCCATAATTTGTTATAAGTACATAGTCAAGCTATCTGATGTGGTTTAGTTTTTTGTTTCTTTATTTGTTCAAAATTTTAATATGGATGCATTCACTGTGGTGATATTAAACTTATTAATGAAAAGACAAATAATAACAAAATCATAGACACAAAACAGACTTTCAATAATTAGCACTTCTGATGCTAATAATAATTTTGATGAAGATGATGATGATGACCACAGTGTGTCATGATAACGACAATGTTTTGATTGAAAAGGAAGAAACTTTAGACATCTTTAAAGCTAGATTCCCACATTGAATTCATAGTAATAAATGACGTTGGATTACATACAATAAGAATAACAAGAGGAGAGATTCAATATCAGGAAATACAGTCACATAAACAGGTAGAGACAGTAAAATTCCTAATGTTATTCCTGCATACTCCTGTATACTCACTTTTCTTGGTAGTATTTTTTTTTTTTGTTTTTCTGGGTTTTTTTGGTCGGTTGTGGTGCTTGAACTCTAGGCCTAGGCGCTGTCCCTCAGCTTTTCAGCTGAAGGTGAGCGCTCTGCCAGTTGAACTACAGCACCACTTCCGGTTTTCTGGTAGTTTATTGGAGATAGGAGTGTCACGGTCTTTCCTGCCCAGCTTGGCTTTGAATAGTGATCCTCAGATCTCAAGCTCCTGAGTAGCTAGGATTAAACGTGTGTGAAGAGCTAAAGTAACTCCATTTTAATATGAAGCCCCTTCAGCTCTCTTGCCCTCAGAGTAACCCCCAAAGAGAGCTGTGCTGCCAAAGAGAAAAATAGTTCTCAGAAAAACCCCAGGTTGCCGCCAACCCTGCCCACCCTTAAGGAACAGAACAGTTGCCCAGGTGTTCCAGCAGAAAAAGGGAAGTGTGATCAGGGAGGACTTAAACCCCCTAACTTGTGAACTTTCTTGTGTGGAAACCCCCTGAACTTGTGAACTTGGTTGTGTGGAAACCCCCTACACTTTTTTGTTTGATACTATAAAAGCTGCGCTAATTTTGAATTTTGAGCTTGGGGCCTCTTAGCATCACTGGTTACCAAGTGCGCAGAAGACCAAGCTCGAGCTTGCAATAAACGACTCGTTGATGTTTGCATTGATCATAGTCTCTAGTGGGGCATGCGAAATCTGGGCACTTCACTGTGAGCCAGCAGTGCCTGGCTTGGTGGTATTGTTTTTTAATAAATCAAATAATTTATTTCCACATTTTGATGGACTAAGATATAGTTTTCAACTTATGGTGATTAGTTCAAATAACATTCTCATATAGATACTATTCAAAAACCAATGATATGTTAAGACTATGATCTTCAATACTGCTGTGAACACATGACACAATTTACATAATAGCACTTACATGTTGTCTTAAAAGGACACAGGCCGTAGAGCCAGGAGGTAAAATTTATTTTTATTTCTGCATGAAACAATTTGTAACTTTATACCAACAAACTGAATTTGACTCTTTCCTTATTTGTAAGCTAAGGTGGAAAATGTAAGGACTCTTCACTTTTCCTTTTTCCTGGTCTACAAGTCAACAGTATTTCTGGTAAATTACATTCATTTACAGATGAGAAATGTAAGGCCAACAGTCAATGTAGTGAGTAAATAATGATACTAGAATTTGTGTCTGAGCTCTTCACTCTGTGTGCTTACAAGGAGAGTAATTTAGTGATGGAGAGGACCAATATGAAAAGACTATGGGGAAAAAGCATACTTTCGAAATGGTTGTTTTAGGACTAGGTGACCAGTGATGAGTATTTGAAATAGGCTAGTGTTAGGGGCATAAAAAGGAGTACATAGAAATCATATTAGTGACAGAAACTGAGAACATCTTGATCATTCATCTTATCTAGTGGGCGAGAGTAGAAGGATAAGAAGAAATCTGAAGTGCTTCCACTTCTCTGGCTGGCAACTGTGTTAGTGATATTCTTGTGATAACGACTACAGGTGAAAAAGATGGATTTAGAGGTAAAAATTCTCTGATAGTTCTAAAATTTATGTTAAAAAGATGGAAAGATATGTCTGTTTAGATATCATCAATATATCCACGACCATTAATGTGAAAAAGAATAATAAAATTGGGATAATTATTGGAGGGAAGAGGAAAAGGAAAGTTCTGACACAAACGTGAGCAATGTGCGCACCAGTGTGGACAAGATTGGAAGAAAGGGATAAATAAGGGGAAAAAAAGTAATAAACACAGATTTACAGAAGTAAAGGAAGGAAAGAATTTTCAGGAAGATATTGTAGGAAATATATTATCTGGATTTGAAAACTAAAGGGACATAGACAAGCAAGTTCAATAAGAACAGTGTTTTGGTGAAAGTCGTATTAGTAAAACGTTGAGATATGAATGTGAAGCCATAAAATTGTGGATTCATGAATTCAACAGATCCTGTTGATTTTAAATATTGGGACAAAATGCTTTTATCCTAACCTTAGAAGAATTATACAGATATAACTGTCATGAACTTTACTTAGAGGTATTCTGTGAATATTTTTGAAGATTTGTTTAGCCAAGAGACTATAGATTGAATTACAGCACAAACAAGCCTAATGTATCCTACAGTTCCGATGAGTGACCAATGAATCTATATCAGGTTGGGATTTTATTGAAATATCTTTAGATATGTTTGTATATTTTATCACCTACTCATTATAAATGTAGGATAAGTAACACTAGGTATTAGGTATTAGAGCTTTTTGGATGTAACTGAAGACTCCTCAATTGATTCTTCTTTAGAATAGAAAATGCTTCAATAGGCATTGACACATCATAACTGCCACATATTCTTTTTAAGTGTAGTTCTTTTTAGGGATATCTCCATGCTGAAATAGCTCTATCAATCAACCTGCCACAAATTCTTATATGTAGGAAGTGCTCTAATAAACTTCAAGCTTTTATTGAATGGAAGAGTTCAGACATTACCCTCACCACCTGGATTAAATGCTTAAAAAGATAATATATTGTGTTTAATGCCTTTCTTCCATTTTCTCATACATATTGTGAAGTAGTGAAGCACTCTGATGTAACAATAATACAGTGGTGACTTGTATTAACACAACATCTAGTTTTCATTCAGATACTTAACTAATTAGCTCCAAATTTTGTGGATATTTATATTTCTCCTGGGAAAACTAATGAGCTCCAAGGAAATGTCCCTAAGGACATTCTTTCAATTCTAATATCACTGTTTGTCTCAAAATGCTTTAAATTCTACACACTCTAATGTGGGCATAGGGTTAAATTGTGGAACTTTTCTCCTCAGAGAGTGAGTACTACCCTATTGCTTAACATGGACAATGTACCTTCATACATAGACTGGGCGTGTGCAAAGAAGAAGTGGAAGTTGAACAATTTTCTTAGGAGTATTTACAGATAAAATGGAAATAGGGCAACTATGAACTCAAAAGGAATGTGCAAAGAAGACAAAGGCCCAAAGTAGAATGTGCCAAGAATTGCTGAAGTATAATTTATTAATGATGACTTGAGTTTCTTACTATCTCTTTTCCCACCTATGTAATATTCTCAAGCTTTTGGGGGGAAATTTCACTTGATGACTTTCAAATATTAAAAATTATCACTTGATTCTATTCTTACTCAGGACCTATTTTCTATTATTTTCTAACTTTTCTATACAATCTGAGAATTGTTTCCTATGTGTGTTTGAACATATAAGTGCCTATGTGTGTATGTGCATGTTTGTATGTATATATGTGTGCAAAAACCTCAAACTCTTATTCAGCAATCTTGCTCATAACTAGTATTCCATCACTTGAGTCATTTTTCCAATGCATTTTTTGGCTGGTTAATTATACATAGTGTCTCAAAGACTGTTCTGCCCAAGCTGGATGCAAACTGAACTTCCCAGACTCCTTTATATTCTTAGGTTATATTTCTCCAAGAGTATCAACTTTTGAACTACAAACACTTTTGTGAGTGTAAAATCTAGCTGTAGCCCAGATTTTTAAATCGAGTTCATATAAAGATAGATGAACATACACATTATATATGCTGAGTGTACACTGTTAGAAATGTAATCCTAAGCAGGGTGCCAGTGGGTCATGCCTATTATCCTAGCTAATCAGGAGGCTGAGATCTGAAGATTGCAGTTCAAATCCAGCATGAGTAGGCAAGTTTCTGAGGCACTTATCTGTAATTCACCAGGAAAGTGGAAGTGGTACTGTGGCTCAAGAGGTAGACACAAGCTTTGAGCTGAAGAGTAGAGGGATAGTGCCCAGGCCGAGAGTTCAGGCCCCACTACCAACAAAAAGAAAAAGAAAAAAAGAAAAAGAAATGTGATCTTAGCCACCAGTTCATTGCTATTATAATTCCTGCTCTCTCAACATGGCCTTTTTTCCAGTTAAATCCATGCTCTTATATCTGACTTGCTTGGAACCGGAATTATTCTTCCATTCTCCTTTTTACAAATTTGAATGATTAGCTACCATGATTTAGAGCTAGTAGAAGAAAGACAGTGGCCTCATCCTTCATGTTCCACTTAGGAGTAATGCTTTCTCTATATCACTCCCATAAGTCTACATACTGGCCTTCGCTTTATTGTTTCCAAGTTGTCTTATTTGCAGAGTCTTCTATAATGTATTGAACCATTATACTTAAACACAAAACTTCTAGTTCTCTTATTCCTATTATTTCACCTTCTTTTAACTTATGTACACTTGGGTAATAATGTACAACACAAACACTGACAAAAAATGTTTCTGAAAACCTTTTTCCCAGAGCACTTAGGAAATTTGAACTTAATATACTCCAGGATAATGTTTTTTATCATGTTTTTTATTGTGAAAATGGTGGACAAAGGGGTTAGAGTTACAGAAGTAAGTTAATGAGTACATTATCTAACGAGCATTGTTACTTCCTCTTTTGTTTTTCCCCTGTCATCCCTTTTCTCCCCACCACCCCAATTCTCTCCTCCCATCCCCAAGATGTAAAGTTCGTTTTCAACATAGTGTCTTGTTCTTCTCATTTTAACAACGGGTCATACTGTATACTTCTTTCAGCATTTTATTTCCCTTCCTCTCCCCACATTAGAAAAATGTGTATGCAAGATGCAGGTCACTGACATCAAATACAGTGGAAAAAGGTTATAGCATTGAGGAAGAAAATAGAAGAGAAACAAAAAAACACATAGTACATGCTAGATACATTAAAAACTATAGTAAGAAATTAAAAAACAAGATGTTTCCCTATTTGGCGGTTCATTTCACTTAACATTGTCTTATATGGCCATATGTACATGGATAATGTTTTATAAGCCATGTAAATTCCATATTTTCTCGTTACGAAGTTGTCTCTGAAACACGTGCTACCTCATGTCCAAAGATGTCTTTGGGCTATTTCAATGAAGCCAGAAAACACTCATTTTAAGGAACTTTTACTGGAAGTAGAAACTGAATCCAGGAAAGAAATTGACCACAAAGAAATGACAAAGTTCAAGTTAATTTGTGCTCTCGTTTTTACTGTACAAGAAAATAATCCAAGGCTTGAAGGAAACTCTGTCCCTGACTTTTTTTTAGTGTGCTCTTTACTCATAAAACTTTTCTGTAAACTTCTACTTGAGAATATTACAAAAGGAAAAAAATATGCCATTTGAAGGCCAGCATAGAAAGAAAGAAATAACATTGTTTTACAGTGTTCTACTTCAAAGACACAAAGACATGGAGTTTTAAAATGTCTTATGCATGGATATTTAACTCCTGAGATGATTCTCTAGTTGCAAAAGTCTGCTGTCCATTCCTTTATTCTGGTCCTGAGTTCGACATAGCAATAAGGATTACAAAAAGCAGGATCCAGTAAGTATGATCAGCAAAAGGAGCCTCTTTTCAAACCAGTGTTTTAAAGATGGTCCGAAAGAAATATATGAGATTTTTTGTTTGCTTGTTTGTTTATTTAGTTTGTGCCACTTCTGGGGCTTGAACTCAAAGTCTGGAACCTGTCCCTGAACAGGTGTCTTTCCTGCCCACATGCCCCCAAAGCTAGTACACTACTGCTTGAGCCAAAACTCCACTTCTGGATTTTTGGTGTTTAATTAGAGATAAGAATTTGACAGATGCTCCTGCCTGGGTTGGCTTTGAACTGAGATAGTAAGAAAGCTAAGTGACATCAACTGTATGGACTTCTCTTTTGAACCAAGACATATTAGGTGAAGTTTATTATAAAGGTAATATTTCAAAATTTTTAAAAGAAGAGAATATGTCCAGCAAAGAAGCCATAACATAAATAACTCAGCAAAAGTAGGTACACTGAATCATGTTGGAAATTTTTTTTCTGCTTGTGAAGATTACTATTGACTTCGTCATTCCTTTTGGGGAAAATTAAAGTCCTTTTTCTGTTGGTATTGGGGCTTGAACTCTGATCTTGGGCAATGTCCCTCACCTCTTCAGATCAAGTTGAGTGCTCTCCCAGTTTAGTTACAGCATCACTTCCGGGTTTCAGGTGTCTAATTGAAGATAAATGTCTCATGGACTTTCCTGACCAGGCTAGGTTCAAAATACAATCGTCTGGTCTCAACCTCCTGAGTAGCTAAGATTACAGGTGGGAACCACGAGCATCTGGCTCATATTTGCATTTATGTGCACTTAATGACACTGTACACAAATAATGGAAATTTGAATCAAATGATGACATTGCAGCTTTTCAGAAAATTTGAGGTAGCAATAAATATGTCATCCTTTTCCATGTTGTTACATTAATGACTCATGTGCTATTGGACTTTTACTTTAGCATCCTCTGATGTCTGCGTAGGTGGATTTAGTATAAATAATTGTTAATAGAGAAATAGAGAAAAACTGAGATTTTTAGAAAACAAAGGAGATCAGATATGAAAGAACAACATAGAATGAGATACAACTTATCACACAGAGATTAAGATCTAACCTAAGTGACTTAGAATGCTAAAGGCAATGAGGAATAAGCCTAGTTGATAAATAGTTCTTCAATAATCAAATATGGTTACCTAGAAGAGTTTCTGGTATAATTTAGTAATTATTATTATTTATTTCTTCCTTCTGGATTTATTCCTTCACTTCTATCACAACTATTAATTAGCTGGTGCCTTTTTGGTGCCACAAGTGACCAAAAAGTTTTCCAAATCTCACTTAGACTACTCTTCTCATTGTGATTGGCAGTGACCACTCAAAAGCCTGACATTTTTGAATTTCCAGGATTAATTTTCACCTGATATCTAAGCACATTCCTGACTTTAATTGTCATGACTTACTAACAAAATGTTTTATTTTTCCTCAAAACAATCTTCTAATATCGGTAAAGTACATGAATTAAGAACTATTGTTAGGTCATAGTTGGAAGGAACAATTGTATATTCCAAGTGTAGGTTCTCTATTTCACATTTACTAGCTAAATGAATCTTTTGCCAGTCCTGGGGCTTGAACTCAGGGCCAGGAAATTCTTCCTGAGATTTTTTTTTTGCTTAAGGCTAGCACTCTACCACTTGAGGCACAGCACAAATTCCTTTCCTGTTTATGTGGTACTGAGTAATTGAACCCAGGGTTTTATGCATGCTAAGCAATCACTGTACCATGAAGCCACATTCCCAGAATCCTAAATGACTTTCTTAAGATGGCATTAATTTTTCATTCCATTACTAGGTATTATAATTTAGGCTAGGTGGTAGAAATGGAAATGGAAAACAATACTAAGTCCTGTAAGGCTGACATTCCTATCACATCACTAAGGAAATACAATGCTAAGTTCTGCAGGACTCATAGGGCTATTGCATGTGACATTATTATGTAAAAAACCATGAACAGTCATCTCTGATATCCATAACATTCTGCTTCCACTTTCAAGTGCAAGAGCCAAAAATCTAAGCCTTTTTATTGATTGGGTTGTTTCCTAGGAAGGAAGAAAGAAGGTGTGGAAGGTGATGTTGGAAAAATATTCATATTGGCTCCCAGTGCACATTTTTTGCATTTTTAAAAAGTGCTACTGATGAACTCCCACATCTGCTTGATTATGCTGCCTGTACAAGATGCGGATAAATGAAGACATTTATTCTGGTTGATAGTCACATATATTAGCAAAATCCAGTTCTGGAAAATTTACTAGTATAAAGTATTGTATATAAAATCATTTCATGTCCTAGTAGAACAAGATGTAATATTGAAATTATTTCTCCAGATTTCTTTGAGATTTTATGCTGTCTCAGTATTAAAATGTTCTCTAATTCCAGTAATATACAAGCATTAAAGACATGATTTGAAGATCTAAGTAGTTTTAGAAACAAAAGTACATGCAGAGACATGTGATGGCAAGTATGACTGATTGTATTAGAGTTGTCTTCTTTTTCCTCTTCATCTCAAGTGTTGCATATATTGACATATTAGTCTGTCCTGCATCAGTTTCCTGTAGGTGAGATTTACCTCTACTCTGCAATGTCAAGATGGGTCATGTGACCTACTTCAGCTTACGAAAGTGAACCAGAAGTGGTCAAAGGCTATTTCTAGGGGAAGATGCTTATCCCATTGTCTGTGCAGTTCAAAGGGACATGATTAAGTAAGAACCATCAGAAAGATGTAAAGATGCTACATTAGAAGATAAAGGAAAAGACAACAATCTAGATTCTGAAGTTTCTGGAAAGCGGAATAGGAAGTAAATGCCTTTTCCACTAGAATCATCTGAAAAATATTTTAGCTCTGTAGGTGGCTCAATTTTAATCTAGTGAGACTTCTTTTAAATTTCTGTCTTTTAGAACTGTAAAATGATAAATACAGATTATTCAAGCCAATTAACTTGTAGAAATATTTTACATCAGATTTGGTTAATAAACTAACTCAGCTACAGCCATTTCCTGATGCAGCTACAAAAATACCACATGTCCTAGTTTCTGAGAATAAGAAAAATTTGCCACCAGCTTTGTACACATGGATGATGTGCATACTACTAAGGACCTTGCATTAATGAAGTCTTGAAATTCTGAATAATATTTAAATAAGAAGCTCCCTATCTCCATTTTCACATTTGGGGATCACTAAGTACCAAAGTTATGTAGAAGGTTAGGGTAAGAATGGAGAAATGAAATCTGTCTCCTAATATTATAAACATAGTTTATGTTATTTTGATTTACAGTTTCTAAGGTAATAAAAAAAAAGGTAAAACGGAAACAGTCACCCAATTTTCTATTGTTCCTAACTTTCCAACAGAAATTAGAGAATCCAGTAAAGATACAGCAATCCCAGGACAGTATAGGATGTTATAGGATCACTAGATGGTGAAAAAGAAGTTAACAAAAATGTGTCCCATGGAACAGTGGGAAACAAAATCTACATCTAAAGATTGTGATATTGCTAGAAAATAGTTTCTACTATGCTAATTCTTTGATAATTGAACATAGAGAAATGACAAAGTTCAAGTTAATTTTTGCTCTCGTTTTTACTGTACATGAAAAGAATCTAAGGCTTGAAGGAAACTCTGTTCCTGAATTTTTCAAGTGTGTTCTTCAATTATATTAAACTTGTCTGTAAACTTCTAGTTGAGAGCATTACAAAAGGAAACAATATGCCATTTGAAGGCCAGCATAGATGAAAAGGAAATAACGTTGTTTTATTTTTTTTCTTTTCTTTTTTATTTTTATTGTGAGAATACCGTATAGAGGATTTACAATTACATGAGCAAGATAGTGAGTATATTTCTTATCAAGCATTGTTGCCTCCTCTTTGTTTCCCCTTCCCATCCCTTCCTATACTCCCTCCCCTCACCCCCACACCAAAGTTGTAAAGTTCGTTTTTCCACATAACGCCTTGTACATCTCATTGTTGCAATGGGTCCACCTGTATCCCTAGTTAAACGATTTATTTCTGCCCTTCCCCTCCACAAATTATACCAATATCAAATACAGTGAAAGAAGTGGTTATACTGTGGGGGAGGAACATACAAAGAATTCATCTTAGAAATATGTTAGAAACAATTGCATGAAAGGAAAAAAAAACATTTGAATACTTATCTTGGGGTTCATTCCCCTCACATCAAGAAAATGTGGTATATATACACAATGGAAGTCTATGCCTCCATCAGAAAGAATGGCATTTGTTAGGAAATGGAAAGTATTGGAAGAAATTATGTTAAGTGAAGTAAACCAGGCCCAAAGAAACATAGGTCCCATGGTTTCCCATATTTGCAACAACTAGTATATGTCTGAGTCAAGCAGAAAAGGTCAGATAAGGTGATGTTAGGGGAATAACATTGTTTAAAAGTGTTTTTCAGCAAAGAAACAAAGACATGGTGCTTTAAAAGTGCCTTATTCATAGATATTTCACTCTTGACATGATTCTTTTGTTGCAGGAGTCAGTTATCTATTCCTTTAATCTGCTCCTGAGTTCTCCATAGCTACAAGGATTGCAAAAAGCAAGATACAGTGAGTATGATCAGCAAAAGGAGCCTCTTTTAAAACCAGTGCTTTCAGGATGGTCCCAAAGAAATATATGTGGGTTTTTTATTGTTTGCTTTTTTGTTTGTTTAGTTTGTGCTGGTTCTGGGGCTTGATTTCAGAGGCTGGACCCTGTCCCTGAACAGTCTTTCCTACCCACCTGCCCTCAAAGCTAGTACTCTACTGCTTTAGCCAAAACTCCACTTCTGTCTTTTTTGGTGTTTAATTACAGATAAGAGTTTGACAGACTCTCCTGTCTCTGTTGGCTTTGTGATATTTTTAAATCCAAGTTACATAAACTGTGTGGACTTCTCTTTTGAACCAAGAAATTTTTGGTGAAGTTTATTATAAAGCTAATATTAGACAATTTTTAAAAGAAAAGAATATGTCCAGCAAAGAAGCCATAACTTAACTCAGCAAAAGGTGGACTGAACTATTTAGGAATTATTTTCTCCGCTTGTGAAGATTTCTATTGACTTTGTCATTCTTCTTAGGGAAAATTAAAGTCATATTTGTCCTTTTTCTGTTGGTATTGGGGCTTGAACTCTGATCCTGAGCACTGTCCCTCAGCTCTTCAGCTCATGTTGAGTGCTCTCCCAATTTAGTTACAGCACCACTTTCTGGGTTTCAGGAAAGTCTCATGGACTTTCCTGACCAGGCTAGGTTCGAAATACAATCGTCTTGTCTCAACCTCCTGAGTAGCTAATATTACATGGGTGAACCACCAATACCCGACTCATATTTGCATTTATGTGCACTTAATGACACTGTACACAAATAATGGAAATTTGAATCAAATGACATTGTAGCTTTTCAGAAAATTTGAGGTAGCACTATATATGTCCTCTTTTTCTATGTTGTTACATTATGACTCATGAGCTATGGGACTCTTACATTAGCATCCTCTGCTGTCTCCGTATGTGGACTTAGTATCAGAAATTGTTCATTGAGAAATAGAGAAAGTCTGAGATTTTTAGAAAAGGAGATTAGGTATGAAAGAGCAGCATAGAAGGATAAACAACTTACCACACAGAGATTAAGAACTGGCATAAGTGATTAGATTGCAATGGCAATGAGAAATAATCCTAGTTAATAACTAGTTGTTCAATAACCAAAAATGGTTCTCTAGAACAGTTTGTGGTATAAGTTAATTATTATTATCATTTATTCCTTCCATCTAGAGTTATTCCTTCTCTTCTGTCAAAACGATTAATGAACCTCTGCCTTTTTGGTACCATTACTTACCAAAAAGATTTCCAAATCTCACTTATACTACCCTTCTCATTGTGATTAGCAGTGACCACTCAAAAGACTGGCATCTTTGAATTTCCTGGATTAATCTTCACTTGATATCTAAGCTCATTCCTGGTATTAATTGCAATGACCTATTAAAAAAACGTGTTTCTTTTTTGTTGTTGTTGTTATTCAACACAGTATTTTAATATAGGTAAAGTCCGTGCATGATTTAAGGACTATTTTTAGGTATCAGTTGGAAGAAGCAATTATATGTTCCAATTATGGTTTTTTTTATTTTGCATTTACTAGCTAAATGACTGTTTTGCCAGACCTGGGGTTTGAACTCAGGGCTAGGGAACTGTTCCTGAGCTCTTTTTATAATTTGATCAAAGCTAGCACATTATCACTTGAGACAAAGCACCCCTTCCAGTGTTCCTTTTTCTGGTTATGTGGTACTGAGGAATTGAACCCAGGTTCATGCATGTTAGGCAATAGCTGTTCCATGAAGCCATATTCCTAGAGTCCTAAATGACATTCTTTTTTAATATTAACAAGTTTTTTTGTGAAAATACATTACAGAGAGGTTACAATTACATGAGCAAGGTAGTGAATACATTTCCTATCAAGCATTGTTGCCTCCCCCTTTGTTTCTCCTTATCATCCCTGCCCACCAATCACTCCCCAGCCCCCCACCCCCGCCAAAGTTGTAAAGTTCGTTTTTTGACATAACATCTTGTTGCAATGGGACTTTCTTAAGATGGCATTACTTTTTCATTCCGTTAATATGTATTATAATTTAGGACAAGTGGTATAAAAGGAACTGGAAAAGAATACTAAGTCCAGTAAGGCTGACATACCTACAGATTGTGAAATAGCTAGAAAATAGTATCCACTATGCTGTCTTCAATATTTTAGGTTTGATTACACAAAAACTTTCTTCTCTTAGGAAATGATCCTTTATTAATACTCAAGATTTGTAGCTTACAACCCAGAAACAAACAATGATTCTAAATGTAAACAAGCATGATACTATTTGCAACCAAGCCTACTTCCATCACTATAGCATATAAATAAGAATGATCTTGGAGAATAAACAGTCTTGAACTTTTTCATACCTTTCCTCTTCTCCAAAACGAGAAGCCCTAGTCAAGATATGATGAACATTAATAAAGTATTTTTATATTTTTTCTTGTTCACACCAAAGCAAATATAATTTCCTCTTTGCAAGCCTGACTTTGAAAGAATCAGACCCTCAAAATTATTTTATAGATAAAACTTACTGCTTTGGCTTAGATGTTTTCTTGCCTTTTGTGGTTGCTTTCAATTATTTTGGCAAATACATAGAAAAACAAGTTAAATCCATTATGCTTATGTTGGATTGTTCAAAGTCAAGCTGTCTTCAAAGAAAGTTTTCTGTTTCCTTTTTCACGGATAATAAAAGTTTAATTATTACTCTTTAAATGCAACAAAAACGTGATACTTAAATGTATATTCTCATTGAAATCGGTGAAAACAGGAGTGTTTGTGATTGCTTTTTTAATTGTTTTCAAGTATTTTCTTTGGCTATATTCATTATTACCTTTGTTCCTGTCTTCTAATCAAGAACACAGGATTACCCAAAAATTTCCTAAGATATAACCTGTTTGACAGAGAAAAAAATCGATGTATAATTAAAGATTTTCATCTCTTAAGAGACTGAAAAGCTCAGAAGACATTTTGCTGTTACTGACATGGTTAAGATGAATTGAATATTTTGGTTCTTAAACTAAGTGAAATACATGTAAAATGTTACAGTTGTTCCAAACAATGGTTTTGGCTTACACGTTTCTGCTCCAATGAGATGAAACCTCTGACAATGTTGGAGGGCATATCGATGTTAGGGTAGAAGGGTTAATGTTAGAAAGCCAAGATAGATTCCTAAAACAGAATTGCCTATCACGTATCAGTTAATTATAGTTAAGGTATATAAGTATATAAACATACAAATATGAATTGAGTGAGAAATGTGTGAGTTACAAAATTGATTCAATGACAACTAAATCCAGAACACACTTCTCTATATTTATATAAACTAGTATATCTATTGAGGATTTTAAAAAATTTAGAATATATATTTTAACATTTATGGCAAAATATGTGTTTATTTGTAACTGTTTATTTTTAATTTTTGTCAGTCATGGGGCTTGAAATCTGGGCCTGGACACTGTCCCTCAGCTCTTCATCTCAAGACTAGTGCTTTACCACTTGAGCCACTGCCAGTTTTCTTGTGGCTCATTGTAGATAAGAGTCTCACGGACTCTCCTGCCTAGGCTAGCTTTGAACCATGATTCTCAGCTCTCAGCTTCCTTAGTAGCTAAGGTTACAAGCATGAGCCACTGGCATTTAGCTACATAATTATTTTTACATATTTATGAAGTATTGAGTGCTAATCTCATTCATTTATATGTTGTATAATGATCAAGCTACATCATATCCATTAATTTCTGCATGTAACATTTCTTTTTCGTGAGAATGCTCAAAAACTTATCTTCTGGCTGTGAGAAAATATCTATCCTTAATGTAATCACTTTGCTTATTGTGGTATACAATTAATATATTTACTTTAGTCATGTAAGTATGCTAATTAAAGTTATATAAAACATGAATTGTAAAGAGAAAGAAATTCATGTTTCCATTCCTTGTTTTAAGAAAATAGTTATGCCTCTTGTTTTCAATTGTATTTCTGTGGGAATGTGTAAAAGTCATTGACTTAACTGTTAAAATTGATAACAGTTACATTATATCAAGTTGATACAAACTTATATTTGAAAATTGCACACTTAACACAAATATATTTCCACTTTCCTCTACCACATAATTAAAATAACAGTAAAGAAAAGATTGGTGTTAGCCAGTCACGTGTACAATCTTAGAACTCAGGAGGCTGAGACCTGAATATTTTAGTTCAACGTCAGTCCAAACAGACAAAAATGTGAAAACTTATCTCCAATTATCCAGCAAGAAGCAACAGGTGAGGATGTGGCTCAAGGATAGAGTGTCATCAGGCATGAGCAAAAAATACAATGGAGACCATTAAACACAGAGTTCAAGCCTTAAAAATGAGATATACACACAAGACAACAGCAAAAATGTACTGTGAACATCAGTAATGAAGACAAAATATTAGAAAAGATCATGAGAAATGTGTAAATATCTGGAAGACAGAAATCATTTGACAGAATTCTGATTCATGAGAGGGAAAAGTCTCAATCTCTTTTGCACAATCACATTGTAGTCATTTGTGTTGAAACATGACTCTTGGGTAACATGTGAAAGAGTAGTCACAGTGCCTGTGACTATGAACTGCCCCACTCAGAATCCAGTTTCTCTGTTTCTTGATAGCATTTAGTATGGTCATTATTGTATTACATGAAGTAATTCTCATACATGTTTTACGATGTCATTTTAGTTTTAATGTACATTTATTTGATGACTGATGATGCTTTTCTTGTGCTAATTTTTCACAAGATGTATTTTGCTAGTTTCTAATTGATGTTCTTTTAAACATTAGGTTTTGAAAGTTCTATGTAGAATCTATATTGAAAGCATTCTTCAGGTATAGGATTTGCAAATATTTTATCTTGGACTATGGGTACCCTTCATCATCATTATCATCATCAACAGCAGCATCGTCATCATATTAGTATTACTATTATAACTTCTGTACATGTACGTATGTTTCTGGGGCTTGAACTTAGTGTCCCTGGGATTTGTTGCAATTTGTTAACAATTTACCATTTGAGTCGTGCCTCACTTCTGGCTTTTTGCAGATTACAAAAATAAGATTCCCAGGGCTTTTATTTTGTGGGTTGTCTTCAAACAGCAATACTAAAATCACACATCCTCCCAAGTAGCTAGGATGAGATAAATGAGCCATCTGCTAACAACATCTATTCACTACTTGTATTTGAGCTTTCACAGACTAAATTGTTCTATACTTTTATTGAGTTCAACTATATCGTTTTCCTTTTGTATAATATTTTTTCATTTTATTTTATTTCATTTTTTTGTGAACACACTGTACAGAGGGCTTACCATTACAAGGGCAGAATAATGCGCATATATCTTATCAAGCAGTGAAGCCTCCTCCTTTGTTTACCTTTCACACCACTCCCAGCCTCCCACACCACCCCTCATCTAATCCTCTAATCCTCCACCTTCCCTCCCCCCCCCCCCCGCCCCGCACCAACGTTGTTAACCTCGTTTTCGACATGACAACTTGTATTCTCATTGATGCAACAGGTCCACCTGTACCCTTCAATGACTTATTTTTCCCCATCTCCTCCACAAGTTATACTGACATCAAATATAGTGAAAGCAGGGGTTATACTGTGGGGGAGGGACATACAAAGCAACATAAAAATAACCTTATAAATGTGTTAGAAACAAATGCATGAAAGAAAAAACATTAAAATACATACCTAAGGGTTCATTTTTCTAACATCACATTATCTGACCTTTTCTGCTTGACTCATACATATACTAGATAATGCAAAGAAGGGAAACCAGGAGATCTATGTTTCTTTGGGCCTGGCTTACTTCACTTAATATTATTTTTTCCAAGTTTTTCCATTTCCTAACAAATGGGGCAACGTCATTCTTTCTGATGGAGGCATAGAATTCCATTGTGTATATATACCACATTTTTTTGATCCATTCATATACTGAGGGGCATCTGGGTTTGTTCCAGATCTTAGCTATGGTAAATAATGCTGCAATATACATAGTTGTGCTGGTAGCTTTAGTGTGGTCTTGTTTGTGAACATTTGCGTAAATGCCCAAAAGTGGGATTGCTGGGTCATAGGGGAGCTCTATGTGAAGTCTTTTCAGGAACCTCCATACTGCTTTCCAATGTAAAGTTGAACAACTTTACATTCCCACCAACAATGAAGTAAGGTTCCCTTCTGTCCACATCCCCTCCAGCATCTGTTGTTGTTAGAGTTCTTGATTTTTGCCATTTTGACTGGAGTTAGGAGGTATCTCAATGTTGTTTTGATTTGCATTTCTTTTATGGCTAGGGATGTTGAGCATTTCTTCATGTGTCTATTGGCCATGCTTCTTTCTTCTTCAGAGAATTTTCTCTTAAAGTCTTTAGCCCAGTTATTTATTGGGCAGTTGTTTCTTTGAGGATTTGTTGTTGGGGGATTTAATTTTTAGAGTTCCACGTATATCTTAGATATGAGACCTTTGTCTGTTGTATGGCTAGTGAAGATCTTCTACAAATCCGTGGGCTTTCCATTGATCTTGCTAGGTATGTCCTTTGCCATGCAGAAGCTCTGCAACTTCATGCAATTCCATTTGTCCAAACATTGTTTGATTTGTTGTGTTTCCCCGGTCCCTATTCAGAAAATTTCTGCTGGAGTAAAAGAGACCTAGGGTGTCTCCTATTCCATGCTGTAATGTATTCAGAGTGTCTGCTTTGACTCCGAGGTCTTTGATCCATTTGCAGTTGATTCTGGTGCAGGATGATATATAAGGATCTCGCTTTAGTTTTCTACAAGTAGTTAACCAATTTTGCCAGCACCATTTACTGAAGAGGCTCTCTTTCTTCCATTCTATTGTTTTAGCTCCCTTATCAAAGATTAGATGGCTATAGGTCTGTAGGTTCATTTCTGGGTTTTCAATTCTATTCCATTGGTCCTGAGGTCTGTTCTTATGCCAATACCAAGCTGTTTTGATTACTATGGCTTTATAGTAGAGTTTGAAATTTGGTATTGATATTCCTCCAGCAGTGTTCTTTCCGTTGAGGAGTGTTTTGCTAATCGGGGTCTTTTATTGTTCCATATGAATTTTTGGATTCCCTCTTCTATTTCCTTCAATAATGAGGTTAGAATTTTGATAGGTATCGCGTTGAATTTGTAGATAGCATTGGGAAATATTGTCATTTTCACTATGTTAATCTTTCCAATCCAGGAGCATGGGAGGTTTTGCTAGTTTCTAAATTCTCTTTTGATTTCCTTTTTCAAGTTTTTAAAGTTTTCATCATAGTGTTCCATCACTTCTTTGGTTAATTCCTAGGTATTTTATTTTTTGTGGGGCTATTACAAATGGAGTTGCTTTCCTAATTTCATCCACACTTTTCTCATTGTTGGCATACAGAAAAGCCATTGATTTTGGGGTGTTAATTTTATACCCTGCTACTTTGCCAAAGTTTTGAATCAGCTTGAGTAATTTGGGAGTGGAGTCTATGGGATTCTTTAAATACAAGATCATGTCATCTGCAAAGAGGGAGCGTTTTATTCCTTCTTTCCCTATTTGGATCCCCTTTATGTATGCATCTTGTCTTATTGCTGTAGATAGGCATTCTAATACTAGAATGAAGAGAAGTGGAGAGAGTACACATCCTTGTCTTGTTCGTGAGTTAAGAGGAAATGGCTTTAGTTTTTCACCATTAAGTATAATGCTGGCTGTAGGTTTGTCATATACAGCCTTTATTGTATTGAGGAATGTTCTATGGTTTCCTAATTTTTCCAAAACCTTCATCATAAAGGGCTGTTGGATCTTATCAAATACTTTTTCTGCATCTATTGAGATAACCATGTGGTTCTTATTCTTGCTCCTATTGATGTGATGAATAATATTAATTGATTTGCGTATATTGAACCAGCTTTGCATCCCTGAAATGAATCCTGTTTGATCGTGGTGTATGATTTTTTGGATGAATTGTTGAAGTAGATTGGCCAAAATTTGTTGAGAAGTTTTGCATCAATGTTCATCAAAGAAATGGGTCTATAGATCTCTTTTTGATGATTCCCTGCCTGGTTTTTAGCTGAGGGTTATGATGGCTTTATAGAATGTGTTCCAGCCCGGCGCTGGTGGCTCACGCCTGTAATCCTAGCTATTCAGGAGGCTGAGATCTGAGGATCGCGGTTCAAAGCCAGCCTGGGCAGGAGAGACCATGAGACTCCTATCTCCAATAAACCACCAGAAAACCGGAAGTGGCGCTGTAGCTCAAGTGGTAGAGCACTCGCCTTGAGCTAAAGAGCTGAGGGACAGCACCCAGGCTCAGATTTCAAGCCCCACGACCGACAAAAAAAAAAGAATGTGTTCGGTAGTGAACTTTCTCTTTCAATTTCATTGAAGATTTGGAGGAGTATTGGTGTGAGCTCTGCTCTAAAGGACTTGTATAATTCCACTGTAAAACCATCTTGTCCTGGACTTTTCTTAGCTGAGAGGTCTCTTATTGCTGTTTCTATTTCAGTGCTTGATATGGCCTGTTCAGATGGTTTAACTCATCTTTGTTCAGTTTTGGCATGTCAATATTTACTAGGAAAAGATCCGTTTCTGTCAAGTTCTCAAACTGATTAGCATAAAGTTTTGATCAGTATTCCCTTATAATGTTCTGAATCTTGGTCGTTTCCGTGGTGATGTTTCCATTCTCATCTCTGAGTTTATTTATTTCGGTGAATTCTCTTATTTTTCTGTTAAGATTTGGTAAGGGTCTGTCAATTTTGTTAATTTGTTCGAAGAACCAACTCTTTGTTTTATTGATTCTTTCTATTTTTTTATTCTAATTCATTTAATTTTGATTTAATTTTAATTATTTCTTTCCGTCAACTGGATTGGGGTTTAGTTTGCTATTTTTCAAGGAGGCTCAGGTGTCTCATTAAATTTTTAGTTTCAGTTCTATCGAATTTGTTGATGTAAGAACTCAGAGCTATAAACTTGCCACTGAGTATTGTCTTTGCTGTGTTCCTTTCTTTTCCTGATAAGATTTGCTGGGGGGTCTGTCTATTTTCTTAATTTTTTCAAAGAACCAACTCTGTTTTGTTGATTCTTTCTATTTTTTTATTCTAATTCATTTATTCTGATTTAATTTTAATTATTTTCTTCCATCTATTGGATTGGGGTTTATTTTGCTATGGACGTGAGAGGGATTTGGGGGTTACTGCCATGTTATCCACCTTCTTGGGGCCTGCGAAAACTGGGTTCTTCCTATGGTTCTTGGATTCTCAGTTTGGGTGCAGTTTCTTGGCCTTTATTGTGGTCTTCTTGGTTTTCTATGTATAGGACATCTTTAAGAATGTTTTGTAGGGCTGGTTTGGTGGAGATGTATTGTTTCAATTTTTTTTTTTTTATTATGGAAGGTTTTTATTTGGCCTTCAGGTATGAAGGAGACTTTAGCTGGGTACAGTATTCTTGGTTGATAGTTGTTTGTTTTTAGGGCATGGCTTTCATCATTCCAGGCTCTTCTTGCTTTGATTGTCTCTGCTGAGAATTCTGAGGTGATTCTAATTGGTTTCCCTTTATAGCTGATTAATATCTTCTCCTTGACAGTTATAAGGATCTTTTGCTTGGTCTGAGTTTATCTTGTGCGGATTATAATGTGACCTTGGGATGTCCTATTCTGGTCTGGTCTATTTGGGGTTCTAAAAGCTTCTTGTATCTGAATAGACCTATCTTTTTGCATGTTTGGGAAGTTCTCTGCTAGGATCGTGTTAAACAATCCTAGGCCATTAACTTCTGTTTCTAGGTGCTCGTCTATACCCATTATCCTTAGATTAGGCCTCCTGATGGTGTCTTCCAAGTGTTGGATAGATCTAACATATTTCTTGGACTTGTCTTGGATGGTTGTATGTTCTTTCTCTATAATATCTAGGCTGTCTTCAATCCCTGAGATTCGATCTTCTGCATGGTCTAACCTGCGGTCAAGACTTTCTACTTTGTTTTTTATTTTTTTCCTTCTCATTGGTCAGCTTTGATGGCTTCAAATTCTTTTTTGAAGTTTTGTTTTAGATCTTGTATGAACTTCTTTACTTCCTTAATTTGGTTTTCAGTGTCTATTCTCAAATCACTTATTTGATTGCTTATGGTTTCTTTGGACTCCCATTCCTTCTGTTGGGTTCCTTTCAGCATTCCCTTTGTGGTCTCCCTGACTTCCTTCAGCTCTTTGTTAATGGATTCCATGAATGCCTTTAGTGATCGTTGTGTATTCTCTTCCTGCTCTCTCAATTCCTGTGTTACTCTTTGATTAGCTTCCTCCCATTTGTGGGATTCCTGTAGTTCTCTTTGAGTGTTCTCAGCCTGATCACACCATTCCTGCCTTTCTCTTTGAGTATTCTCAAGCTACTCCCACAAATCCTGCATCAGTTTTTGAGTAGCTTCCTCATGCTTATGATATTCCTGTAAAAACTTTTGGATTGCTTCCTCTCTCTCCCTATCACGCTCATACAGAGTCCTTTGTATGTTTTAAATCTTTTCATTTATCATGTTTGCCAGCAGTGTTTGTAGAGCTATGTGGGAACTCTCCTCTGGATTATTCATTATCTGTTCTGTCCAATGATTATCAAGATTGGGAATTGAGATACCCGGGTTTGCCATTTTTCTTGTGTTTTTCCGGCTTACTCTGCCCATTTGAGATGAAAATAGAACCAGTTTTGTGCTAGAACACTATATTAAGGCAAGCATCATCCAAAGTCTGAATTTGCACAGTCAATAGTCTACAGATACAATCTAGTTCAACAGATACATCTATTCAACATCAAACAACTATATGTTAATGGATACGAACCGCAAAGAAGAATTTGGAAAACCAGAAATTATTAGGGTTAGAGAGAGATGTGGGTAAAAAATAGGAATAGATTGATGTGGGAAGGCACAGGGAGAGTTAACTTAGTCCTAATCTCAAAGCAGGAGATAGGTTGGGTAGGATGAAAGTAGAGAGAGAAAAAAAGAAGGGGAAAGGGAAAAGAAAAGAGACCAGAAAAAATAGAAAAGTAAAAATTAATAATATTATGCAGAAACGAAAACAATCTATCTAGAGGAGAACATGAATATGATGAGAGAAGGGGAGGACTATAAAGGAGATGTTAAGAATTTCAAAATAAAAATGCTTAAAATGTTATATAGGTATAAAGAGGTAGTACTGCTATTAAGGAATTTAAGTCTCAGAGGTTTTGAATTGAGTAATAATTTTGTGGAATAAGTGTGTATACAATGTGGGATAGGGTCTAATATTCAACTACGGGTTTATCTGAGGTTGTGCAGGACAAGAATTAAGTCACATAAAGAAGAACGAAAGAGAGGAAAAGGTGAAAAGGATAAGGAAGGAAGAAAAAAAGATCAGAAGTTCAGTAGAGCTAATCAAAGAACAAAAAGATAATTAAAAAAAAGAGAACGAAAGCAAAAAAAGAAAGAAAAACGCATACTCACGTATCCCTAAAATAAAAATTATAAGAGGAAAAAAAAGTTACTGGAAAACAATTTTTTTCAAAACAGGCAAAAATTAAAGATTAAAAAAAGTTTTAGCAAAGAAAAAAAAAATTTTTTTTGTATAAGGTTCCAAAAAAAAAAAAGAAGAAGAAAAAGAAAAAAGAAGTTCTTTGATTATTTTGGGAGGGGTGGGAAAAATCCTGTATCTCCCTTGTGTCTGTAACCAGTCTCTTGTTGGAGTCTCTGGTCTGCTTGTGGTCCTGTGGCTTGGTTGGTTTCTTAAGTCAGTTTGTTCGAACAGGCAGAAAAATGCTCTGCTTTACCCAGGATTTTGCGATCCTCCTCTCAGGCTAGTTCAATGGGAGGCAGATCTGCTTTGAGTATCACCAAAGAGGGGGATTCAGTGATGAGGCTAGGTTCTGGGTAGAGTTGAGGCCTTTCAACAAACAGTAGCTTTTCCCGGAGGCTAGTTTGTGAAAAACTCACAGAGCCCAGCCTGGAGCCATTCTCAGGATTTCTGTTTACTGAATTTCAATTGATTGTCCAGGCTGCTAGAGAGAGGGGCAGCCTCTGGCTCTGATTACCCAGTGAAGAAAGCCACTCCTAGGGCTGGCGCCCAAGCTGGTTGACTTTTTCCTGGGTAGAGCTGAGTCTGGCAGGTCATGCCATCGTTAAGTTCTTGTGACCTGCTGAATGACCCCTTTTATTCCGAGGCTTGAGTTGGAACTAGCAACTCCACCGAGCTTTGTCGGTTTCCAAATAGGAGATCTCCAGTACTGGTGGGAGGGAGGGTTTTCCTTCCTTCCTCTGCTCCCTGAGAAGGAGTGAGGACGTCAGGCTTCTACTCACGCCGAGTCTTGGTTCCTGGGTCGTCTCTGGTCTGCGAACTGCAGGATGAAGATGTCAGCTCCTTGTCGGTTCTTGCTGGTGTTTAGTAGAATCTGCTCACCTGCTGCGTCTGGCTCCTTCGTCCTGGACTCTCTGTGGGTCAGGTATGGTGTCTGCGGTCGCTGCCACCACTGCTGCCACTGCCTCTGTGGCTTCTGGCAAGAGCTCAGATCTATCTCCTTGCGTGGATTGTCCTTCTCTGGCTTGACTCTCTGTCCTGTGATGGCATACTTGGTGTGATTCTCTGGCTTAGGACTGTTCACTGGAACTCTAAAACTGCTTTCTACGCGAGAGCTTGTTTAGACTCTAGCTTCTCCTCCGCCATCTTCCCAGAATCTCCTTCCCTTTTGTATAATTTTAATGCTAAATTTAAGAATGCTTCATCTCCAAAATTATCAAGACATCTTCCTTTGCTTTTCATTTTCATAACTCTTTTTGTTTTATATACGTTTTAATCCTGCTAGAAGTTCATATTTGAATAAATTTTTATGTGTAAGTAAATGTTCACTTTTTAATTTGCCCAAATTCTGTCTAACCTATCACCACTTATTAAAGAGAATGTCATTCCACAAATATTTGGTTTAACCCTTATTAAATATTCCTTGATAATATTTATGTGGATCTAATCTGGTGCCCTACAGACACTTTGAGCTGTATAATCTTTCCTCTACAAATATAACAATTTTAAACTTACACCTTTACAATTTGACAGAGAAATATATTACAGATTATCTTTCTTTGTCAGTGAGTCAAAGATTGCTAGTCAGGTGTTTTTAGAAATTGTCATAAACATAAATAAAACTGTGAAGCTGGCCACTCTTGGCTCCTGCTTTTAATTCTAGCTGCATAGGAGGCTGAGATCTGAGCATTGCCATTCAAAGCCAGGTGGAACATGATTGTCTTTAAGACTCTTATGTCCAATTAACCACCAGAAAACTAGAAGTGGCACAATTGCTCAATGACTAGAGCATTCACTTTGAAATGATTAGCAGAGGGACAGCGCCCAGGACCAGATTTCAAGCCCCATGAATGATGATAAAAAAGGCAGGAGACAATTTATATGTTTGCTCAAATGTATCCTCCATCCCACAAAAAAATGTATGTCTCCATTTATTTAGATTTTTGCTTTTATATTCATTATATTATAATTTTCAATGACAGTGGGTGAACACACTTTAACACAGTTTGACGATGTGTGAAGATAGCACAAAGAAATTCACAGAAAACAGTTGAAACATAAAAGGCAATGGGAATGGAGAAAGAGAAACGGGTTAATCAGGCCCTTCATCAATATGTGCGAGTGGAAAATATTTCAATAAGATTTCTTCATACAATTAATATACACCAATTCATAAATATCTTCCAAAGGCTTTGGTATTCAAGCATGATATAAAGGATAAATACACATTCTGTGGTGAAATGAAAGAAAGATAGATGAGAAAATACATACTTATAGTGATTGTGTAAATAAACTACAAAATTTGGTCAACATTCTGAGGGCTCATGGCTCATTGGACTAGAAGGTTGCTGGTATCTAAGATAATACTAAAATGTTAGACTTGACTCTATCTTTAAGACTGCATAATACTATTGCTTTTTTAGTCAGTATTCTTTTTTATTATTGTTGTTGGTGGTGGTGGTCATGGGCCTTGAACTCTGGGCCTGGGTGCTGTCCCTCAGCTCTCAAGCTCAAGGCTAGAGCTCTACCACTTGAGCCATAGAGCCACTTCCGGTTTTCTGGTTATTTATTGGAGATAAGAGTCTCATAGCCTGCACAGGCTGGCTTTGAAACTCGATCATCAGATCCCAGCCTCCAGAGTAAGATTAGAGGTGTGAGCCACTGGCGCCCTGCTCCTGTGTACAACATCTTAACCATAAAATAAAATAAAGTAAAATCAAAAAAGGACATGTTTGGCAAATAATGTAAAATGATAACTTACAGACAAATGAAAATAATAATATACGTATATGCCTATATTCATATATGTACACATCTGTATATATGTATATATAGGTATTTGTATTTATACAAATATAAGTATGAATCTATACATATGTACACAGAGTGTGCATACTAATGCATTTCATAAATATATTAAGAGCATATTAATGTCAAGGAAATACTATAACCATCCTGAATAAGTTATCAAAAAATCCAAATACGTATCTCTACAGTAATGTAAAAACAACAAAGGAACATATGGAAAGATCATAACATAGCTAGACATTGCACACATATAGAGATTAGTGATAATAGAAAAAATAATATAGCCCTGCACAACCATTATGTAGTAATTGGAATCCTTATACAATGGTGCTTGGCACTTATAATGATATATTCAGTTAAACATACTGGCAATCTTTAAAATATTACACATAGAGTTACCTCTATGATCCAGCATTTTGAATCATAATTTTATATAAAAATAGATTTCAACATATGTTCAATGAGACACATACATATACAAGAATATACATAGCAAAAACTTTTACAATAACATACAATAAAATATTGAAATGCCCATTGAGGATGTTATACAATTATTCATATGCGTACAAAACAATATACTCTATCCATGAGAAAAATTTACATGGACTTACTTTGCAAATAGTAATATTACATGGGAGAAATGGATAAAATAGACTACATTTTCTAATTATATGAGCTTTTTAAAATTGGCCCATCTGTAGAGGTAGAATATGAAATAATAGCTGCTCAAGGGGAGGGTAGGTTGAAATGAAGACCAGAAGTGACTACTAATAAATACTGGAGTATTTTGAGAGAGTAGTAATGACAAAATGTTATAGAACTGAAGGTGATGTTCTTACTCCAACTCTTTATCATTCTAAGAATCATTGTACTTTATCAAAGAATTACAGAGTGCTTTTGCATTAAACTAAGGAAAAATTTTAGTATAATATTGGGTGAATCAGAGATATAATTTAGAATTTAAAATCACAGAATTCTATAATGTACAAATTTAGTATGTTGATGAATAAGACTATTAATAAAATATGATCTGTGATACATACTCTGAGTGACTATACATGACATTGTGAGTCAGTGAATATTCTACAAAATTATGTAAATTGAGGGATGAGATAGGATTGAGACGATGAGGGATAAAGATCATCAAGATGCATTGTATTGGCCATGGAATGTGGTTTAGTGGTAGACTGCTTGCCTTGCATGTGTGGGTTTGATTCCACAGTACTATATAAACAAAAAAAGCTAGAATTGACACTATGACACAAGCCGTAGAGTGCTAGTTTGAGGAAAAAGAAGCTCAAGGAAATTGCCAAGGCCCTGAGTTCAAGACCCAGGATTAGCCAAAAAAATGCATTGAATTAAGTCAGGCACTAACGGGTCACGCCTGAAATCCTGGATAATCAGGAGGCTGAGGATTGAAGCCAACCCAGGCAAGAAAGTCTGTGAAATTCTTATCTCCAATTAAATATCAGAAAAATCTGAAAGTGCTACTATGCCTCAAGTGATAGGGTTCTAGCATTCATCCAAAGGCACTCAGGGACAGTGCCCAGACCCAGAGTTCAAATCTCAGGAGAGAAAAAAGAAAAAAAAAGCTCACTAAGAACTATTCATAAACTGCTTTGTCAAACAGAAACTCCTATACAACTAATTAAAGTCAATTAAAAATATGATAAAATACAAGTCATTTTGGGAACCAGATATAGATAGTATACATGGGACAAAGTAAATTTTATATCATTTAGTTTGAGTTGAAATTTGTACTATAGTCTTCTTACATCAATTATGAAATTGACAATACTGCCAATTATAGGTCAATTTCCTTGAGGAACAGATTGTATTTTGCAGTTTTTTCATAGGAAACCATAGAGATGATTTTTTGACTCTCATTGAAATATATCTGTTATTTTAAAGTAGATTTGTCCTAAGATAATATTAATTTAATCAATCATTTCATTAGGGTGATGAGGGTCAGTTTTTTTTTTGAGTAAACCTTATCACTTATAATAAATGAGAGCATACTGTGACAGTCTCCTATTAATATGATAAAATACTTTATAAAGTAATTTAAAAGTGGGAAAGATTAATCTTGGCTTCTGATTTTATGCATTTCAGTTTATGTTTCTTTTTTTCTTTTTATTGTGAAAATACTGTACAGAGAGGTTACAATTACATGGGCAAGATAATGAGTACATTTCTTATCAATCATTGTAGCCTCCTCCTTTGTTTCCCCTTCCAGTCTCTTCCCATCCTCCCCCCACCCAATATTCCTCACCCCCACCAAAGTTGTAAAGTAGTACCCCCACCCAAGTTGTACATTTCATTGTTGCAATGGATCCACGTTCATCCCTAATTAAACTATTAGTTTTTTCCCTTTTCTTCCACAAATAATACCAACCTCAAATAGAGTGAAAGCAGGGCTTATACCATGGAGGAGGGACATACAAATCAACAAAGAAATAATCTTTTAAATGTGTTAGAAACAATCACCTGAAAGAAAAAAAACATCTGAATACATATCTTAGGTTTCATTTCCCTAACATCAACTTATCTGATATTTTCTACTTGACTCAGACATATACTAGTTATTGCAAATAAGGGAAACCATGGGACCTATGTTTCTTTGGGCCGGGATAAATTCACAATATAATTTTTCCAAGTCTTTCCATTTCCTAAAAAATGGACAATGCCATTCTTTCTGATGGAGGCATAGAATTCCATTGTGTATATATACCACATTTTCATGATCCTTTCATCTACTGAGGGGCATCTGGGTTGGTTCCATATCTTATCTATGGTAAAAAAAAATGTTGCAATAAACATAGTCGTGCTGGTAGCTTTAGTATGGCCTTGTTTGTGATCATTTGGGTAAATGCCCAAAAGTGGAATTGCTGGGTCGTAGAACTCTATGTGGATTCTTTTGAGGAACCCCCATACTGCTTTCCAAAGTGGTTGAACAAGTTTACACTCCCACCAACAATACAATAATGTTCCCTTCTGAACACATCCCCTCCACCATCTGTTGTTAGTAGCGTTCTTGATTATTACCATTCTAACTGAGGTGAGGTGGTATCTCAAAGTTGTTTTGTTTTAAATTTCTTTTAGGGCTAGAGAGGTTGAGCATGTCTTCATGTATCTATTGGCCACTGTTATTTCCTCTTCAGAGATGTTTCTCTTTAAGACCCACTTATTTTTTGGGATGTTGTTTCTTTGAAGATTTGTTGTTGGGGGATTTAATTTTTTGAGTTCCAGGTATATTTTAGATATGAGACTCTTGTCTGTTGTGAGGCTAGTGAAGATCTTCTCCCAGTCTTAGGCTTTCTATTAATCTTGCTAGCTATGTCCTTTGCCATAAATAAGCTCTGCAATTTCATGCAATGATATTTGTCGAACCTTTCTTTTATTTGTTGTGTTTATGGGTCTCTATTAAGAAAATTTCAGCCTGTGACAAGGAGAACTACGGTTTCTCCTGTTCCATCCTGTAATATTTTCAGGGTGTCTGCATTGACTCTGAGGTCTTTGATCCATTTGTTGTTGATTCTGGTGCAGCGTGATATATAAAGGTCTAGCTTTAATTTTCTGCAAGTAGTTATACAATTTTGCCAGCACCATTTACTGAAGAGGCTGTCTTTCTTCCATTCTATTTTTTTAGCTCCCTTAGATGTCTATAGGTCTATAGGTTCATTTCTGGGTGTTCTATTCTATTTTATTGGTCCTGAGGTCTGTTCTTGTGCCAGTACCAAGCTATTTTGCTTACTATGGCTTTGTAGTAGAGTTTGAAATTTGGTATTGTTATTCCTCCAGTACTGTTCTTACTGTTGAGGATCGTTTTAGCTATTCTGGGTCTTTTATTTTTCTATATGAGTTTTTGGATTGCCACTTCAATTTCTTTGAAGAATGAGGATGGAATGTTGCTAGGTATCGAATTGCACTTGTAGATAGCCTTGGGAAGTACGGCCATTTTCACGATTTTGATCTTTCCAATCCAGGAGCATGAGAGTTTTTGCCACTTTACAAGTTCCTTTTGATATCCTTTTTCAGGTTTTTAAAGTTTTCATCATAGAGGTCCTTCATTTCTTTGGTTAAGTTAATTCCTAGGTATTTTATCTTTTGTGGGGCTATTACGAATGGAGTTGCTTTCCTAATTTCATCCACACTTTTCTCATTGTTGGCATACAGAAAATTCATTGATTTTTTTTTTATTTTTATTGTGAAAATACTGTACAGAGGGGTTACAATTACATGGACCAGATAATGAGTACATTTCTTATCAAGCATTGTTGCCTCCTCCTTTGTTTCCCCTTCCCATCCCTTCCCATCCCTCCTCCGCTCCAGCTAATCCTTCCCACCCTCTACCCACCAAAGTTGTAACATTCGTTTTCGACATAACAACTTGTACTTCTCATTGTTGCAACGGGTCCACCTGTATCCTTATTTAAACGTCTTGTTTTTCACCTTCCCCTCCAAAAATTTTACCGACATCTAATACAGTGAAAACAGGGGTTATACTGTGGGGGAGGGACATACAAAACAACAAAGAAATAATCTTATAAATGCATTAGAAACAATCACATGAAAGAAAAAAACATTTGAGTACCTGTCTTAGGGTTCATTTCCCTAACATCAACTTTTCTGACCTTTTCTTCTTGAAAGTCATTGATTTTTGAGGGGTAATTTTATACCTTGCTACCTTGCCAAAGTTTTGAATCAGCTTGAGTAATTTGGGAGTGGAGTCTATGGGATTTTTTAAATACATGATCATGTCATCTGCAAAGAGGGAGAGTTTTACTTCTTCTTTCCCTCTTTGGATCCCTTTTATGTTTGCATCTTGTCTTATTGCTGTAGCTAGGCATTCTAATACTAGATTGAAGAGCAGTGGGGACACTGGGCAACCTTGTCTCGTTCCTGAGTTAAGAGGAAATGGCTTTAATTTTTCCCCATTAAGTATAATGCTGGCTGTAGGTTTGTCATATACAGCCTTTGTTATATTGAAGAATGTCCCATGGATTCCTAATTTTTCCAAAACCTTCATCGTAAAGGAGAGTTGGATCTTGTCAAATGCTTTTTCTGCATCTATTGAATAACCATGTGGTTCATATCCTTGCTCCTCTTGATGTGATGAATTCTATTAATTGATTTGCGTTTATTGGACCAGCTTTGCATCCCTGAAATGAATAGTGTTTGATCGTGGTGTATGATTTTTTGGATGAAATGTGGAAGTGGATTGGCCAAAATTTTGTTGAGAAATTTTGCATCAATGTTCATCAAAGAAATTGGTCTATAGTTCTTTCTTTGAGTCTCTACCTGGTTATGGGATGTGTGTTATGATGGCTTCATAGAATGAGTTCAGTAGTGAACTTTCTCTTTCAATTTCATTGAAGAGTTGGAGGAGTATTGGTCTGAGCTCTGCTTTGAATGCCTTGTAAAATTCTGCTGTAAAACCATCTGGTCCTGGGCTTTTCTTAAATGTGAGATCTCTTATTGCTATTTCTATTTCAATGCTTGATATGGGCCTGTTAAGATGATTTAACTCATCTTGGTTTAGTTTCGGTGTGTCAATATTTGCTAAGAAAAGGTCCATTTCTGCCAAGGTCTCAAACTTATTAGCATAAAGTTTTGAGAAGTATTCCGTTTCCATTCTCATCTCTGAATTTATTTATTTGGGTGTGTTCTCTTCTTTTTCTGATAAGATTTGCTAAGGGTCTATCAATTCTGTTACTCTTTCCGCAGAGCCAATTCTTTGTTTTATTGATTCTTTCTATGTTTTTTTTGGATTGTAATTAATTTAATTCTGATTTAAATATAATTATGAAAAAATTCCTTTCCATCTACTGGATTGGGGTTTGTCTTGCTGTTCATTTGCAAGGAGAATCAGATGCCTCATTAAATTTTTGGTTTCAGATCTCTCCAACTTGTTGATGTAGGAACTCAGAGCTATAAACTTCCTACTTAGAACTGCCTTGGCTGTGTCCCAGAGTAGCTGGTAGTTGTATGTTCATTTTTGTTGAATATCATGAAAATTTGAATTTCATTTCTAATCTCTTCCCTGACCCACTCGTGATTCAGCAGTGTGTTGTTCATCCTCCATGTGTTACAGGACTTTCTTTGGTGGCTTTTGCTGTTAAATTCTAATGTTATTCCCTTGTGTTCTGAGAGAATGCAAGGTATAAGTCTAATGTTTTTGAATTGGGACAAGTTTGCTTTGTGGCCTAAAACATGATCTATTTTGAAAAAGGTTCCATGTGCTGCTGAGAAAAATGTGTATTCTGATTCTGTTGGGTGAAATATTTGGTAGATATCTGTTACATCTAGTTGATCTATGCAGTTGTTTCGATCAGCTGTTTCTCTGTTGAGTTTTTGCCGAGTTGATCTAACTAGTGTGGAAAGTGTTGGGTTGGTGGTGACACATTACCCCATGTCAGGAACATGTGATGGAGTATGTGTATTCGTGGAAACCAGGAATTAAATAAGAGGAGGAATAGGGGTGGGAGAGGGAGAAAGAGGAGGAGGGGAAAATGGAGAGGGAGAAGGAAAAGGACAAGGAGAAGGAAACGTAAAGAAAAAGAAGGAAGAAGAAGAAAGGACTTTGATCTTTACATCCTCTTTTATCACAAGTTCTCAGTAACCAAATCTCTACAACTATGCCCACATGAAAGGGTTCACCTCTTTATGGTAACATAATGAAAGATAATTATTAATCCTAATCCTTTATGATTTAAGATTTAATTTCTAGAGTGGTGGGTAAATATTTCTATACATTGCGATAACTTCTGTTCCTAAATATTTATTTGAATTAATCAGAGAAGCTATTTGACATGGAGGTGGTTATACTATTGCTGGAGAGCTATTTTGAGTGCAAATACATTATATTTAACAGATAAGGAAGCTTCAATAGATTTCATTTTTGATGTTCAAAAATGACTATTACATTTAACTCATAATGACTTGAATTATTCATAATTTTATAATATTTCCATTCAAGTTTTTGTCATCTAAAGTGAGGTTCTTTCTTTCTAGTTGAAGGAAAATTAAATACTATCACAATTACTTATTTCTTAATTATTCTATAGAATAGGTATAATATGAATTTCCTACCATTCAAAAATAAGTTATATTCAAGTCTATAGGAATAATGGCATAAGTCATGAAATATCTTGCTTTATATCATATGAAGATTGATTCAATTTCTAAAAATCACTGTTGACATAAAATACATGAAATTCAGTGTTTCTGTGAAATGTCTTGGTAATAAAACCTCAGAAAAACATGACCAGTAACTAAGATTTTTATATACTCAAAAATGTATGAATCTATACTTTATGTCAAAAAAGTTTAGGTTTAAAAGAAGAGAAAATCATGTGACCTCAGTAGATAATGATTTAATGAAAAATTGCTTCATTCACCCTGACAGAGCCTATTGCTTTTAGCTTACATGATAAATTTGATTAATGATCTCTTTGTCACTTTTGAATAATAGGATATTTCAATTTGTGCAAAGATTCTGTCATTTAAACCTTTGAGTGTATATTTTTTCATAAAAATGAAAACTATTTTTCACAGAGCAATTTCAGGTTTAATTGCTAAATAAATATGTAAATGTTCATTTGTTAAATTGAGCCTCTAGAATTCAAATAATAAGAAATTTGTTTTATTCGTAGATATATTATATCTGTGCTGAATATGGTATCTCAAGTTTGTAATCCTCACTACTCAGGAAGCTGGGGTTCAAAGCCTGCCTTGGCAACAAAGAAATCATCTTATAAATATGTTAGAAACAATTGCAAGAAAGAAAAAAATTGAATACTTACCTTGGAGTTCATTTCACCTAACATATACTTATCTGAACTTTTCTGCTTGTCTCAGAAATGTCCCTCCTCCATGGTTTAACCCCTGCTTTCATTGTGTTTGATATTGGTATAATTTGTTGAGAGGAAAAGAAAAAACATATGGTTTAAATAAGGATTCAGGTCGACCCATTGCAACAATTAGATGTATAAGTCGTTATGTAGAAAAACGAACTTTACAACTTTGGCTGGGGAGTTGGGGTAGAGAGGGTGGGGGAAGAGATGGGCAGGGTTGGGAAGCAGAAACAAAGGAGAAGGCAACAATGCTTGATAATAAATGTACTCATTAGCTTGCCCATGTAATTGTAACCCTTCTGTACAGTATTTTCACAATAAAAAAATTAAAAAAATAAAAAAGCCAGCCTTGTCAAGAAAGTTTGTGAGTCGCATCTCAATTAAACACACACACATTACAACACACACGCACACACACACAAAGCCAGAAGTGGAGTTGTGGCTCTAATGTGGCAATATCCTTGAGGGGAAAAACATCTCTAAAAGATACGTCTTGAGTTCAAATCACAAGAATAACACATACAAAAAATATTATGTCTAAATTTTAATTTTTTTTTGTTTTTTTTTTTTGGGGGGGGGTCCGGTCATGGGGCCTGAACTCTGGGCCTGGGCACTGTCCCTCAGCTCTTCAGCTCAAGGCTAGCGCTCTACATCTTGAGCCACAGCACCACTTCCGGCTTTTTTCTTTTTGCTTATGTGGTGCTGAGGAATTGAACCCAGGGCCTCAGGCATGCAAGGCAAGCACTCTACCACTGAGCAAACTTCCCAGCCCTACATTTTTATTTTTGTTTGAAGAAATAATATCAAAAGTAATATTTGGCATATATCTCACAATTTCTGTGAAGTTGTTTTTAGTACAATTTGTCCTAAAATATAAGTTATTAAAATTAATATTAATCTAGTGTATTTATAATTATTCATAACACCTTGGAGTACAACATTTGGTATTTTTTCTATAGCCATAAGAAACATTGTGAGTAAAAGAAAGAAAGGAAGAATGGTGGAAAAAAAAGAATGAAAGAAAGGAAGAAAAAAGAAAGAAACAAAGAAAGAAAGGAGAGAGATATTTAGGGATGGAGGGAAGGTGGAAATAAGGAAAGAACAAAAGAAGGAAGGAAGGAAAAGAGAAAGGAAGGAAGGAACCAAGGAATGAAGGAAGGGAAGGAGGAAGGTAGGGACAAAAGCAATTTAATTTATAAAATCTGCTATTTAGCCCAACATAAAGTTCATATAATTAACCTTTTAGTAACTGTAAAATTGAAATTTTCATTACTCTGAAAGTTCGCCATGCATGAATGAAACCAACAAATGAAGAATCAGATAAAACCAGTTGAATCTGTTTGCACATGCAGTAAATATGTAAGCAAATCTTTTACTCATTTTCTATACATCATCAAAGAATTATATGCAAACAATTTACATTTAGTTATAAATATTCTAAAAATTGAGGTAACCAAAGTATGTCAATATATTATATAATATGAATACTAGGAATTATAGTGCTATTAATATTACTGTTCTCATATATATTAATTGTAATAATTTTATTATGTAATTCATCAGAGAAATTAGCACCCTCTGATTTTGGTGTCTGTGGGTCCTAATAGTGGAATGTAATTAAAATCAAAGGAGTTCTGTATTTGTTGGCTCAAACGAATAATTCTGAAAGCAATTAACTCATCAGAGATTGTTCAAATACATCAGAAGGTCCCTAGTAAGACTGTACTACTTTTGCATGGTTATCTATGATGTGATTCAAGAGCCACTAAGCAATCATACTTCACTTTGCCATCACTATAATTATTCCTATTTTAAGAAGAATCATTCACATAATTCACATGATATAAGATTGTCCTTAAGTAATTATCTTCTATAAAATAATATCCAAATGATACACCACACTGAATTAAAGAAAAAGTTGCACAGTGTATTGGGCGATGTAACTCCTTCCAGATACATGTGTTGCAATTCTAGTCCCATGTTTGGTGACTTTAGAATGAACCTTTCAAAGTGACCCAGCAATAATGATCCTGATAAAAGAAGCCGAATATAATTACTCTGCCATGTGAAGGTCCAGAAAATAGATTATAATGAACTAGAAAGTGGACCCCCATAAGACAAAGAATTGGGCTGGGAAGGTGGCTCAGTGGTAGAGCGCTTGCCTTGCATGCATGAGGCCCTGAGTTCGATTCCTCAGCACCACATAAACAAAAAGAGAAAGCCAGATGTGGTGCTGTGGCTCAAGTGGTAGATCGCTAGCCTTGAGCTGAAGAGCTAAGGGACAGCAACCAGGCCCAGAGTTCAGGTCCCAGGACCGCACTCCCCCCCCCCCAAAAAAAGACAAATGATTGCTTTGAATTACCATTTTTATAACCAAGGTTTAAGCTCCCAGATATTGGATAATATACTCCTGGTATTTTTAAACCACTTACTTTGAAATATTCTATTATAACAGACCAAAGGCTGACAAAAAGCAAAGCAGCTTATATTTAAATTTCACGAATTCTGATAAAAAATGTTCATAAAATTTATTTGAATTTTATTCTCCAAGTCTCCAGGTTGAAAATATTTTTAAAGGGGAATTGAATTGAAGCTCAACTCTCTATTCAACTATCATAATTATTTTTTTGAATATTTTTATTATGTTTAGTTGTATGAAGGGGTTGCCATTCACTGAAACAGTGTGTGGATACAGAGCATCTTGATCAATGTCACGCCTTTCAACATTTTCATCCACCCCTCCCAATCCTTATGTATCTCAATATTATGTTATGGAATTACTTGGCATTTAACAAAGCAGTTTATTGTACAATGAACCTGGAATATACCACTTCTACTTCTTCACCCCAATTTCACACTACCCTTTGCTTTGTATGTTTCAATTTTGGGAAGTAAACAATGGATTTTTGCCTGTACTTTCCCTTTCAAATTCCTACCCCTCTCACATTGCCTCCTACTGACCTCTCTTTCATTATACATTTACTGATATTTATTTTGTTTGGTTTTGACTTAGTCTTTTAAGAGAATTATAGTATTTTCACTCTCCATGGACTCTGACACTTCAGACAATTCTTTGTACCTCCTTTCATATCATCTAGTGTGTTTACTTTTACATTTATAGGCACCTTGTATCTACCACAAATAAGGAAATTCATGCTAGATAAGTTTCTCTGGGTCTGTTTTATTTCCTTAATATTATTTCTTTTTTTTTAATTTAATTTAATTTTTTTGTGAACATACTGTACAGAGGGGTTACAATTACATGGGCAGGATAATGCATACATTTCTTACCAAGAATTGCAGCCTCCTCCTTTGTTTACCCTTCACATCCCTCCCTACCTCCCCCCTACCTCCCCACCACCCAATCCTCCCCCCTCATCCCTCCCCCCCGCACCAACGTTGTAAAGCTCATTTTCGACATAACATTGTACTTCTCATTGTTGCAACAGGTCCACCTGTATCCGTAAACGACTTGTTTTTCCCCATCTCCTCCACAATTTATAATGACATCAAATATAGTGAAAGCATGGGTTATACTGTGGGGGAGGGATATACAAAGCAACAAAGAGATAATCTTATAAATGCATTAGAAACAAATGCATGAAATAAAAAAGCATTAAAATACATATCTAAGGGTTCATTTTCCTAACATCTCATTATCTGACCTTTTCCGCTTGACTCATACATATACTAGATATTGCAAATAAGGGAAAACATGGGACCCATGTTTCTTTGGGGCTAGCTTACTTCATTTAATATAATTTTTCCAAGTTTTTCCATTTCCTAACAAATGGGGCAGTGTCATTCTTTCTGATGGAGGCATAGAATTCCATTGTGTATATATACTACATTTTCTTGATCCATTCATCTACTGAGGGGCATCTGGGTTGGTTCCATATCTTAGCTATGGTAAATAATGCTGCAATAAACATAGATGTGCTGGAGGCTTTAGTGTGGTCTTGTTTGTAAACATTTGGGTAAAAACCCAAAAGTGGGACTGCTGGGTCATAGGGGAGCTCTATGTGAAATCTTTTAAGGAACCTCCATACTGCTTTCCAAAGTGGTTGAACAAGTTTACACTCCCACCAACAATGAAGAAAGGTTCACTTCTGTCCACATCCCCTCCAGCATCTGTTGTTGTTAGAGGTCTTGATTATAGCCATTCTAACTGGGGTGAGGTGGTATCACAATGTTGTTTTGACTTGGATTGCTTTTATGACTAGGGAAGTTGAGCATTTCTTCATGTGTCTATTGGCCATCCTTCTTTCTTCTTCAGAGAAGTTTCTCTTAAAGACTTTAGCCCAGTTATTTATTGGGCAGATGTTTCTTTGAGGATTTGATGTTGGGGGATTTAATTTTTTGAGTTCGAAGTATATTTTACATATGACACCCTTGTCTGTTGTATGGCTAGTGAAGATCTTCTCCCAGTCTGTGGGCTTTCTATTGATCTTGCTAGCTATGTCCTTTGCCATGCAGAAGCTCTGCCACTTCAGGCAATCCCATTTGTCCAACCTTTCTTTGATTTGTTGTGTTTCTGGGTCTCTATTCAGAAAATTTCGGCCTGAGCCAAGGAGACCTAGGGTTTCTGCTATTCCATCCTGTAATGTTTTCAGAGTGTCTGCTTTGACTTAGAGGTCTTTGATCCATTTGGACTTGATTCTGGTGCAGGGTGATATATAAGGTTCTAGCTTTAGTTTTCTACAAGTAGTTAACCAATTTTGCTAGCACCATTTACTGTCTTTCTTCCATTCTATTGTTTTAGCTCCCTTATGGAAGTTTAGATGGCTATAGATCTGTATGTTCATTTCTGGATTTTCAATTCTATTCCATTGGTCCTGAGGTCTGTTCTTATGCCAATACCAAGCTGTTTTGATTACTATGGCTTTATAGTAGAGTTTGAAATTTGGTATTAATATTCCTCCAGCAGTGTTCTTTCCATTAAGAGCGTTTTTGCTATTCAGGGTCTTTTATTGTTCCATATGAATTTTTGGATTCCCTCTTCTATTTCCTTCAGGAATGAGGTTGGAATTTTGATAGGTATCGCTTTGAATTTGTAGATAGCCTTGGGAAGTATTGCCATTTTCACGATGTTAATCTTTCCAATCCAGGAGCATGGGAGGTTTTGCCATTTTCTAAGTTCTGTTTTGATTTCCTTTTTCAAGATTTTAAAGTTTTCATCATAGAGGTCTTTCACTTCTTTGGTTAAGTTAATTCCTAGGTATTTTATTTTTTGTGGGCCTATTACAAATGGAGTTGCTTTCCTGATTTCAGCCACACTTTTCTCATTGTTGGCATACAGAAAAGCCATTGATTTTGGGGTGTTAATTTTATACCCTGCTACTTTGCCAAAGTTTTGGATCAGCTTGAGTAATTTGGGAGTGGAGTCTGTGGGATTCTTTAAATATAAGATCACATCATCTGCAAAGAGGGAGAGTTTTATTTCTTCTTTCCCTATTTGGATCCCCTTTATGTCTGCATCTTGTCTTATTGCTGTAGTTAGGCATTCTAATACTAGATTGAAGGAAGTGGACAGATTGGACATCCTTGACTTGTTCCTGAGTTAAGAGGAAATTGCTTTAGTTTACCAATATTAATTATAATGCTGGCTGTAGGTTTGTCATATACAGCCTTTATTATATTGAGGAATGTTCCATGGGTTCCTAATTTTTCCAAAACCTTCATCATAAAGGGCTGTTGGATCTTATCGAATGCTTTCTCTCCATCTATTGAGATAACCATTTAGTTCTTATTCTTGCTCCTGTTGATGTGATGAATAATATTAATTTATTTGTGTATATTGAACCAGGTTTGCATCCCTGAAATGAATCCTGTTTGATCGTGGTGTATGACTTTTTTGGATGAAATATTGAAGTCGATTGGCCAAAATTTTGTTGAGAAGCTTTGCATCAATGTTCATCAAAGAAATGGGTCTATAGTTATCTTTCTTTGATGAGTCCCTGCATGGTTTTGGGATGAGGGTTATGCTGGCTTCATAGAATGTGCTCAGTAGTGAACTTTCTCATTCAATTTCATTGTAGAGTTGGAGGAGTATTGGTGTGAACTCTGCTTTGAAGGCCTTGTAAAATTCCACTGTGAAACCATCAGGTCCTGGACTTTCCTTAGCTTTGAAGACTCTTATTGCTGTTTCTATTTCAATGCTTGATATTGGCCTGTTAAGGTGGTTTAACTCATCTTTGTTTAGTTTTGGCATGTCAACATTTGCTAGGAAAAGGTCCATTTCTGTCAAGTTCTCAAACTTATTAGCATAAAGTTTTGAGAAGTATTCCCTTATAATGTTCTGAATCTTGGTTGTTTCCGTGGTGATGTTTCCATTCTCATCTCTCAGTTTATTTATTTGAGTGTGTTCTCTTCTTTTTCTGATAAGATTTGCTAAGGGTCTGTCAATTTTGTTAATTTTTTCGAAGAACCATCTCTTTGTTTTGTTGATTCTTTCTATAGTTTTTTTGGATTCTAATTCATTTAATTCTGATTTAATTTTAATTATTTCTTTCCGTATACTGGATTGGAGTTTATCTTGCTGCACTTTTTCAAGGAGGTTTAGCTGTGTCATTAAATTGTTGGTTTCAGATCTCTCCAATTTGTTGATGTAGGAGCTCAAAGCCATAAACTTTCCTCTGAGTACTGCCTTTGCTGTTTCCCAGAGGAGCTGATAATTTTTGTGTTCATTTTTGTTGAATAGCATGAACATTTGAATTTCCTTTCTAATCTCATCCATGACGAACTCGTGATTCAGCAGTGTGTTGTTTAGCCTCCATGTGATACCGGACTTTCTTTGGTGGCTTTTGGTGTTGAGTTCTAATTTTATTCCCTTGTGGTCAGAGAGAATGCAAGGTATAACTTCAATGTTTCTGAATTTATACAAGTTTGTTTTTTGGCCTAAAATCTGGTCTATTTTAGTAAATGTTCCATGTGCTGCTGAGAAAAACGTGTATTCTGATGCTGCTGGGTGAAATGTTTGGTAGATATCTGTGAAATCTAGTTGATCTATGCAGCTGTTTAGATCTGCGGTTTCTCTGTTGAGTTTTTGCCAGGTTGTTCTATCTAGTGGGGAGAGTGGTGTGTCAAAATCCCCAACAATTAATGTCTTTGGATCTAAGTGGGATTTGAGGGAAAGTAATGTTTCTTGGATAAATTTGGGTTCTCCATTGTTTGTCGAATAGATATTTAGAATTGTAATATCCTCCTGAAGGAGAGATCCCTTAATTAGTATGTAGCGACCTTCTTTATCTCTTCTCACAAAATTTAATTTGAAGTCTATTTTATCTGATATTAGGATTGCAACTTCCGCCTGTTTATGCGGTCCGTTTGCTTGGTAGATTTTGCTCCAGCCTTTCATTTTGAAAATGTGTTTGTTTTTACGGGCAAGATATGACTCCTGAAGGCAGCAGATAGAAGGGTCTTGTTTTTTAATCCAACTAGACAGTCTATGTCGCTTAATTGGAAAGTTAAGTCCGTTAATGTTAAGAGATAGGACTGAGAGTTATTTGGGAGTTCTTGCCATTTTATCCACCTTCTTGGGGGCTGCGGTAATGGAGGTTCTTCCGATATTTCTTGGATTCTCAGTTTGGGTGCTGTATCTTTGCCTTTATTGTGGTCTTGTTGGTTTTCTCTGTGTAGGACTTCTTTAAGAATCTTTTGTAGGGCTGGTTTGGTGGAGATGTATTGTTTCAATTATTCTTTGCTATGGATGGTTTTTATTTGTTTGTTTTTAGGGCATGGCATACATCATTCCAGGCTCTTCTTGCTTTGATGGTCTCTGTTGAGAATTCTGAGGTGATTCTAATTGGTTTCCCTTTATAGGTGATTAATCTTTTCTCCTTGACAGCTTTAAGGATCTTTTCCTTGGTCTGAGTTGATCCAGTGTGGGTTATAATGTGATGGTGGGATGTCCTATTCTGGTCTGGTCTATTTGGGGTTCTAAAAGCTTCTTGTATCTGAATGGGCCTATCTTTTCGCATGTTTGGGAAGTTCTCTGTTAGGATCCTGTTGAACAAATTTCCTAGAAGATTAACTTCTGTTTCTAGGTGCTCGTCTACACCCATTATCCTTAGATTAGGCCTTCTGATGGTGTCTTCCAAGTTTTGGATAGATCTATCATATTTCTTGGACTTGTCTTGGATGGTTGTATTTTCTTTCTCTATAATATCTAGGCTGTCTTCAATTCCTGAGATTCCATCTTCTGCATGGTATAACCTGCTGTCAAGACTTTCTACTTTGTTTTTTTTTTTATCTCTTTTCCTTCTAATTGGTCAGCTTTGATGGCTTCAAATTCTTTGTTGAAGCTTTGTTTTAGATCTTTTAGGAACTTCTTTACTTCCTTAATTTGGTGTTCAGTGTTTATTCTCAAATCACTTAGTTGATTGGTTATGGTTTCCTTGGAATCCCATTCCTTCTGTTGGGTTCCATTCAGCATTCCCTTTGTGGTCTCCCTGACTTCCTTCAGCTCTTTGTTAATGGATTCCATGAATGCCTTTAGTGATCTTTGTGTATTCTCTTCATGCTCTCTCAATTCCTGTGTTACTCTTTGATTAGCTTCCTCCCGTTCATGGTATTCCTGTAGTTCTCTTTGAGTGTTCTCAGCCTGCTCATGTCATTCCTGCCTTTCTCTTTGAGTATTCTCAAGCTGCTCATGCAAATCCTGAACCAGTTTTGGAGTAGCTTCCTCACGCTTATGATATTCCTGTATAAACTTTTAGATTGCCTCCTATCTCTCCCTATCACGCTCATACAGAGTCCTTTGTATGTTTTCCATCTTTTCATTTATCATGTTTGCCAGCAGTGTTTGTAGAGCTATTTGGAAACTCTCCTCTGGATTATTCATTATCTGTTCTGTCCCCTGGTTATCAAGATTGGGAATTGAGATACCCGGCTTTGCCATTTTTCTAGTGTTTTTCCTACTTACTCTGCCCATTTGACATGAAAATAGCACCAGTTTTGTGATCGAACACTATCTTAAGACAAGCATCAACCGAAGTCTGGATTTGCACAGTCTATAGTCTACAGATACAATCTAGTTCAACAGATACGTCTATTCAACATCAAACAACTATATGTTAATGGGCTACGAACCGCAAAGAAGAATTTGGAAAACCAGAAATTATTAGGGTTAGGGAGAGATGTGGGTAAAAAATAGGAATAGATTGGTGTGGGGAGATACAGGGAGAGTTAACTAAGTCCTAATCTTAATGCATGAAATAGGTTGGGTAGGATGAAAATAGAGGGAGAGAAAAAATGAAGAAAGGGAAAGGGAAAAGAAAAGAGACCAGAAAAAATAGAAAAGTAAAAATTAATAATATTATATAGAACAAGAACAATCTATTTAGTGAAGAACGTGAATATACTGAGAGAAGGGGAGGGATATAAAGGAGATGTGAAAAATTTAAAAATAAAAATGCTTAAAATATTATATAGGTATAAAGAGGTAGTACTGCTAGTAAGGAATTTAAGTCTCAGAGGTTTAGAATTGAGTAATAAATTTGTGGATTAAGTGTGTACACAATGGGGGATAGGGTCTAATAATCAACTGCAGGTTTATCTGAGGATGTGCAGGACAAGAATTAAGTCACATAAAGAAGATAAAAAGAGAGGAAAAGGTGAAAAGGATAAGAAAGGAAGAAAAAAAGATCAGACGTTCAGTAGAGCTAAACAAAAAACAAAAAGATAATTAAAAAAGAAAAAAAAGAGAAAGAAAACAGAAAAAGAAAGAAAAATGCACACTCACGTATCCCTAAAATAAAAATTATAAGAGGAAAAAAAAGTTACTGGAAGACAATTTTTTTCAAAACAGGCAAAAATTAAAGATTAAAAAAAGTTTTAGAAAAGAAAAAAAAAATTTTATATAAGTTACCAAAAAAAAAGAAGAAGAAGAAGAAGAAGAAAAAGAAAAAAGAAGTTCTTTGATTTTTTTGGGAGGGGTTGGAAAAATCTTGTATCTCCCTTGTGTCCGTAACCAGTCTCTTGTTGGAGTCTCTGGTCTGCTTGTGGTCCTGTGGCTTGGTTGGTTTCTTAAGTCAGTTTGTTTAACAGGCAGAAAAATGCTCTGCTTTACCCAGGATTTTGCGCTCCTCCTCCCAGGCTAGTTCAATGGGAGGCAGATCTGCTTTGAGTATCACCAAAGAGGGGGATGCAGTGATGAGGCTAGGTTCTGGGTAGAGTTGAGGCCTTTCAATAAACAGTAGGTTTTCCCGGAGGCTAGTTTGTGAAAAATGCACAGAGCCCAGCCTGGAGCCATTCTCAGAGTTTTCGTTTACTGAATTTCAATTGATTGTCAAGGCTGCTAGAGGGAGGGGCAGCCTCTGGCTCTGATTACCCAGTGAAGAAAGCCACTCCTAAGGCTGGCGCCTGAGCTGGGTGACTTTTCCCTGGGTGGATCTGAGTCTGGCAGTTCACGCCGCCATTAAGTTCTTGTGACCTTCTAAATAACTCTAGTTTTATTCCAAGCCCTGAGTTGGAGCTAACAGCTCCACCGAGCTTTGTCGGTATCCAAGATGGAGATCTCCATTACTGAGGGGGAGGGGTGGCCTTTCCTCCTCTGCTCCCTGAGAAGGAGTGAGGACCTCAGGCTTCTACTCACGCCGAGTCTTGGTTCCTGGGTCGTCTCTGGTCTGCGAATTGCAGGAAGAAGATGTCAGCTCCTTGTCGGTTCTTGCTGGTGTTGAGTAGAATCTGCTCACCTGCTGCGTCTGACTCCTTCATCCCGGATACTCTGTGGCTCAGGTATGGCTGCGGCAGCCGCCGCCACAGCCGCCGCTGCTGCTGCAAGAGCTCAGATGTGTCTCCTTGGTTGGATTTTCCCTCTCTGGCCTGACTCTCTGTCCTGTGATGGCAATCTTGGTGTGATTCTCTGGCTTAGGACTGTTCACTGGAACTCTAAAACTGCTTTCTATGTGATAGCTTGTTTAGATTCCAGCTTCTCCTCCGCCATCTTCCCGGAACTCCTTAATATTATTTCTAAGTGTTTTATTTTCCTTAAGAATGGTGCAATATTATTCTTTCTGATGGATGAACAGAATTCTATTATGTATGTATATATATATTTGTATATATATATGTATATATGTATACATACATATATACATGCATATATGTATGTATACATACATGCATATATACATACATACATATGTACATACATTATATACATACATATATACTTGTAAATTGGGATCAATAAAATTTTATGTATATATAATTTGTATATACATATAAAATTCTTGATCTCTTTTTACAATGATAGGCATCTGTGCTGATTCTGTATTTTGGTTACAGAAAACAATATAATAATGAACATGATTGGGCTAGTAGCTTCAGTGTGTCCTTGTTTCTGCTCTATTGGATAAATGCCCATAAGTGGAATTGCTGGATCATAGGTAGTTCACAATTCAGTTCTGTGAGCAATTTCCATGGTGTTTTCCAAAGTGGTTGAACAAGGTTACATTCCCACCATCAGTGCAATACAGTTTCCTTTGGGTCACATCCCTATCAGTATCTGTGATTCATTGTTTTTTCATGATATTGCAACAGGGGTGAGATGAATCTCACTGTTGTTTGGATTTGCATTTCTTTAATGGAGAGAGTTTTGTCTATTTCTCATTCTTACTTATTCTTCTAAGAGGTTAAGCCTTTATCCCATATATTAATTGGGTTCTTGTTTATTTGAGGGTTTATTTTGTTGGATTTAACTTTTTGATCTCTAAATATGGGTTAGTTATGAAAACCCTTTTCTGATCCTTAGGTAGAAAAATCTTCTTCCATTCTGTTCTGTTCTATATATCCTGCTAACTTTTTCCTTTGCTATGAAGAAACTCTTCAGTATGATGCAATTCCATTGATCAAGAAAGAATGATATTAGACCACTCATAAGGAAATGGAAAGGCTTGGAACCAACTTATATTAAGTGTAGAAAGACAAACTCAAAGAAATATAAGTTGCCTGATTTCCCTAATTTGTTGTATTAGAATGTACCTCTAATTCTACAAGTAAACACACTTGGATAGTAAAAGAGAAAACATTACACTTTGACATGATAAATTATATGGGATTCTAAACATTTATACAGTGAGATCAAAGGAGGATGCCCTTTGGAGAGGATCACAAAGGCTCAATGGCTGTATGAATATTATCATATAAAATGATCTCCAAGAAATGATAATGAGAGTTTTTCTATTATTTTGCTTTTTCCTTCTGTGTTCTGATGCTGTTTTTTTTTTTAATTAATTTGTGCACTTTGGTCTTATGTGCAAGTCTGGAAAGGGCAAAGGGGAACACAGAAATGTTGGGACAAAGGGTTAACAAAAGCAGCACTGCTACTCAATAGATTCTACATTGTAAGTGAACTATACAACTTATAGGAGAGATAGGTTAAAGGGAAAAACTTGGAGAACATGAGGGAACAGGTGGCACTGTTCAAAAAGAATTGTGCTCATTATCTGACTTACGTAATTGTAACCCTTTTGTACATCATCTTTAAAAAATAAAAATGGACCTCATAATCATGCCAGAGTAGCTAAAATAATATTAGATAAAATAGGCTTTAAATTGAAAGTGGCGTGAAAGTAAAAAGAGACAAAGAAGGACATGAAATATTGATAAAGAAATCTCTCCATCAGAGGGATATAACAATTCTAAATATCAATGCCTTGAATCCTAGAGCTCCCAAATTCATCAGACAAATATTACTTACCCTACAAATTGGCATACATACAAATACATTATTGGATACATATTGGACATATCATTCTTACCTCTGGACAGAACATCCAGGTAAAAACATAGAAAAAAAACTTCAAAGCTAAATAACTGCATTGACAATCTATGCCTAACAGGTATCTACAGAATATTTCACTAGACAATGTCACAATATATATTCCTCTCAGCTGCCCATGGAATGTTATCCAAAGTAGATGACATCTTAGATCACAAGGAAAATCTGTCAAAATTGAAAAATAAAAATGAAATTACTCCTGTATCTTGTAAGACCACGATGGGATGAAATTAGATCTCGACATCAAAAGACATCACAGAAAATTCTGAAACTCACAGACTGAATAACACATTGCTAAATAATCAGTGAGTCAGTGTAAAGATATGGAGGGAAATTCCAACATATATGAAATTCAGTGGAAGTGAACACACAAAATACTACCACATCTGGGACACAACAGCACAGGCAATACACAGAGGAAAATTTATATCTTTGAGTATGTACAACAACAAATTAGAACAATCTTGAATCAGCACTAATGATGCATCACTACGTCCTTGAAAAACAGGATCAAGCCAAACCAAAAACCGGTAGACAGAAATAATACAAATTAGATTAAAGAAATAAATGAATCAGAGTCTGAAAAGCCCATACAGATAATCATAATTGACTTTTATCTACTAGTAGCTCACAAATTTGTCCAATGAATGTCAACATAGCTGTTTTCAGAGAGAGACTCAACCAACTTCTATGATTCTAAGAAACAACATTTTGTTTGCCTTTTTAAAATAAATTTATTCTGTTGTTCTTATTAAGCTGATTTTTGGATGGATTACAATTACATGAGTCAGGTAATGAGTACATTTCCTTTGTGAAATGTCTTCAGTTCCCTCACTTGTTCCCAGTCCCACCCTCCTGTCCCCACCCATGTGTTAAATCGTTCACTTTCATGAATGTTCAATGAAATCCACTGCTGCAATTTTTTACTCTTTTCCCTAAAACTCTGTGCCCACCCTTCACCTTCTTGAAGACAACAATGAATTTACCAGGCATAAGGTAAAAAAGACTGAATCAGCACAAACTATAAACAACAACAAACACAAAACAAAAAAGGAGTTTTCTGTTTCCATATCTCATGGCTTATTTGGTTATGTAAATCTCATTATATAAATATAATTGTTTTTATCATAAAGCCAATACAAGGATTAAGGTGTGATAACATAATTTTGCTTTCCATTTAATAATGCTTTTTATTTTAATATGAAAGTTATAAGTAACACAATTCAAGTCCTAGTGAAATTTGAAGGCTCAGACTTAAAGTTAAATTTACAGAATGTCTCATAGTTCCATTTTGGCAACCAAATTGAAAAACAAGCATGTTTTATCCTAAAGAATATCATTATTTCATGTCTAAAAAAAGTAAAATAAATATAATATTAATTTAGTGGAAATAACGAATAAAAAAATTATGCAATACATCAATTCCATAGATGATGAGATCTGTAGATAAAATTAATAAAACTTGTTTTGAGTAGATTACTTAAGACATGAAGCAAGTGATAATTTTCTTGTTTAGGTGAAATTGATATAGAAATCAAAGCCCAAAGATTCCAGAGTTCTGTGTGCTTGATACGTGTCAATTTACACATGTGCTTGACTTATCCCAACATTATTTGAATATAACTGAGAACTGGACTAGAATAAAAAAATCATGCAAATGTTTAGCTGTATTTTGTGACTAAATATTTCTCTTTCATATTTTTTATTTTATTTGAAAAATCTGGTAAATTTAAGTCACATCAACAATAATGTGAAATAAACAGTCCCTAGCGCCTTAAAAGACAACCAATAAGAAAAAAATCAAACAACAAAGAAAAATGTTGAACCTCATTTTGCACATGGTCTTTGTATATTGTGGTGCTTTGCAATTGTGGATTATGTGACTATCCCATGAATCTGGGCTCTAATCACTAGGGCTACTGGAAGAAAATTTCAAAATCTAGATCAGCTAACAGAGCTGTGCAGTTGTTCGTAGGTTTCACTATAGTCGCAACTGGACATCAACTGTACAAAGGAAATAATTCTATTGCTTTGCAGGCAAGAATGTGATGAAAAGCGTACTTTTATCTTCTTAGATGAAATAAGAAGACCACACTTTAAAAGCTGACTGAAAGATCAGCCCTTTGAATAACAGTGCCATTTTTAAGGCCCTCTAGATAAATCAAGGCCTTCATTCCTCCACAACCATAAATGCCATTCACAAATCATTGCCAAGGGGAATTTCAAGTTCTATTTGATATTTCAAATGGCTTAGGAGTAACATAAACAATAATTCAAGTTGTTGAGAAAATTTGATTTAGAATCAGCAAACAAATCAGATTCAACTCCATAGTTTAGGAAAAATGAATTAAGAAATATGGCATGTTCTTTGTAATTTAATATTAGAAATTAGAGCAAAATGCCAGAAACAGATTCTTTAAGAAGGAAACAGAAGTCTTTGATAAGATATAGTAAAGCTTACCAAGGGACAAGTAATTTTATCTACATTTTCTATTATATGATAGCATTTTTGTCTGCTAATCTCAGAGACTCAAGAAGATTTTCAATTATTATATGAAAATTGCATCATCATGATTGAATGAAATCAAGGAATAGATGGCTCAATAGCTGGTTGGTTCTGTTAAATATTCTCATTATTTTGAATGATGTGGTGTTTTCGTATGTGTGGAATTATGAATGTATTTTTTGACTGGGCAGGAATGTTTGATTATTAGATCATTGTCTGATACCCAATGTCAGGAACCTAACCTGAGTCAGAGTGGTAATTATGTGTGTGTGTGCCTGCCAGTCTGTATTTAGAAGGAAGTATCTTATTTCCCTCACGGTATATACTTAACTCTATTAGTTATACTACATTATTGACAGCAGATAAAGGTAATTACCATTTTGAAAGATATGTTCATGTTCCTATGATTGCATTAACAAACTAAAAAGTTATGTTTGGCTTATGAGTTTTGTGGAAGGTCAGCTGAAAGTATAACCATTTGGAATCTTCATAAAGATATCATTGGCAATCATTTCAGTGTACACCAATTTTAGACAACACTTGCAAGGGTATGTAATCCTATATGTAAATGCAATATTTATTGATTTTCCAAAGCAACACTATTATAGAAATTTGTAGGAAAACAAGTTAAATTATGGAAACACAAAAGTAATGTGACTATTTATTGCATAGTTTTACATTTTAGTTTCATCAAGTAAAAATACCATTCATTTCTACTGTATAGGAAGGAAAAACCTAAATATTACAGTTTGTGGCATATTTCACATTGGGAAGCTTTGTCTATATCAATAAGTTTATTTCTGTTGTTTCTGCTTTCCTATTCATAATGCTTCTTCTCATAGTATTCTTCTAAGGACTTTTTCTTTCTCCCAGTTTGGGGCTTAAACATACCTCATGATCTCAGTTTGTTTGCTAATGATAGTCAGTCTACCATTTGAACCATGCCTCCAGCCCAGAAATTTTTGTAGTTAATTGGAGATAGAACCTTATGAACTTTCCTACCAGGTGGAAAACCATTATCCCCCAAGTCTCATCCTTCTTAATAACTAGGATTATAGAGATGAGTTTTGGAACCCAAGAATCAACGACTTTTCATGTCCTATGGATTCCACATGTTTACTAGTAATTGTAATCATAAATGACCACAAATTGGGTAGCATTAATACGGTAAATACATTGCCTCTGAGTTGGTGGAACTAGAACTCCAAGATCATTGTTGGCTTCTTCTGAGTCCGATTTCCTTGGCATATTCAAGGCCTTCTGCGTCTCTTGGAGGAGACTTCAACTTAAATGCTACCTTTGAGATTCTGTTTTCATATGCAGTCACTTTGTAACACAATGAGTTTTTTTATCTTTAGTATGATTTCAGTGGGACAGTATCCAACACATAGCATATTACTTAATCGGTAGAAGAAAATTTCTAATAGAAAATTATTTGTTTGGGGCATGGAATTATGGTTATACTTAAAAAATAGCAAAAGAGGTAAAGGTTTTAATAGAGCTTGTAAAATGAGTATGAAGTCTTGACCTTAGACATGCGAAATTCTTATCCTGGCACATACTTAAATTCCTAGCGGTACTGGAGGATTGAACCCAAAACCCTATACTTGTGAAATAGCATCTCTACTACTACAATATCTGCAGATTATAATTGGATTGGTTATTTTGAGGTAGTATCGTTATGCCTGGGCCTTCTTGGACTGCGGTCCTCCTAACACAAGCATAAAACATTGCACCCAGCAAATGGTTAGAGTCTCTGAAACTTCTTTTTGTGTCTGGGCTTGCATGGAACTGGAATTATCCAATTTTTGATACCCAAGTATATAAGATTACAGAGTTGAGTCACTTTATCTGGTAAAAGTGTACAATTTCAAAATATCTTGATATTGCCTATATTTGTGGGTAACATATATAGCTAACCTTAATTTTTCCCCTCTTTTGTTTAGTACTCTGAGTTGAAAATATTGGCTTTCTTGATATACATGGCTTTGTTTTGGATGGAATCCCATCACAATAAAAAAATCTCCCAAAAGTTTATGTCAAAAATCATGGAAAACAAGATTTCAGTTTGGAAAGAAAACTCTGTTCCTTAAGTATAAATGCAGTATGTTTATAGTGTTAGTCAATGCTTAAGTATGAGGAGGAAGGCAGAAATGTGAAAGATGTCAAGTCTCTGTAGAAATTCTGTAGTTGTCACTTTATGTTATCTTCCTTCCTTAAAGCTTGTTTTATTAAAACCCTCTTGGTGTATATTCGTTGGACTGATTGGTAATCTTCTCTAGGAAATGAAGCTGATTTTAGAAGGCTGATGGTGTGGTAAATAAAGGAATAATAAGAATGTGCACAGAGGGGGCTGTGGAGGTGGCTCAGTGGTAGAGCGCTTGCCTTGCATGCCTGAGGCCCTGGGTTCGATTCCTCAGCACCACATAAGCAAAAAAAAAATGATGACAAAGAAAAAAGAATGTGCACAGATATTGTCACAGAATGAGCCAACCAGGTTAACTACTGAACAGCAAAACAAAGCAAAGTTTCAAGTCTGATGATCTACTTTGGAATATAGATAGATAGATACACATACATATACATATATACACATACATACATGAAAAATTAAATCTCCAGTAGAATATAGAGAAACTTCGCATGACAAGTGTTAAACTATATCAAACTGGTTGCAGGAACGTTACAGTAAAATATCAATAGATTAGCAGTGATTTTGCATAGATTTTGTAAAGGATGAAAATTTTTCTTTCATTATATACTTTTCAAATATTCTTAGTATGTTTTAAGTTTTTTGTGTATGTGTGTGAAAATACCATACAAATTGGTTACAATTACATTGGCAAGGTAATGAGTACATTTCTTATCAAGCATTGTTACCTCCTCCTTTGTTTCCCCTTACCATCCCTCCCATCTCCCCATGTGGACCCTCCCCCCCACTCAGAGCCAAAGTTGTAAACTTCATTTTTCTACATAACATCTTGTACATCTCATTGTTGCAATGAGTTCCAATGTATCCCTTTTTAAACAATTTGGTTTTTCCCTTCCCCTCCACAAATTATACCAACATCAAATACAGTGAAAACAGGGTTAAGTTTTTTTATATATATTATAGTAGGAGCATCTATACAATCTTGAAAGGTGGAATTACACAAAATATGCAACGTGGCTAGGCACTGGTGGTTCAAGGATGTAATCTTAGCTAGTTAAAAAGCTGAGATCTGCAGATCCCAGTTCAAAGCCAGCTTGAGTTGGAAAGTTCATTAGATTCTTATCTCCAATTAACCACCAGGGCAAACGGAGTTCCAGTTTAGATTGTATGTCGAGCACTGGCCTAGAACACAACCCAGACCCTGAGTTTAAGCCCTGGGATCAACAGAAACTAAAACATAAATTAAAAAATGGAGTTAGATATTTTAGAATGAAGCACAATTTAATATACTCTACATTGTTAGGAAGACTAGACTTCTGTGTTAGCTTCATAACCTTCCATAGTAAGTGATACTGTCCATTTATTAAACAGAAAGGCTTACTAAGATTAACAAGTTTGAAGGTTTCAGTGTATGTTCAGTTGGTTTTATTGCTTTGGGGGCCTATGACAAGACATGGGGAGGATGTCAGAGAAAAGTTTGGACTTAATGATTAAAAGATAAAAGAAGAATGTAGATGAGTATCTATGGTCTCATAGGTTTCATGCGGAAGAACTTAATCTCCATAAGAACTACTCAGGTACTCTCCACAGTCTGGTAGGAAATAGAAAGTCATTTTTCTTTAACACATAGGTCTTTCTGGGGCATTTTAAATTCAAATGGCAACATCTTCACCAATGATAATGACTTGTCCAGGCGTGGAAGCAACTGGATATTTCTATAAATTCTAATCAGTGCCCAGCAGACTAAATATTTTATGGAATTCCTATTAAAATATTTTTTTGCAAACTGACTGGGTCTTTATACTACATATATTAGATCTGTGTGTTTGTATGTGTGTATTTTGTGTTTGAATAAATTAATAAACAATGTAGCAGATAAAAATATTAGTATGTCCTTTCGTTTTTCTTCCCATACCATGAAAGTCTGCCACAATTCCCAATCAAATCCTATCCAACATTCAAACATTAATGCTACCCCAAAAGATTTGCATGCCTACCCAAGTACGTCTACCTCGTTTAAGATGGCCATGGCATTGGAAAATTTTAAGTCTTCAATTACGTTGTCACCAAGGAAACAACATACAATATTTCTTTTAAAAATTCCTAAATTTTTGAACAGTTTAGCCAGAAAATTGAAAGAATATACTTTATTGGATTTAATTTAAATATTTAGTTACTTAAATGTATGTTCTATATCTACAACTTAGAGCCCTATTAAACTACATAATTGCAAAACTCATCTATTACCATCTTCCATGAAGACAGTCCTTGCTGAAAACAAACCAGATGTGGTAAACAAATTAATATGTATGCCATTGTCAAATGCTGCTGTTCTAAAGCATGGAAGTGACAGAGCAATTAATGCCTGTGAACAGCTAGTTCTTAGGAGTATGGAAAGTGATTACTTTGCGCCCTAAGTGGAAAAACCCACAGATGTTTCAGGTTGTGCTTCATTGTTGGCATTTGTGAGATATATTTTGGAAAGCACTATGAATGAAAGCATGCTATTTCATAAAACTTTTCTGAAGGAAAACTTATAGAAGCAAACCAAAGAATGGGATTTTTTTCCTTAACAAATGCTTTCTGGGTATATTGTGCTATACAATATAATGATGAAATGATCATTTCTTTGGAAAAGTAATGAAAAACACTGTCACCTGTTGAATTTCTTTTTAAAGTATCTTAAATGACAAGGATGAGGAAATTTAAATGGGTTCATATTATCCAGTATTACTTTAATCTTATATTAAATGTTAAAGCAAACTGACAGAGTATTAGTCCATCAAGATTTACAGAGTAAGTTTCTGGCATATATTTTCTTTTGTTCCTCTTTTTTTTTGAGGGGGGGATGTTATAAATATATTTTTTCAAAAAGGCAACTTGGTCTTACCATTACCCACAAAATTCATGCTGTTATAGAATCAGAGTTTTTTTTATTAATTTAAGACAATACTAGGTTCATTTTATGTCAACACAAAATATAAAAACCAATGACATTTTCACTGTACATCCACTAATAAAAAATCATAAATTAATAAAGTAAAACTCTATGTCAATTTTTTGCCAGTTGTGGGCCTTGAACTCTGGGCCTGGGCACTCTGCCTCACCTCTTCAGCTCACAGCTGCCACTGTACCACGTGAACACAGTGCAGTTTCTGGTTTTAGGTGGTTTGTTGGAGATAAGAGTCTCACAGACTTTTCTGCCCAGGCTGGCTTTGAAAAACTATCCTCAGATCTCAGACTCCAGAGTCCCGAGGATTACAGGAATGAGACAACAAAGCCCAGATCCAAGTCAATTTTTAAAAAGCAAGCTTTGAAATTTCTGGTTTTTCCAATAAACAATTTTATTTTTTCAGCATTACTTTATAAAACTATGAGTTATTTTTAGACGTAACTGGGATTTTTTAAACTATTCAAATATAATTTTTACTATTACTCAGTATCTCACAAAAATCCACTATCATTGACTTTGTACAAAGTCAATTATTACATACTATCTTACACACTATTATTATTACATTCAATATTGCATATAGTGTAAAGTGAAAATAGTTTGCACCATTTTATATAAATTACTAGGTATTATTTTAACTTTATAAACTCACATCTGTGGTTTTACACTAAGGCAAAGATAGATTTTAGAATTAAAATAAAATATGAATGTGTAGTGTTTCCCAATTGTGTCCCAATTAAAAAAAAATTCTGAGTTCCTACAGACAAAATTATTTTCCTTTCACTAAAGCCTTTGAAGTAATACCTTTGGAACTAGTGAGGAAAAGGAAGCAGAATTCAACTCACATCAATCAATGTCTCTGTTATTTTTCTACCCCCTTCACTAAGACCTGCCCGCTCCCACTTTTCAGTGTCTCTCTTAGAATTCTATTTGGGAAAGTTCTAAATCACGGATTTTTTTATACTTCCTGTAATATGAAACAAAATATATACACAAAACTCTTGAAATAAAATGCACATATATGTTAAAGTCACCACAGCTGGAAAAACAACCAAGAAAGTGGAACTCCCCCAGGAACAAAAACATGTTGGGCCCAGTTTTTTTTTAAGTACAAAACCTCAAATACATGTTAATTTGAGTAAAGATATAATTATAACTGTGTCTCAGAAATAAGGTTGTGTTCATTTGTAATTAAATTCATATGGATGAACCTAATATAGCAAATCCTTTGGATCAAATTGATTAAAACAAATGTAACTGTATATTAAGAAAGATCTGCACATATTTAAAAGGAAAAATGCTATAGTAATAAATCACAAAAATCATGACATACTAAAAAAATTCAGAAATGCAATGAATAAGTCGAATAGTAAATACCACTGATTTAACAAGAACAAAATATGCAAATAATAGAATCTGAGCAGTGTACATGAGTGTACATAATTTTAAACTACTCCAAATTACACTGTTTGTAGATTACTGAATGTGGGTTATCTAAAGGAAAACATCAGCACATTATATAAATGAAATTAAAAATCTCATGAAAAGAGAATACTAGTTTCTGGAAAATACTATTTTAATAATTGGTGGTCAAAATGTTTCTAGTACTGACAAAATTGCATACCTATTTAGTTAGATCCGAAAAAGACCCAAGCTACTCGAGCTGATTTGAAATTTTGGCAAAGGATACAACTGTAGCATTATAATGCATGTTGATTCTGGCATGGAATTCATTTCCTCTTTGATCTAACAAAGGAAAACATGAAAGAACATAGCTTCTCCAGCTAAATTTCAAGACCTAACTAAGCATAAAATCAGAAAAGTCATCATGCAAGCCGTATTTCAACTGGGGTAAAAGAAAAATCAGTCATACCGATTCTGTAATTATTTTAATTTTTGATTTTTCATAAAGTATTTCCTTTCGCTTGCATTTTTCAAACATTGTGTTACATGATGTATACCTTGGTAACTAATTTTGGGTGCCTCCTTAAATTCTGTTCTGAGTATAATATCTTACTTCAGTTCCTAACCCATGAAATGATGTTGTTTACAAAACAAATGCTAATAACCACTGTTTATAATGCGCAAAATCACATAACATGACACCAGTAAGTATAGGTTAACATTTTGATATCATGGTCTCATGACTTATGAGGCCTATCTGCATCGGTATAGTTGTACCTAAATTTAACCACTGTTAAAAAATATTTATATATTTACCTGTCTCCAATCAACGATTAAACCTGAGTATAAAGCCTAAGGAAAATGATAAGGTAAGAATTTAGCTCTTCTGTATATAAAGTAAACAAAACGCAGCATAGAGTAACTCACTGGTTTAAAGTCAAGCTATTTCTCCAAAACATTCTAAGCATTTCCTTACAATGTGTATTATTCTCAAGAAGGGAATGGGGAATGTGAGGACTAACCAAGTACTGTCTTCAAATATACATAATTTGGATTTAGCCCTTTATTTCACAATAAGCATTTTTGATAAAAAAAAACAAAAACTGTTTGAATAATTGATTTTCTGGTCAGGTATAATATATCCTAGTTGCGTAAGCCAAACTCCATTCAGAAAATGGTATATAGCACTTAAGTAAACAAAACATATTCAATAAATAGCAAAAATACATACCTATAGAGAATATTTTGAAGAATGCATTAGAAATATTCTAATATAATACTGAATTTGATTGAACAATTTCACATTGACAGTAATTAGCTAGAATACTTTAATGCTAATTGGACAAGATTGTCTTTCTAAATGAGCAAAGCCTCTTTCTCCTTTTAGTTTGTCAGGGAAATAACTGACAAAAAAGGAAATTAACATATGAATCTATAACAACTGGAATGAATTTTTCTTCTTATTACCAAATATTAATTTCACAAAGTAATTTTATTGTTTTATACACATATGTCCACATAATGTTTCGTATTAAATTTTATTCTTTATATTAATTAATTATCCTATTTTTATAACTGAAATTTTATTATGTGATCATACTAACTTATGAAGTAATTGAACATATTTACTCCACACTATTTCTCTTCATCTCCTTATTCACGTTTTTCCAAACTCAATCAGTTCCATCTGTTATACGTGGGTTATTCATTTTATTTTCTGGATCTAGAGTCTATATGTGAGAAATCTAGTATTTGTTTACACAGTATGGCTTATTGCTTTAATATGAAGGTTTCCATTTCTATCTATTTTCCTGAAGATGAAGGTATTCCATTACAATGACTGGCTAAATAATATATCATTGTGTATATATGCATAAATATATATATATATATATATATTACAATTTCTTTATTCAATCAATGATTAAGAAACATGTAGGTGAATTCTGTAATCATTTTTTTAATGGGAGAAAGAAGGATGGAAATAATGGTGTTTGGATTGAGAAACGTGATCTTTAGGTTGGCACTCTATGCGAAACATCCTCCCAGCTGCACTTTCATCAGTATTTCAATAATGCATTATATTTAAAAAATGATATTTAATTACATTTGTGAAGGTGTTCTTTTTCAGTAATTAAGTTATTTTTTATTACAGTGTTACATTTAGTATGTCATGTGAGTATGGGGATGTATGTGAACATGAATATGCATGCATGTTTGTAGGGAAGCTGAATGTATATGACATACAGAATTCAAATAAAAGTTTGAGACCTATAAGTTGCTAAATTGATGTATATGTCCAGTTTGTGGAGTGTGATTTCAAGATCACATTTTGGTAGGTTTCATACCAAATAAGTAGATGTTTCTAATCCAAAATCTTAAGGAATAAAACAACTGCTCTGTTCCATAATCATTCAGTCTTAGTACTGCAGACATTGTAATAAGTGGAAAAAATGATTGAAAGTATGATGGGTCAGTGGTAATCCTTTAGAAACTAAAATTTCCCCAAAATCTTCAGATGTATTCTTTGGATATAAATTACAAATATATTTATAAACATACAGATAAAATATGAACATGTTATATATATAAATATACGAATATACTATAAATAAATCATATATTTAGTTTAAATATGTATCATATATATTTATACATATTTAAATGTAATTCATCTCATCATATATATATATATACATATATATATATACATATATATGTATATATATATATGTATATATATATATATATATGCTTTTCTTTCTTTTTTATTTGGTCAGTCATGGAGCTCAAGGCCAGCACTCGATCACTTCAGACATAGTGCCACTTACGGATTTCTGATGGTTTATTGGAGATAAGAATCACATAGTCTTTCCTACTCGGGCTGGCAATGAACTGTGATCCTCAAAAATACCTTAAGTTCCTAGCAAGACAGCACTTTTTCCAGATACTATATGTGCTGTGAGAGATTTGCAACCTAAGCAACTGTGGAAAATATTGTAACCAAAACATAACTGACATTTGCATGAACCCAGTCGTCTATGACGGAATTATCAAGGCCAATCTTGGAGATTCTTGTTAGGGACATGATGAAAAATTTTTAGTTTAACTTATCTGACCTTTTCTTCTTGACTCAGACATATACTAGATATTGCAAATAAGGGAAACCATGGGACCTATGTTTCTTTGGGTCTGGATTACTTCACTTAATATAATATTTACCAAGTCTTTCCATTTCCTAACAAATGGTTCCTATTTCCTATAAAGTAAATCAAGCAGAGAAATCAGGTTAAGAACTTAAAGAGCCTTTGAAAAACTCTTTTACCTTGAAAATTGTCCTGGGTATGAATTTTTGGAGAAATATCCCCATTCAAAATAAAAGGACGCATTTTTTAATATTATGTTGGTACTGGGTTTTGAACTACTGGCCTTGAGCTCTATATGGGCATTAATTCTCAATGTTTGGACTATACCACCTGAGTCACACCTTCACTACTTCCTTTTACTACAAGTGGAGAAAAGAATCTTTTAGGTTTATTCGTTTGGAATAGCTTGGAATTGCAATTGTCAAATTTGAACCTACCTAGTAGCTAGGTGGAAGCCACTGGTGCTCTACTAAAACTCACTTCTTTTAAGAATAAATAATCACAAAAAGGAGAAAAAATATTTGTTCAATGATTTATGTGTTGTCTGATAAACCAAATCACTTGCTACTGGAAGATAGAAAGTGAGAATTTAGAGATGATTACGAAAGACAGAGAAAAAAGGAATGAAGAAGGGAAGGGAGAGTAAATGAGGAGAAGAGAAGGGAGGATAGGAGAGGAGGAGAGAGCTGAGTAGAATTGCCTATAAGGTATTATTGGACAATCAGTGCCTTTGCATTTATATAGCCAAAGCTTTATATTTTTGGTAGTAGTAAGTTAAGATATAGAATACCAATTTACAGCTAAAAACCTGTTCGTGTGCTTCCCTCTGCACCAAGGGTGCCAGAGTGAGGTTACTGTTACAGAAAAGGAAAGAGTAATCAGTTCAAGTGATTCTGAAAAACAATAATTGACATGCCAGGAATGCTCCCTTGTATGGTGAAATCAAGCATTACTATTGTTCCCTGATCTAGTATTCCTCTCAACAAGAATAGCAAAACCAGAAGAGGAAGGAGATATCTGAGTAATAATCATCTTTCTGTTTACCCTCTTCCCTTGGCCTCTCAAACAATAAAGCCAAAGGAGACTTAACCTAAGCTAGTGGGGCAAATGGGAAAAAAAAGTTCAGCCTAGCTTAATGTGAAAGTTTTAAAATAATTAGGGCAGTGTTTCAAATACTGAAATAAAACGTTTGTAATTATTAATAAAAAATAACTCTAAATTTATCGAAAAGTTAGAAGACTAAAGGGCTCACTCCATAGTGGAATCTGCATAATTAAACTGACTCTTGCTACTATCAGAAAAAGAAGACCGCTCCTAAACTTCCAATATTAGGTAAATTACCTTCGATATTCACTTAAAATATGTGAATATGATGCAGAAGACATTACTCATATAACTGTAACCCCTCTGTACACGATTTTTACTATAAAATGTATAAAAATTCGGAAAGTCGAATGATTGACAATGATCCAGATGTATTGTACATTGAAATGCACATACACATTATTCAACACTGACAATATGAAGTGAAACCCCTTTGCATGACTTGCTAAAGATTAAATTTTTTTTGAAGTTTTAATATTAAATAACCAGAACATAAACCTTTAGAGATAAATAAGAGGATAGCATTGACATATTGTTGAGTCTTGTGCTCCTTTCAATACACAAAAATTAATGTGTCAAGTATGCTGCAAATGTAAATTGTAATTTGCCAATTCTTTTTGCAAATTGCTCAAATTATAGAAAACCAAATTCTGCTATCCCTTCAGTCCCACCAAAAATTCTCAGTTGTTTCTAAATATCTTAATGTAATGCATTGGAACCAACACTAAATTCTTTTAAAATCCTCTCACTTGGACATAGGTATGGATAGATAATTGATGTGTGCAGAATCAGAAATATTCAGAAAGCTGTAAATGAATGCTTAGTAATTTTCTCTCTTCTGTGTCATAGAATAGAGCCTGTCCTTGTTAGGAAAATTTAGGAGAATGGAAAAGGAATAGGACGGACTTCATCATCAAGAGAAGAGGACTGTTTATTGACAAAAGCAGGTTTGGAGGTTGTGTGAGGGAGCTGAAACAGGATCTGAGTTTTTATAGGAGGACTGAGCAAGGAGGTAGAGGTTAATGAAAAGCCCCTAGGTCAAGGAAAGTGGAGGCCTTTCAGTTTGGCCCACAGTGGGATGTTTACAACTGGATTATATGGATTGCCCTGCCTGCACATAAAAGGAGTTCACACATACCTGGGATTTTGCCTGTATTGTGTATGAGCCTGGGACAGCAGGGTGGGGGTCAATCCTTCATATTCCATCTTTAGATACATAAAATGATAGGGCCAAGTGGGGAGAAGCAAGTTCTTCATATAGGATCTTTGGATACATAAAAAGAATTGGGCTGAGAGAGGAGAATCATGCAGTTATGAGAACAAAGCAGATTCCATCATTTTGAACCCTGGAGTATAAAAGGTGGAGGGTCATCATGGTCTTTTCTGTCATAAGTGTGTCCAGGAGTCACTGGGGCTAGCGTCTTCAGGTCCAGGTCTGTGCTCGGTCCAGAGCAGTGTAAGCAAAGCCTCTGGCTGACTGCAGTAATCGGATGTCCTTGACTTGGTCCCAGGTTTGAGTGAGGGCTGTTATCCTGTTAGAGAGAAACTTGAAAATACTGAGATCAGGCAAAAGGCTGACAAGGTGGCAGGACTAGTTGAAATGAGTGACATCAGAAAACACAACCAGGGAATAAACCAGAAAAGTTCCATTTGGATCATGAGCCTAAAACCAGTCAGAAACTAGGGCTGGATTTGAGTAGTTAAGGGCCTGGTGAGAGACCTTGATCATTTCCTATAAATAGCAGGTAACAAAGGCAAGAATGTAAATTCCTGTGCATTTATGAGTTAGACAGATATGGACATTAGATGGACAAGATTCTCAACTTGTTTCTATTGACCTCCTGGATCTGGTTAATTTTGAAAGGGCAGGCACGAAGTGGCTGATGTAACATCTTTTCCTCTTATTCTTTTCCACCTTGTCCTGGGATCTAGGTACTTGTGGCTGGGATATGAGCTTTGAACTCAAGATCTGAGCAATTTCCCTGAGCAATTCTGCTCGAGGCTAGCATTCTACCACTTTGAGTCACAGGGCCACATTAGCATTTGGCTGGTTAATTTTTGAGCCAGCATCTACCCTGGCTTTTTGATGGTTAGTTGGGAGATAGAGTCTCAGGGATTTGTCTGCCTGGGCTGGCTTTGAACTACAATCTTTGCCACAAAAACCCTTTATCATTTCCAATTAAAGCAACAAGGGGATCAGTGAGAACAAGTAGAGTTTATGTGCACCCTGCCAAGAACTGATCAACAAATACTTGCCAGAACTCTGCAATGACAAAATTCAATAGATGGGATGAGAGTTTGAGCATAGCTTGTATGCCTGGAAAACCTGATAACTAAATTGTATGAGAGGCTCTCCTGGCCTATACATGTTTCAATAGTATAACAACATAGCTGGCTTTTTCATATCAGGATGAATAAGGTTTGCAGAGAGTGTCCCATAAGAGTCTTAGTGTTTGTAAATCTAAATCAGTATTTTACCAAGAATCAGCTGTGTGTGATGAAGTCAGGCAGGAGTCCAGTGTACCATGGTGGAGGTAGGATGGTCCAGGCAGGATCTGGTCAAGACTGCCTCCCTCAGACGAATTGTCAAAACTCCTGTTTAGTTACCTACAAAATTATACACATACGTTAAAGAAACGCCTTTAGATGGACATAGAGAATGACATGCTAGTTTTAATGTTAAATCACAGCCAAGAATTACTTACCAACTTTATTCACAAGCGTCTTTTAAGGCATACTCATACCATCTCTTATACTCGAAGTTTCTGGTGACATAAACAGATATGTGGAACAAACATTTTAAGACAATTCTTACCTCCTTACTGGTTTGTTTTTCATCACAGCTGGCTAGGAGCTGAGTTGGGTCTCATTCCTTTTACTACTACCCTTGAAAAAAGGTTTTCTTTTAACAAACAGCAAATTTGATAGGAAGTATCACTATCAAGACATAGAAGAAGATAACTTGCTACACAGTTTTTATAATGAGATTATGTTGAACATGTTTTCACACACACACTTTTAAACTAAAGTTCTAAGATGCACTTGGGTTTTTAAAAAATGAAAATCAGCCATACGTTTTTTTGGAATTCCAGTGACAAAGTGATATTTTTTTCCCAATATGATAAAACCACGTGGTCAATGTCAGAATAGTAGGCAATACCAAACAAAATGCAAGGCAAATTTTGACAAACAGAATTTCAACCCTTAAACAAACATTGATAACAAGAGCAGAAATCCTTTAAATCAAATTTGGTGATGAGGTGGATTAGTATATGAATTAAATATTTTAACCCTTAGAAGAGTGAAGAGGAGAAGGGAGCAAAGTTGGTGGAATAATGGGGGTTGTAGAAAAACCCATCTTGTGATCTTAGTCTCCCCAGATAGAGTGTCTTGTACATCTCATTGCTACAATGGGTCAACCTGTATCCTTTCCTTGTATCTTAAATGAAGAAATGCTGGCTTGATTTATGTTGATTCTACTTGTGTAGACACACCAAAAAATCACTCGCCAAGTCCAAAAGCACACAAATGAAATGCATCTTTTGTCAGTTGGTATAATTGTATTCTACACATTTATTGACAGGGTACCAATTATTCTCAAATTTTAATACATTACAAATACTTTTCTTATTTTCGTGGTCAGGAAATGCAAGACCTCGGTCGGCATTTTTCACTTTAGACTTATCACATGGGTTGGTTAAATGTTGGCCTGAGCTGCAGTCTTCTATGGATTCACTCATTCCTTAGGAATTGATGCTGGCTGTTGGAAAAGAGCTCAAGGAAAGATGCCGTGTAACTTTATTCATTACCAGGATATTCTCCTACTGTTTTGGTTGTTGAGAGTGTCTACAAGAGCAAGGATTCCGTGGGAAGCAAGGAGACACCATATAACCTATACTTAATGAGATTTCTCGGTGATTTACTGTCACTTGTACTGCATTTGCAAGTCGAATCTGTCAAAACCTACCAGTTTTAAGAGATAAGAGAAGTGCTAAAAGTACTCTTAGAGACAAATATATCTTCAACATATTTGGTTCCAAGCATTCCGTCTAGGGCATATTCAACAAGTAGTGAAACTTGTGTTGGCTGTATCTATGCGTCTTTCTCCATGTGTGCATGTATACATGTATATATGTATGTGTGTATTTGTATGTAGAGCAATATACATGTGTACATATATAAGGGCATATACACACATATATGCATATATAAATATATATACATATATAAATATATGTACATATATTTATTTATTTCTATGTACATATATTTATATATTTCAGGTGTTTAGTGATTTAATCTAGACTTCTCAGCACATTGTCATTCTCACAAAACGTACATGATAAACTGCTATGAGGATCTTTGCTCATTTCCCCCACTTCCTTGTTTTTCATCCCTGTGAACAACTTCAGCCTACTTTCCATAGGATAGCTTTGTTTTTGTTACTTACTGATAATAAAAGAAAAGGGTTGCTTGTAAAAGGAAAAGATCTTTAGGACACAGGTTAAAAGTATCTTATCCATCCCAATGATTCCTATGAGGAAAATTTGTAATAGTACTAAAATTGAACAGGAATTCCTAGATCTGTTGTTTTGCCATTTAGAATGGCAAAGGATAATATCACGTCACTCTTATAACGCTTAAAGAATGCAAGGGTAACTGATGGTCCCTATCATGTTCCCAAAATCCCAGTGGGTCCTGAAGGATAATAGTAGCCCAGCAGAAATTCTAAGTAGCAGACATGGAGCATGAAAGAGAAATAGAGGAAATAAGAGAGAATGAAAGAGAGAAATATCATAATACTGAAAGTGCATAACAGATAAACAAGAGCTGTATGAGAATATTCATACTGCTATCTTTAGACTCTACATGTACATTTGAAGGTATTTGATGTATGATAACCCATCAACACCACATTCCTCAGCACCACATAAGCAGAAGAAGATGGAAGTGGTGCTGTGTCTCAAGTGGTAGCAATAACCTTGAGATGAAGAGCTGAGGAGCAGTACACAGGACCCAGAGTTCAAGCCCCACAAACAACAGAAACAAAAACAAAAAACTAAAAACAAAAACCGTCTCTCAATTTTGTGGCCTCAACTTTGTAAAACCACTGCTTCAGCCTCAAACTCTACTTGAGAAAATTTTAATCAATATTTTGTTCTTAATTTTGCTCTTTGTAAATTCACATGCACCTATAAAAAATGGTATGGCCGGGCGCTGGTGGCTCACGCCTGTAATCCTAGCTACTCAGGAGGCTGAGATCTGAGTATCGTGGTTCAAAGCCAGCCTGGGCAGGAAAGACCGTGAGACTCCTATCTCCAATAAACCACCAGAAAACCGGAAGTGGCGCTGTAGCTCAAGTGGTAGAGCGCTCGCCTTGAGCTGAAGAGCTGAGGGACAGCGCCCAGGCCCAGAGTTCAAGCTCTACGACCAACAAAAAATAAAAATAAAAAATAAAAATAAAAAATGATATAGCCATCCCAGTAACATGCTCAAAGTATCTCGTAATGATGACTTACAAAAAGTTATATTACAACAAGGAAACCAATGCTACAAATAAAGAAAACCAATAAGTAAATATTAACGATTAATAAAATAAAAACCAAATACCACTGTTTCCAATATTTGAAGTGTACTACATATTAGATTTTACTATTTTCTCATATTCCAGTACAATTAAAACTGGCTAAGATTATGATGTTCAACAAGAGTTTTATAGGCTATGAGTAGTCTTTAAATTTACCCTCTAAGATTACTATTTATGTCTCATCTCATCATCTGTATATGGTTTATAAAATCATTTTTGTTCCTGACTAACATATAAAGTAAGTAAGCTTGGCTTACTTCACTTAATATAATTTTTTCCAAGTCTTTCCATTTCCTAACAAATGGGGCAATGTCATTCTTTCTGATGGAGGCATAGAATTCCATTGTGTATATATACCATATTTTCTTGATCCATTCATCTACTGAGGGGCATCTGGGTTGGTTCCATATCTTAACTATGGTAAATAATGCTGCAATAAACATAGTTGTGCTGGTAGCTTTAGTGTGGTCTTGTTTGTAAACATTTGGGTAAATGCCCAAAAGTGGGACTGCTGGGTAATAGGGGAGCTTTATGTGAATTCTTTTGAGGAACCTCCACACTGCTTTCCAAAGTGGTTGAACAAGTTTGCACTCCCACCAACAATGAAGTAAGGTTCCCTTCTGTCCACATCCCCTCCAGCATCTGTTGTTATTAGAGTTCTTGATTTTTGCCATTCTAACTAGGGAGAGGTAGTTTCTCAATGTAGTTTTGATTTGTATTTCTTTTATGGTTAGGGCAACGGACAAGGGTCTCATATCTAAAATATACTTGGAACTCAAAAAATTAAATCCCCCAACAACAAATCCTCAAAGAAACAACTGCTAATGACTTAAAGAGAAACTTCTCTGAAGAAGAAAGAAGGATGGCCAATAGACACATGAAGAAAGGCTCAACCTCCCTAGCCATAGAAGAATCTCTCGTAGATTTGTAGGTACCTTCTAACTACCATGAATGAATGAATATATGAAACCTATATTGCTCGAGTCTGCATTCCTTTCTCTTAGTATAATTTTCCCAAGGCTTTGATGTTCCTTAAGACTGGTGAACAGTCATCCTTTCTGATGGGTGAATAGAATTCCAGTGTGTGTGTGTGTGTGTGTGTGTGTGTGTGTGTGTGTGTGTGTGTGTGTGTGTGTGTGTGTGTGTGTGTGTGTGTGTATGTAAGATGACTATAGGCCTATGAGTTCATTTCTAAGCCTTCTCTTTCAACTGTAATTTTGTAATTCAATAATACATTTGGATTGCTTTCTCTATTGCATTGAATAATATTGTAGGGATGTTTATGGGTATTGCATTGCCAATTGTTTGGGGGCAGTATTGCAGTTTTCACAATGTTAATTCTTCCAACCAGGAGCATTGAAAGACTTTCCATTTCCTTGAATCTCCTTCAATTTCTCTTTTAGGCTTTTAAAGTTTTCACAATAGAAGTCTTTCACATTTTTGTTAAATTAATTAATTCCTAGTTTTATTGTTGTTTTGTTTTGCTTAGATTTGATTTGCTTTTGAGGCTAATACATATGAGGTTGTTTTTTGGATTTCAGCCTGGATCTTCCCATTGTTGGTAACACAGGAAAACTACTGATTCTTGTAGGTTTTATACCCTGCTACATTGCTGAAGATTAGCATCACTTTTACTAACCTTGGGGGGGGGAGAAGCTATAGGGTCCTTTATATAAAGTATCATTTCATCTGTGAAAGGGGATAGTTTTATTTCTTTTATATTTGGATCCCTTTTATATTTTTCTCTTGCCTATTGTCCTTGCTAGAAAGTCCACTACTATATTGAAGAGTAGTAGAGAGAGTGGACATCCTTTTCTCATTCATGATTTTAATGTCTTCATGCCTCCATCGTTAGGTACATGTTTATTTTCTCTTTGTCCTATACATACTCTGTATTATATTGAGGAAAGTTCCATGCGTTCCTATCAATCATAAAGGGGTATTGGAGTTTGTTAAAATCTATTTCTGCAACCATATAAACAATCATATGATTCTTGTCCCTGCTTCTTCTGATGGTGTGTGCTATGTTTATTGACAATTATATTGAATCCAGCCATATCCTAGGATGAATACTGTTTGATCACAGCATGTTTTTATTTGTTAATTGTTGAAGTTGGTTGGTGAGAATTGTATTGAGAAGTTATGCATCAATGCTTATCAAAAGCTGGGCTCATAGTTCTCTTTCCTTGATGAGTCCCTAGCTGATTTGGGGAAGAGTCTAACTCTAGCTTCGTAGATTGTGTTTGATAATTCCATTTCCCTTTCTATTCCATTGAAGTGTTAGAGCTGAGTATTGTAAGTTCTTTGCAGGCCTTAATTTCACGGTAAATCTATTGAGTCCTAGATTTTTCTGTTATGGGAAATTGTTTATTGACATTTCATTTTCATTACTTCTTATGTATCACTTCTTGGTTCAGTTCGAGTATAGGAAAGCATCAATTACTCCAGGATTCTCCAGGTGATTGGTATATGGTTTTCAAAGTACTCTCATAACATTCACAATTTTGCTAATTTATATTATGATGTCTCATTTTTTCTCTAATTTTATCTATTTGGGTGAATTCTCTTAGGAGCTCTTAGGAGCTGTGCCTTATCTACTCTTAATATATTTACCTAGTTCTCATCTTATATAACCAGTTCCTGTTCTTCTTGATCTTCTCTCTGTAGGATATATTTGATTAACTTCTATCCTGCTGATGTGTTGGAGAGTTTGGCTTGGGACCATATTCACTGTTGATAGTTGTTTGCCTTTAATGTTTGTTATATATCATGCCAGGCTCTTCTTTTTATCATATCAACTAAGAAATCTGTGTTTATTCTGACTGTATATATTTTATAAATAATCAATCTTTTCTCTATGACAGCTTTAAGAATCATTTCCTTGATCATTAATGATCCTCTAATGGATTATGACGTGGTGGTGGGTTGTTCTCTTCTAAAATTCTGTTTGGTGTTCTAAAGCCTTCTCTTTTCTGAATGTGCCTATCTCTTTGGATGTTTGGAATGTTCTCTGCTAGAATTCTGTAATATGTTTCTCATCCATTTAGTTTCCTGCTCTTCTCCTTCTTGAGACCAATCTCCCCCAAATTTGATCTTCTAACTGAGTCATGAAGTTCTGGCAAGATCATTTCTTATTTCTTGGATTTGTTCTAAATGATTATTTCCTCTTTCCTATTGGACCTACTTGGTCTTTTACTCCTGAGATTATCTTCTTTGTCATCTATTTGCTGTGAAGACTTTATACTTTGTTTTTGATTTCCCTGTTTTATAATTGGTCACTTTTTAGGGCTTCTATCTCTTTATAAAGCTTTGTTTTAGGCCTTGTATGGACTTTCGTTACTTATTTTCTTTGGGTGAGGGGATAGGTAGGGTTGTTTATTTAGCTGTATCTTCTCTCATATCTTTTAACTAGGCATCCATTTTTTCCTTGGACTCCCTTGCCTTTTCAGAATTTATTTTTCTATTTGTAGTCTCCATGAGTTATTTTGCTAATCATTGGTTGTTCGCATCTTGTTCAATAAATTTCCTTGTAGAGGTTTTGTATCTTTTCATTAATCACATTTTCAGCAGTAATTGTAATGTATTTTGAAAACTATCTTCTAGGTCCCTAATTGTATGTTCTAATGCCTGCTTATTTACTGTGTGAATTATACTACCTTGACATCACTTTTCTTGTATTTTTCTGATTTGCCGTGTTCACTTGGAGGATTTCTTTTGGGGGCTCTATAATCTTAATAGGTGACTCTTTATGTTCTTGGTTGATTTGCCATATGTTGTTTGGATCTTCTGTTGTGATTTGTTTTTGTGGAATTAGGTTTTTGTCTAGAATTAAGTGTAGGAGTAGAAATCAATTGTGGTGAGATGTTGTGATGTTAATACTTGTGGTTCCAGTGACAGTTCGGGCTGCCCAATGGTATCTCTAATTGTCTCTGAGTATGGATGTGGCTGGCTCCGATGTACACTTCTGTTCCTGCTTTTTTTCCCATGTGGACCTTTTATTTCCACACTGCAGCTGTGCTTTTAAATATGTTGGCCAACACAGTCACAGCAGTCACGTGCCTGGCTGGGCACCTTTTCATATATTTCTGTTTTCTTGTGAAGACAGTATAAAATCTTCTTTTGAATTGTATATCTATATATAGTTATTACTGACTGGATGTGACTTTTTAGAAGTGGAGTACCTGCTAGGACTCTAATTCTCTGTTTCATTAGAGAGAGCTAGGGGAATTTTCTGTTGTTATTTTGCCATTGTTTTTCCTATTCCTCAGATATATTTTATATATTGTTGATTTTTTTCACATAATTAAGGATTTGTGGTGGTTGTATCAGGTTATTTTTGTTTTTTGTTTGTGTTAGTTTGAAATAGTGATTTCAGGCTTGTATGAAGAGACATTAATAATATGAAATGTATGTTATTACATTGAAAGAAAGAGGAGACATTTTAACCTATTTGCTACAAGTAAATTAATATTAAGCAAAGTTAATTAAAATAATTACTTACTCTTCAGAAGATGAGCATAGTACTCTTGAGTATCTTGGAGTAAAAGACTTTAGACTCATTACAACTGAAGACTTACATTGAAATTACTGGCTAAACTTTCTTCTTCAGAAAGGCAAAAGTTCCATTTCTTTCATATTAGTATTATAAAATCATAATATCTGCATGTTGAATTGTTTTCCTCTGCTATTTTCAATTCCATTCCTCATCCATCAGGTATCTAGTGCTTTGAATGACCAATTCCTTAAAGTACCTATATTGCTTATATTGTGATGTAAATCTCAGTAATATGTGAATTTATCCCTGATTCTCTGGAGCTACATTCATATGAAATTTGTACAGTTTCAACCAAGAAACATGACTATTTCAAAGTTTTCTGTTTTAATCAATAAACCCATTTTCTTTAGAAATATGTTCTCATCTTTTATATTGCTCCAGCATACATCATGTATTATTAGTACTTTTACTGAAATAAATATAAACTATGGAACATGAAGACAACCGCCTCCCCCTTATCACTTTAAAGTAAATCCTTGAGGACTATTTTATATATAAAAATAAAAAAGTGCAATGCACCTGTTTATACATTAATAATCTAATGGTTAAGTCAATTAGACACAAGAACTACCATACCATATCAAGTCTCAATTTACTTAAAGGCACCAAAACATTAGTGTTCATGAATATCAGTTTTAGAAAATGACTAGTCACAACAAAGTTTATATTATGTTTCAAATTTAAAAAATGAAAATTGAACCCAGATTTGTTGTCAATATCTTGTTTTCAGTAATACATTTATTCAGCAAACAGAGAAACCAAAAATAAGGGTACGTCACATAGACGAATTCAGGAAAATCAGGGATAATGGAAGTACAGTGTATTTCATAATATCAATATTTGAGATCAATCGGTATAATGATTCCTGTTATGGAACAAGATAGATTCAGAGTTAACAGTGAGAAAATCTGTAGGGTTTAGGAAAACCTGCAATTTATTTGAAGAATTACAAGTGGAATTTCAGCTAGGATGACACAGCGAGCATTTTACATAAATTTTAGAATTGGGATACTATTAGTGTCAAGGTTATCATTAAGATTCTAGACATGGTTAGGGTTAGAGTGCAGGAGAAAAAAATGATGCTCAAATTGTAGGTAAATTTTAGAATAAGCATGGTAAGAATTAGAATGAATGTGAACTAGAGTATTGCTATTAATATTAGAATCGACTTACAATTAGGTGTATGGTTATTCTCAATGTTCCAGTTAAGAAAGATAAAGTTTAGGGTTGAAAATGACTAAGATATTGGGAAAAAAATTGAAGCTTATGTTTAGAAGGCTTGTTTGAATGAAGTTAGGATGAGTGAAAACTAGTTTACTTGTGTTAATGTTAGTATTGACATATAATTTTACAAACATTAGGGTCAGTATTTTGTTCTGATTATGATTAGTGTTATGAATAGGAAAGACTTTACTATAAAATTTAGTTTCCAAGCCCGGCACCTGTGGCTCTCTCCTGTAAGAGGCTGAGATCTGAGGATCAAAGTTCAAAGCCAGCCTTGGCAAGGAAAATCCGTGAGATTCTTATCTTCAATAAACCACTAGAAAACCGGAAGTGGCGCTGTGACTCAAGTGGTAGAGCGCTTGCCTTGAGCTAAAGAGCTGAAGGATAGCACCAAAGCCCAGAGTACAAGCCCCATGACCGACCAAAAAAAAAGAAAATTCAGTTTTCACTAACAAGTAGAAGCAAAAATGTGGGACTGATTAGTAACTAGAGCATTATCATTATATTTATTTCTCAGTGATCATTCTTGTAATGATTAATGAGAGTTTTCCAGCCAAGTTTAGGTTGAGAATTAGCATTAAATAATGGACAAGATGGTAAGTAAATCTGAAACTGTTTTAGGGAACAGAAGTTTTGGAAAAGGTAGAATCAATGGAAACTACAGTGTCTTTCCTGATAAGAAAATGTGAGGAAAAGTAATATAATGGATCATGTTAGGGAACAAGATCGCTTCAGCAGTAGAGTCAGGAAACTTTTGGGAATAAGGGCAAACTGAAACTCATTTCCAGAGGGCAAACTGGAGTATTCATTAGAATGAATAAAAACTAGAGTCTTTTTCTTAAACATTAGGGTGAAAGTTAGGTTGCAGTTCCAGCTGGGGTTAGTGTTAGTATTAGGGAAATGGAAAATTTAGGGTCCAACTGAAAGTAAATCTTCGAATAATACATCAAGTTAGAATTTGGATGAATGTGAAATAGGAAACTGCTAATAATGTTAGGATTAGGGTATGATTAGTGTGAGGTTATCCTGAATGTTCCAGTTAGGGTTCGGGTTAGAAAAATGGCAAGATATTGAGTAAAACTATGAATTACTTTAAGAAAGATGAGCTGAATCAAAGATAGGATGAATAAAAACTTACGTATTTGTGTGGCTTTTAGAATCCAAAGGCAATTGGTTCTAGAGTTAGGGTTACTTTTCTAATTTATGAACTAATGAAGTAAAAGCACAATTATTTCTTATAAACCAGGACAGTCACGATTTTGGGGAACAAACTCAAATTTCTACATGAAAATATGTCTTAAAATATTTTTCAACCAGGATTAAATAATAGTGAACAAGATGTCATTTGTTAAAATTAGGTAAGTTAATAATACAACTTTCAAAAATATCCAAACACACATAGGCTAAAAACTCAGACATGCTATTGGGAAAAGAGCTATTTTTACTTCCTCTAGCAGGGAAATTCTGTGTGTGTGTGTGTGTGTGTGTGTGTGTGCACCTACCACAGGTCTTCAACTCAGGCCTGGGTCCTGTCATCAGCTTATTCTGTGCAAGGAAGGCACTAAACCACGTAGCCACAGGTCTTCTTATGGCTTTTTAGTAGTTAATTTGAGATACATATCTTATGGATTTTCCTGTCTGGACTTAATCTTCTGATCCCCAGCAATCCTTCCGTTAGTGTTACTGTGGTGCTACCACAAAGTGACAGCTCACTAAACTGGGAGCAATATAGAAGTACTTGTGCAAGATACAAAGTAACCAGTTCATTAATTTGGTAGCAACAGAGGATCACATTAGATTGCCTTCAAACACATTGTTTCTGATGAGTTTATTTGAAGCCCAAAGCATAATCAAACCTATTAGCCACCTGTATGAAGTAGCACATATTTATGGTGTAAAATATGTACAATGAATTAAATTCTGAAACAAAAGTCTTTGCTGGGTTTGCTTTTTAAAAGAAAATCAGAAATAGAGTGTCATTGAAGTGAAGTCCAGACTGGAGGAATGTAGCAAACAGCAGAGCATCTGCTTAGTGTGAGTCCAACCCACAGGACCATAAAGAAGAAGTAGAAGAAAGTCAAAGTGTAGGAGAAAGAGGAAAGGAAAGGAGGAGGAAGGGATAATAGCAGAGGAAGTGCATAGCAGGAGAGAGAAGAGGAGGGGACAGGGAAAATGTAGAGGGGAGGAGAGAAGGAAGAAGGAAACAGGACCCTGGGGAAGAGCCGCAAGAGGGGAGACAGGAGGAGGAAAATAAATGCAATATAACAACAAGAATTGTTGGAAAACATTTTGCATAAGTCATCTGCATGTGCCCTGGCAGGATTATTTTCTAATCAGAGAGAGAGCTAGCAGATTGACAATATGGGTGATACCTATTGCTTGGTCATTGTATTCTCTTTCTTCAGAGAGTTCAGAAGAAATCCTGAGTTTGGTGTTTTATAGATATACTTCAGGATTTCTTTTTCATGAATCTAACATGAGAAAGAACTAAATGTAACTTCCCTTAATTAAAAAAAAGAGTAGAAGCTATTTTTATTTGTATTATTGTGCATGAAGAAATCCTGGAGATTTCTGGTTCACACAGAGGCCCTCATGCAAAAATATAGGACAAGAGGAAAGTAAAACTGTTTTTAAAGTATAATAGGTTATCATTGATGAAAAGTTTTTTTTGCCAGTTGTTCAGTGCTGCAGCAAAGCTGTGCCCTAGAGCCCTTTCCCAATCACCACGGTAACCACCATTTCTGTAGTCCCTGTGGGTGTGAGTGCCTCCTCAGGTCACCCATTGAGAAGTGGGGCCCCCTCCCTTATGGCGGATGTGCAGTGAGGAGATGTGTGTGCATGCTCCCCAGCATTGCCAGATGAGCATTGCTCACCCTACCGACCTCTCATCCCAGTCTCAATTGCTCCATTTCACCCAGGAGCTGGAATCCATGGAGCTAGAATTGAGTCCACTGCTTCCCTCTCCTCCTCCAGCTCTGCTGGTACTGGTCTGCAGTGGTGCTGGGTGCAAGTGCAATCCCATAGAGACGCCGTTGTAGGGTCACGGCCTGCCCCCATGGGTGTGGGGTTGGGGGGACAGCATGTTTCTACAGAGCACAGCCCATGGGAGAAGGAAGGCTAGGCATGTATTCCGCCCCCTTGGGGGCAGGCAGCCCGTTCACCTCATCAGTCTTTAAGGTGGTCTGGGGACTGGAGCCATGTGCTGTCCCCTCTGCCAGAGGGCTTGTGACAGCTGCAGAAGCTCAGCAACCTGGAGCCCCTTCAGCATCCCCGTGGACCTCCATTTTCTTATCTCTGTGGACTCAGGTACAGGGCCATCCGTGCATATGCCCATCAGTGCCAGAGGAGCCTGGACTTGCAATGCTCCAGCTTCTGCACCAGGAGCCCGAAGCCCCTTTGGCTTCGCTCTGTAGCCTCCTCTGTCATCCATCTGGTTGACATGGGCCCAGCTCTGGGTGCCATTCTGGGGATGCTCCGTTTGGAGACAATGGGCACACTTCCTACCCATGTGGGGCTCCAAATCAGGGCAATGGGTCTGGCCTTGTCAGTGTAGGCTGCACAGATTGAAGGTAGGGCTTGGGGTCTGCGCTGCCTACCCTCCTGGCTTTGGCACCTGAGGCTGGGTTGATTGGTTTGGTCACTGATGGAGCTTTGTTGTCTGCAGCCCACCACAACAAGTGCTGCCCCTTTTGCAGCAGCAATGTCCTGTCCTCGACCCCCTCAGGGTCACCACACGGACCTCTGATTGTTCTACATTGACTGGGTGTGGGTGTCACCCCAAAGACTCCCATTATGATGTGCCAGTCCCCTTCATGGTACTGGAAACAAGAGGTGCCATGTATAATTTCTACTTCCTAACATTTTCCTTCTCTGAGATAAACAGAACTGGGAGATATAAATAAGTTTTATTAAAAAAATATATAACTTATATCACTTCAACCTGTTAAACCACTGTAATATTTTTATCCAGTAGGAATTCTTTTTGTAATTACTTATTTTACTTTTGAGTGTAACTAATGTAATATATTTTGTGTGTAATTTACTATTCTAGTATAACTTCATTTGCACTGCTTACATACTTTTTTTAATTCTGAGATTTAATCATGTGATTTTTGGGTAAGAGTTTTGTTGTACTTTTATTTCAGATTGCCATAATGGCCTTGTAAATACAAACAATAAAATCCATTCTTGCTATTATCAAGTCCAATGATTTTGGAGACTACAGACTCTAGAATATAGCATTATATATCATACATTAATGTGTATCACTTTGTTTAAAACTGCTCCATAATATAATTAGTAATTTAGGTTGAAGCCACTTCATCTTGCATGCTGGTCCCTCTGGTGAAGTAGGACCCTAGTGTCAGCTTACCCAACTCGGGCCCTTGTGGGCACCTCTCCTGGGACTGTGGGAGAAGATCAGGATGTAACTACTGTTGGGCTAAGGCAGCTACCCGGCAGCGGCTGCATGAATGACACAGTGCCACTGACTCACATGTAGCACCCATGTGCCCCTTGGGCCTGGGCCCTGAGAATCCGCCCCTGGGAGCACACACACACCGTGGGGCGGTGACTGCCCACCTAGGAAAGAGTGAAGACCAAACAGAAGCCACATTACAGATCGGCTTGTACAGTATTTATTCTCCATAGAGCAGGGGACAATTCTGCTCCGCTGTGGGGAGAAAACAAGAAAGACAGGCCCAGGCAGACTGAAGCTAACTTTTGTACTCAGGCTGACAAGGAAACTTTCCTCCATGCACTCTCCAGCAGGAAGCCCTTCCATGCTCCTTGTCCATGTAGTAGATGTCAGGGACACTCACGTCTAGTACACCTGGCTGCTCTTTTGGGTTTGTTTGTTAAGTAATATAGAGTCATTAATATATATTAATATATAGAGTTATATTCTGGGTTTTTGTAAAATGTCCTGTATCTAACCATTTGCCATGTTTCGTTTTTGTACTTTTTCTTGTAAATGCATTGTGAAATTTGTGTTTTAGGAGTTGAGATTCAAGAGAAGTTGAAGAGGAGTAGAGAGAGCAGACATTTTTATCTCATTCCTGAATTTATAAGAAATAGCTTTAACTTTTCACCAGGAAGTATAATGCTGGCTGCAGGTTTGTCAATCCTCAGCAGAAAGAACAGCACTGGAGCAATATCAGTTCCAAATTTAAAACACTACTAAAAAGCCATAGTAATAAGAACAGCTTGGTACTGGCACAAGAACAGACCTGAGGACCAATGGAATAGGATTGAAGACTCAGAAATGAACCCAGTGATTTATAGCTAGCTAATTTTTGACAAGGGAGCTAAAAAACCTAGAATGGAAGAAAGACAGCCTTTTGAGTAAATAGTGTTGGCAAAATTGCTTAAACACCTGTAGAAAACTAAAGCTAGATCCATATATATCATCCAACAATAGAATCAACTCCAGTTGGATCAGAGACCTCAAAATAAAAGCAGACACCGTGAAAACATTACATGAAGGAATAGGAGAAACTCTAGGGCTCTTTTGCACAGGCCAAAATATTATTAATAGAGAACCAGAAACAAAAGAAATCAAAGAAAGTTTGGACAAATGGGATTGCATGAAACAGCAGAGCTTCTGCAAGGCAAAGTTCATAGCTCGCAAGATCAATAGAAAGCCCACTTACAGGGTGAAGAGCTTCATGAGTCATAAAACAGACAAGTCTTATATCTAAAATATACTTAGGACTCAAAAACTTAAATCCCCAACAACAAATCATCAAAGGAAAAACTGCCCAAAAACTACACGTGCTAAAGGCTTAAAAAGAAACTTCTTTGAAGAGGAAATAAAAATGTCCATTAGACACATGAAGAAATGCTCAACTTTTCTAGTCACAAAAGAAATGCAAATCAAAACTGAGATTGCACCTCACTCCAGTTAGAATAGCTATAATCAAGAAATGTCATAATGACAGATGCTGGAGGGGATGTGGCTAAAAGGAAACCCTACTCCATTGTTGGTGTGAGTGTAAACTTGTTTAACCATTTTGGAAAGCAGTGTGGAAGTTCTTCAAAAGACTCCATGTAGAGCTCACCCATGACACAGCAATTCCACTTCTGGGCATTTACCCAAAAGATCACAAACAAGGTCATACAAAAGCTACCAGCACAACCATATTTATTGCTGTATTATTCACCATAGCTATGATATGGAACCAACTCCCATGCCCTTAAGTATATGAATGGATCAAGGAAATGTGGTATACACACACACACACACACAAACACACACCCGTAATGGAATTCTATGCCTCCATCAGAAAGAATGACATTGTCCCATTTGTTAGGAAATGGTAAGACTTGGTAAAAATTATATTAAGTGAAGTAAGCCAGACCCAAAGAAACATAGGTCCCACGGTTTACCTTGTTTTTCCCATGATTGCAAGGACTAGTACATGTCTAGGACAAGCAGAGAAGATCAAAGGCTAGATACATATGAGCATATACGAGGTGTTAGGCGAAATGTACCCCAAGTCAAAGAACAAGCGGTTTTTAATTTCTTGCTTTTGTTTTTAATATACTAATAATGAACTATGTGATTCTTTTGTAGGTTCATCCCCCCACATATAATCCCTGTTTTCACTGTATTTTTTTCCAGTGTTCTGCATCTTATATACATTTTTTGTAATTGGAGAGTAGAAGGGATATAGCAGAATGCTTAAATGGGGATGCAGGGTGACCCAATGTGACGATGAGATGTACAGGACACTATGTGGAACATGAATTTACAATGTCAGGATAGGGTGGAGGAGGGAGGAGTTGGACATGTGGGGAGGGAAAAAATGGTAGGGGAAAAACAAAGGAGGAGGTAACAATGTTCGATAGGAAATGTACTCATTACCTATTCATGTAACTGTAAGCCCTCTGTACAGTATTTTTACAATAAAAATATATTTAAAAATCTCTGCCTGGTGTAGATTTCCAGTGCTGCCCTCGGCATTGCATTTTGCCCTTTCTGGCTGCGTTTAGGTCCACATGCCCAGTGGATCAGTAGTCTTCAAGGAATCTTGGTCCTGAAGTGGGACTTGGATTGTCCAGTGGTGTTTGGAACCAGACCAAGGACAAATCAAAACCACTTCCATGGCATGGCTTCTTCATTCCTCATGCAACTAGGATTGCAAGCAGAATTTCTCTGAATTTGACTCCAGAAAACAATCACTGAATCAAAAGGCAAAGCCGTCAAACACCTCTCTCCTCCCACCATTCCTTCCTTTCTCCCTCCTTGGGAAAGTAGAAAATAATTTTGCAGGTTTTGGCAAACACACAAATTGCCCACCACCTGCCCTGGTAAACTAGATTACAAGTCACCAAGTCATGTAAACGGATAATGCTACATTCATTATTCTGGACAACATCCTCAGGTTGTTTGATGCTTTAATTTTTTAGTATTGTTGTTGTTGTTGGAAGGGGGCCTGAACTCTGGGTCTGGGCTCTTCCTTGAGCTGTTCAGCTCAAGGCTAGAGCACTACCACTTGAGCCACAGCGCCACTTCCACATTTTTCTGCTTATGTGGTGCTGAGGAATTGAACCCAGGACCTCATGCATACAAGACAATCACTCTACCATTGAGTCCCCTTCCCAGCCCTAATGCTTTAATTCTTTAAATTTTTTTTGTCAGTCATAGGGCTTGAACTCAGGGCCTGGGTATTAACATATCCCTTAGTTCTTGAGCTCAAGGGGAGCCCTCTACCAATTGAGCCACAGTGCCACTTCCTGTTTGGAAATAAATGTCTCACAGACTTTTCTGCCAGGGTTTGCTTTGAACGGTGAATTTTTAAATTATATTTCTTCAAGTTGTTTATTGGTGCATTACAGTTTTCCTAAAATTTAAAGTTTGCTGTAAACCTTTGTCTTCAAGTAATCCAAGAACATTAAATATTACATTTAGAAGCTATCCTCTAGTACATTCATTTTGAAATTATTATGTTAAGATGAAATCCTTATTCTTTGTAGAAACAACCCATTAAAGTCCAAATGGGAAATATGATAATTTCAGCAGCCTTGAGTCTTCTTCCTCTTTTTTTTTTCTCCAGTATCTTTTCTTGTTTTGGAACAAGTGTCATGGACTGTCCAACCATTCAAAATGAAGCTCATTCCATTAATTTAATAGAAAAAGAATCCAGAATGCCTGCATCTCAAGGCTACTTTGAGTAAAATGTTAATCTGATAATTCACGCCAGTGAATTTTCAAAGTCATTTTGATAATTTTTTTTTACACCACTCATTAAAGAAGTTCCAAAAAGCAAGAATCAAGAATCATGTTCTGCTTTCTAAAGTTTAAAAAGCTAGTAATTCAACAAAATGCATTCTATTCTTCCAAGATTCCATGGTGAAGAATTTCTCTTTTATCATAGCCCTTACCACTGATCCCTTCCCTTCAAATTTGTAGCTTTATTCAGTTTTCTTGTTCCAGCCTTCACTTTGTTACTAGCCTCAGTAATCTCCTTATAGTATTTGACAATGAAATTCCATTTGTTGTGAGAGCTCAATTCATATTGCCAAAGGCAGATTTATGAGCATATCATAGAGCATAAAATATTGAATATCATTGATCTGATCATTTGCAAATATTCCATAAATCAATATAAGTACCACATAAATGTGCATCTTCATATGCTTTTTAAAATGGAAAGGAGTTACATATCTATATCATAAAATAATTCAGCTCACTAGTAGAAGAGACTAAGCTAAACCTTTTTTTATCATCCCCAATATTCTTTGTAAAATTTTCTTTTCTCATTAACTATCACCTTAGGGCCTGCTTTTCCTAGCAACAAGATATAAATTGATGTCCTTGGATTTTAGTCACCTCTTAGTAACTTTCCTTCCACCACCAGTTATTCCCTCCTGTAAAATACCTGAGGAATAACTTGTCATATTGTGCCTGCAAGAGGTGTACCCAAGTCGACTGTCTGTGCCCACTCTTGCTTTACTTTGGGAATGGAGTGGCAGAGACAGGGGTGTCAGGTATCAAGGAGCTGGATCCATGGTGTTAAGAATTGTGGGAAGCAGAAAAGAGTAGCAGAGAGTAGGATACTAGGGAAAGGGTAATTGTGATTATAATTGCTGAGTTGCAGTGGCAGAAATTGGGTAGCAGCAACAGCTTTGCAGGGGTTGGCGTAGCAAATACAGGCATCCAGAACAGATTATCAGGGACAAAGAATCATAGACAAAATGAAAGATAAAAGTTGTGAGGGATTGTGGGGAACAACAGGGTAACAAGGTCATGGTTGTGCAAACTGGGTACCCAGTAATAGGGTAGAAGCAATGGGCATGGTGGACTGATGTGGTGCAGAGCTCCGGGTTTGCCTCTCCACTTTTGGCTGTTAGATCTTTAGGGAACTAACTCTATCAGCTCATTATCAGTTGTTGTGTTCAGGTACATACCATCTATAAATGTCTACTCCAAGTAGATTGCATTCTTTGGCACCAGCTCTAGGATCTTTGCCCTAAGCATCCTGAGAGGCCACACTTCACAATGCTGCAGAACAAGCTCCACAAAATGAGCTGCTATCACTTCATACAACTCTTGCTGCTCCTCTCCAGTGTCAATTATCATGGTAAGGAGGGATCTGAGTTGTGCTCAGCAGCAATGCTCTGGGAAGCTATCAATTCTTACCCTGGCATTCTGGGAGCTCCCTAGAATTGGTCAAGAGCACTTGCTGGTGCTCTTCCAACTTCTCTCTCTGGCTTTGAATACCCAGACTATTGTACCTCAGATGGGTTACTTTGATGTCCAGGTGGCCTCAAACTTGCTCTATCTTCTCTCTGTAGGTGTTCATTAGTTTCAGCTGCCTTTCCTTTTCCCTCAAAGTAGTTTGCTTCATCTCCACATCCTTTGAATTCTGCTTCATATCAACCTGTGGCTTTCACACCAAGCCCTTCCACTTTCTCATCTACCTCTCTAGCTGTGAATCTGGCAAAACATCTACATGTAACTTCTGTATCTGTTTATCAAGATTTGAGCTGGAATCCCAGGTTTTACTAGCAAACTGAGAACATGGGGGGCATCTTAAATACGCCCCTGCCATTCACTGCTCATTGAGAAAGATGTAAATGTGTTGTGGTCAGTCTCTCCTTTTCCATTTCTGGTTCAACAGAATAAAGTGAAGTCACAATGGATCTACCAGGCAGCTGCTATGTCAGCAAGTGAACCAACCAAAGATAATTTAATGAGGGGATACTTATCAAATGTAGTAGGGTAAATGCACATATTTGTTGGACACTACTAAGGGCTTTCATCAAACTAGTTAATTTCCAAAATGGTAGACCAATCTTAGTCTCTCCCCCTAGATCTTCCTGTTCTGAAGTCCCTGAGGACTTTTACATACAACTCAGACCTAGTAACATGGGGAATAGAAAAGTGAGTATGGATTAGTATTCTGAAGATGTGCTAAGGTGTTGTCTTGTCATGACTACCATGAAACCAATGTCCTTTCTCTAACTTTCACAACATCTCTTTATTTGGCATAACTGGCAGATTTCTTAGTATGTTGTTTTTTCCTGGTAGTTCAGTGCATAGGTTAAAACATTAAGCATGCCAAACCATGAGTTTCCATTGTCCTAGTAGACATTTTGCATCCTAGGACCTAGCTTCCAGGTAACTCTCTTCTTGGGCCCTCATATGCATATGCTAACAGAAGTGAATATCTCACAAACCACGGAACATAGTTGCTCAATGATGATTAGCTCACACAGAGACTCAAGCAGTTTGGGTCTGGAGCCTTTCTGAGAGGCCTTGGACTAGGTACTGTGATCAACATTGACAGTAATTCCTCAGAGCAATACCACTGACAGCAAGTGAGTCCTGGCTACTACTTAGACCTTATGAGTCCTACCTAGGGTATGAACACATGAACAAACCCTGTTTAGCCTATTGAACAGTGTCCCCATCAATGAAATCATTTTGAGTGTAGGAGAAAATCTCCATTTGTAAAGCAGTACACATAAGAAGCACATGATACCCACACTCAAAAGCTCCAGTAGAACAGAGTGTAAGCCTGTGTACACAGGTGGGAAATAGGATTCTAAGGAGTGGGAAGGAATGATTTTAGATAGCAAACTTAGAAGTAATTATAAGTTTCTGAATAATCTTACCTAACTTTCTTCTGCCCCTGAGATCCAATTCAAGAAGTGATGGAGGATTTATGATCACAAAATGGAGCTTTTATTCCCAGGGCCAAACTCTAGGTGTTCTTGTTAGATCTTCCCACCTGCCCCTGATGTAAAGGGTCAGAAAGGGAAAGGGGAAGGGCGCCCCATGCTCAGGAATATAAATGGAGCTAACAAGCCACTGCAGTCTCTGATTTTCTTTCTTTTATTTTATAGTGAAAATAGTGTACAGAGAGGTTACAATTACATGCGCAAGATAGTGAGTACATTTCTTATCAAGCATTGTAGCCTCCTCCTTTGTTTACCCTTCCCATTCCTTCCCAGCCTCCCTTCATCTCCCCATCCACTCTCCTGCCCAAAGTTGTAAAGTTCGTTTTCGACATGACAACTTGTAATTCTAATTGCTGCAACGAGTCCACCTGTACTCTTACTTAAACAACTTGTTTTTCCCCTTCCCGTCCAAAAATTACACCGACATCAAATAGAGTGAAAGCAGGGCCTATACAGTCTGGGAGGGACATACAAAGCAACAAAGAAATAATCTTATAATTGTGTTAGAAACAAATGCAAGAAAGAAAAAAAAAACATTTGAATACATATCTTAGGGTTCATTTTCCTAACATCACCTTATCTGAACTTTTCTGCTTGACTCATATATATACTAGATATTGCAAATAAGGGAAACCATGGGACCTATGTGTTTTGGGCTTAGCTAACTTCACTTAATATAATTTTTTCCAAGTCTTTCCATTTCCTAACAAATGGGGCAATGTCATTCTTTCTGATGGAGGTATAGAATTCCATTGTGTATATATACCACATTTTCTTGATCCATTCATCTACTGAGGGGCATCTGGGTTGGTTCCATATCTTAGCTATGGTAAATAATGCTGCAATAAACATAGTTGTGCTGGTAGCTTTAGTGTAGTCTTGTTTGTAAACACTTGAGTAAATGCCCAAATGTGAAATTACTGGGTCTTACGGGAGCTCTATGTGGAGTCTTTTGAGGAACCTCCATACTGCATTCCAAAGTGGATGAACAAGTTTAAACTCCCACCAACAATGAAGTAAGGTCCCCTTCTGTCCACATCCCCTCCAGTATCTGTTGTTATTAGAGTTCTTGATTTTTGCCATTCTAACTGGGGTGAGGTGGTATCTCAATGTTGTTTTGATTTCCATTTCTTTTATGGCTAGGGAGGTTGAGCATTTATTCATGTTTCTATTGGCCATCCTTCTTTCTTCTTCAGAGAAGATTCTCTTTAAGTCTTTAGCCCACTTATTTATTGGGCAGTTGTTTCTTTGAGGATTTCTTGTTGGGGGATTTAATTTTTTGAGTTCCAAGTATATTATTGATATGAGACCTTTGTTGTATGGCTAGTGAAGCTCTTCTCCCAATCTGTGGGCTTTCTATTGATCTTGCTAGCTATGTCCTTTGCCATGCAGAAGCTCTGCAACTTCATGCAATCCCATTTGTCCAAACTTTCTTTGATTTATTGTGTTTCCCAGTCTCTATTAAGAAAATTTTGGCCTGCGCTAAGGAGAACTAGGGTTTCTCCTATTTCATCCTATAAGGTTTTCAGAGTGTCTGCTTTGACTTCGAGGTCTTTAATCCATTTGGAGGTGATTCTGGTGCAGGGTGATATATAAGGATCTAGCATTAGTTTTCTACAAGTAGTTAACCAATTTTGCGATCACCATTTACTGAAGAGGCTGTCTTTCTTCCATTCTATTTTTTTAGCTCTCTTATCAAAGATTAGATGGCCATAGGTCTGTAGGCTCATTTCTGGGTTTTCAGTTCTATTCCTTTGGTCCTGAGGTCTGTTCGTGTGTCAGTACCAAGCAGTTTTGATTACTATGGCTTTATAGTAGAGTTTGAAATTTGGTATTGATATTCCTCCAGCAGTGTTCTTTCCGTTGAGGAGCGTTTTTTCTATTCGGGGTCTTTTATTGTTCCATATGAATTTTTGAATTACTTCTTGTATTTCTTTCAAGAATGAGGTTGGAATTTTGATAGGCATCACATAGAATTTGTAGATAGCCTTTGGAAGTATGGCCATTTTCACGATGTTAATTTTTCCAATCCAGGAGCAGGGGTGTTTTTGCCATTTTGAAAGTTCTGTTTTAATTTCCTTTTTCACGTTTTTATTTTTTATTTTTTGTGGACATACTGTACAGAGGGATTACAATTACATGGGCAGGATAATGCGTATATTTCTTATCAAGCATTGCAGCCTCCTCCTTTGTTTACCCTTTACATCCCTTCCCAGCCTCCTGCCCACTCCCACCCAATACTCCCCCCTACCCCCCACTCACCAACGTTGTGAAGCTCGTTTTCGATATGACAACTTGTACTTCTCATTGTTGCAACAGGTCCACCTGTATTCTCAAAGGACTTGTTTTTCCCCATCTCCTCCACAAGTTATACTGACATCAAATATAGTGAAAGCAGGCGTTATACTGTGGGAAAGGACATACAAAGCAATAAAGAGATAATCTTATAAATGCGATAGAAACAAATGCTTGAAAGAAAAAAACATTAAAATACATATCTAAGGGTTCCTTTTCCTAATATCACGTTATCTGGCCTTTCGTGCTTGACTCATAGATATACTAGATATTACAAATAAGGGAAACCATGGGACCTATGTTTCTTTGGGCCTGGCTTACTTCACTTAATAAAATTTTTTCCAAGTTTTTCCATTTCCTAACAAATGGGGCAATGTCATTTTTTCTGATGGAGGCATAGAATTCCATTGTGTATATATACCACATTTTCTTGATCCATTCATCTACCGAGGGGCATCTGAGTTGGTTCCATATCTTAGCCATGGTAAATAGTGCTGTAATATACATAGTTGTGCTGGTAGCTTTAGTGTGGTCTTCTTTGGAAACATTTCGGTAAATGCCCAAAAGTGGGATTGCTGGGTCATAGGGGAGCTCTATGTGAATTCTTTTGAGGAACCTCTATACTGCTTTCCAAAGTGGTTGAACAAGTTTACATTCCCACCAACAATGAAGTAAGGTCCCCTTCTGTCCACATCCCCTCCAGCATCTGTTGTTGTTTGAGTTCTTGATTTTTGCCTTTCTAAGTGGAGTGAGGTGGTATCTCAATGTTGTTTTGATTTGCATTTCTTTTATGTTGAGCATTTATTCATGTGTCTATTGGCCATCCTTCTTTCTTCTTCAGAGAACTTTCTCTTTAACTCTTTAGCCCACTTATTTATTGGGTAGTTGTTTCTTTGAGGATTTGATGTTGGGGGATTTAATTTTCTGAGTTCCAAGTATATTTTAGATATGAGACCCCTGTCTGTTGTATGGCAAGTGAAGTTCTTATCCCAATCCGTGGGCATTCTATTGATCTTGCTAGCGATGTCCTTTGCCATGCAGAAACTCTGCAACTTCATGCAATCCCATTTGTCCAACCTTTCTTTGATTTGTTGTGATTCCGGTCTCTATTCAGAAAATTTCGGCCTGAGCCAAGGAGACCCAGGGTTTCTCCTATTCCATCCTATAATGTTTTCAGAGTGTCTGTTTTGATTCCGAGTTCTTTGATCCATTTGGAGTTGATTCTGGTGCAGGATGATATACTAGGATCTAGCTTTAGTTTTCTACAAGTAGTTAACCAATTTTGCCATCACCATTTCCTGAAGAGGCTTTCTTTCTTCCTTTCTATTGTTTTAGCTTCTTTTTCAAAGATTAGATGGCTATAGGTCTGTAGTTTCATTTCTGGGTTTTCAATTCTATTCCATTTGTCCTGAGGTCTGTTCTTATCTCAATACCATGCTATTTTGATTACTATAGCTTTATAATAGAGTTTGAAATTTGGTATTGATATTCCTCCAGCAGTGTTCTTTCTGTTGAGGAGAGTTTTTGCTATTCGGAGTCTTTTTATTGTTCCATATGAATTTTTGGATTTCCTCTTCTATTTCCTTGAAGAGTAAGGTTGGAATTTTGATAGGTATCACATTGAATTTGTAGATAGCCTTGGGAAGTATGGCCATTTTCATGATGTTAATCTTTCCAATCCAGGAGCATGGGAGGTTTTGCCATTTTCTAAATTCTCTTTTGATTTCCTTTTTCAAGTTTCTAAAGTTTTCATCATAGAGGTCCTTCACTTCTTTGGTTAAGTTTATTCCTAGGTATTTTATTTTTTGTTGGACTATTACAAATGGAGTTGCTTTCCTAAGTTCAGCCAAACTTTTCTCATTGTTGGCATACAGAAAAGCCACTGATTTGGGGGGGTTAATTTTATACCCTGCTACTTTGCCAAAGTTTTGGATCAGCTTGAGTAATTTGGGAGTGGAGTCTGTGGGATTCTTTAAATATATGATAATGTCATCTGCAAAGAGGGAGAATTTTATTTCTTCTTTCCCTAATTGGATCTACTTTATGTTTGCATCTTTTCTTATTGCTGTACCTAGGCATTGTAATACTAGATTGAACAGAAGTGGAGAGAGTTGACATCTTTCTCTTGTTCCTGAGTTATGAGGGAATGGCTTTTGTTTTTCAACATTAATTATAATGCTGGCTGTAGGTTTGTCATATACAGTCTTTTTTGTATTGAGGAATGTTCCATGGATTCCTAATTTTTCCAGAACCTTCATCATAAAGGGGTGTTGGATCATGTCAAATGCTTTTTCTGCATCTATTGAGATAACCATGTAGTTCTTATCCTTACTCCTGTTGATGTGATGAATAATATTAATTGATTTGCATATATTGAACCAGCTTTGCTTCCCTGAAATGAATCCTGTTTGATCGTGGTGTATGATTTTTTTGGATGAATTGTTGAAGTCGATTGGCCAAAATTTTGTTGAGAAGTTTGCATCAATATTCATCAAAGAAGTGGGTCTATAGTTCTCTTTCTTTGATGAGTCCTTGCCTGTTTTGGGATGAGGGTTATGATGGCTTCATAGAATGTGTTTACTAGTGAACTTTCTCTTTCAATTTCATTGAAGATTTAGAGGAGTGTTGGTGTGAGCTCTGCTATGAAGGCCTTATAGAATTCCACAGTAAAACCATCTGGTCCTTGACTTTTCTTAGCTTGGAGGTCTCTTATTTCTGTTTGTATTTCAATGCTTGATGTGGGCCTGTTAAGATGGTTTAACTCATCTTGGTTTAGTTTTGGCATGTCAATATTTGCTAGGAAAAAGTCTATTACTGCTAAGTTCTCAAACTTATTAGCATAAAGTTTTGAGAAGTATTCCCTTAAAATGTTCTGAATCTTGGTTGTTTCCGTGGTTATGTTTCCATTCTCATCTCTCAGTTTATTTATTTGGGTGTGTTCTCTTCTTTTTCTGAAAAGATTTGCTAAGGGTTTGTCAATTTTGTGTAACTTCAATGTTTCTGAATTTGGAAAAGTTTTCTTTGTGGCCTAAAATGTGGTCTATTTGAGAAAATGTTCCATGTGCTGGTGAGAAAAACGTGTATTCAGAGGCTGCTGGATGAAATATTCGATAGATGTCTATTAAATATATTTGACCTATGCAGCTGTTTAGGTATGCGGTTTTCTCTGTTGAGTTTTTGCAGAATTAATCTATCCAGTGGGGAGAGTGGTGTGTTAAAATCCCCTACAATTAAAGTCTTTGGATCCTGTGGGATTTGAGGGAAAGTAGTGTTTCTTGGATAAATTTTGGTGCTCCATTGTTTGGTGAATAGATATTTAGAATTGTAATATCCTCCTGAAGGAGAGATCCCTTAATTAGTATATAGCAACCTTCTTTATCTCTTCTCATGAATTTTAATTTGAAGTCTATTTTATCTGATATTAGGATTGCAACTCCTGCCTGTTTATGGGGGCCGTTTGCTTGGTAGGTTTTATTCAAGCCTTTAATATTGAAAATGTGTGTTTTTTTTTTTTACGGGCAAAATGTGACTTCTGAAGGAAGTAGGTAGAAGGATCTTGTTTTTAATCCAAATAGATAGTCTATGTCGCTTAATGGGAGAGATAAGTCCATTAATATTGAGAGATACACCTGAGAGGTATTTGGGAGTTATTGCCATATTATCCACTTTTTTTGGGCTGTAAAAACTGGGTTCTTCCTACGGTTCTTGGATTCTCAGTTTGGTTGCAGTTTCTGGCCTTTATTGTGGTCTTGTTGGTTTTCTACTGTAGGACATCTTTAAGAATCTTTTGTAGGGCTGGTTTGGTGGAGATGTATTGTTTCAATGTTTCATTGCTATTGAAGGTTTTTATTTGGCCTTCAGTTATGAAGGAGAATTTAGCTGGGTACAGTATTCTTGGTTGATAGTTGCTTGTTTTTAGAGCATGGCATACATCATTCCAGGCTCTTCTTGCTTTGATTGTCTCTGCTGAGAAATCTGAGGTGATTCTAATCGGTTTCCTTTTATAGGTGATTAATCTTTTCTCCTTGACAGGTTTAAGGATCTTTTCCTGTGTCTGAATTGATCCTGTGTGGATTACAATGTGACAGTGGATGTCCTATTCTGGACCGGTCTATTTGCAGTTCAAATAGCTTCTTGTATCTGAATAGGCCTATCTTTTTGCATATTTGGGAAGTTCTCTGCTAGGATCCTATTCAACAAATTTCCTAGTCCATTAACTTCTGTTTCTAGGTGCTCCTCTACACCCATTATCCTTAGATTAGGCCTTCTGTTGGTGTGTTCCAAGTGTTGGATAGATCTATTATATTTCTTGGACTTGTTTTCAATGGTTGTATGTTTTTTCTCTATCAAATCTAGGCTGTGTTCAATCCCCGAGATTCGATCTTGTGCATGGTCTAACCTGCTATCAAGATTTTCTACTTTGTTTTTTATTTCTTTTCATTCTAATTCATCAGCTTTGATTACTTCAAATTCTTTGTTGAAGCTTTGTTTTAGATCTTGTATGTACTTCTTTACTTCCTTAATTTGGTGTTCAATGTTTATTCTCAAATCATTTAATTGATTGGTTATGGTTTCCTTGGACGCCCATTCCTTCTGTTGGGTTCCATTCAGCATTCCCTTTGTTGTCTTCCTGACTTCCCTCAGCTCTTTGTTAATGTATTCCATGAATGCCGTTAGTGATCTTTGTGTATTCTCATCCTGCTCTCTCAATTCCTCTATTACTCTTTGCTTAGCGTCCTCCCGTTCATGCCATTCCTGTAGTTCTCTTTGAGTGTTTTCAGCCTGTTCAGGCCATTCCTGCCTTTCTCTTTGAGTATTTCAAGCTTCTCACGCAAATCCTGTATCAGTTCTTGAGTAACTTCCCCACACTCATGATATTCCTGTATAAACCTTTGAGTTGCCTCCTCTCTCTGCCTATGATCGTCATAGAGAGTCCTTTGTAGGTTTTCAATCTTTTCCTGCATTGACCTTTGTGTTTGCCTCCTCTCTCTCCTTATCATGCTCAATCAGAGTCCTTTGTATATTTTCAATCTCTTCATTTATCATGTTTGCCAGCAGTGTTTGCAGAGCAATTGGGAACTATCCTCTGGATTATTCATTATCTGTTCTGTCCCCTGATTATCATGAGTGGGAGTTGAGATACCCTTATTTGCCATTTTTCTTGTGTTTTTCCAGATTACTCTGCCCATTTGGGACGAAAATAACACCAGTTTTGTGCTAGAACACTAACTTAATGTAAGCATCAACCGAAGTCTGTATTTGAACAGACAATAGTCTGCAGATACAATCTAATTCAACAGATACATCTATTCAGCATCAAACAACTATATATTAATGAGCTACGAACCGCAAAGAAGAATTTGGAAAACCAGAAATAATTAGGGTTAGGGAGAGATGTGGGTAAAAAATAGGAATAGAGGGATGTGGGAAGGCACAGGGAGAGTTAACTTTGCTTAGTCCTAATCTCAAAGCAAGAAAAAGGTTGGACAGGATGAAAGTAGAGAGAGAGAAAAAAAAGAAGAAAGAGAACGAGAGAAAAAGACACCAGAAAAAATAGAAAAGTAAAAATTAATATATTATACAGAATTGAAAGACATCTATAGAGAGAAGAACGTGAATATAATGAGAGAAAAGGAGGGATATAGAGGAGATGTGAAAAACTTAAAAATAATAATACTTAAAATATTATATAGGTATAAAGAGGTAGTACTGCTATTAAGGAATTTAAGTCTCAGAGGTTTTGAACTGAGTAATAAATTTGTGGATTAAGTGTGTACACAATGGGAGATAGGGTCTAATAGTCAACTACGGGTTTATCTAAGGATGTGCAGAGCAACAATTAAGTCACATAAAGAAGAACAAAAGAGAAGAAAAGGTGAAAAGGATAAGAAAGAAAGAAAAAAACATCAGAAGTTCAGTAGAGCTAAACAAAAAACAAAAAGAATTTTTTTTAAAAAGAGAGAAAAACGCACACACATGTACCCCTAAAATAAAAATTATAAGAGGAAAAAAAGTTACTAGGAAACAATATTTTTCAAAAAAGGTAAAAATTAAAAATTAATAAAAGTTTTAGAAAAGAAAAAAAAATTTTATAAAAGGTAAAAAGAAAAAGAAGAAGAATTTTTTTTTTAATTTTTTTTGGAGGGGTGGGAAAAATCCTGTATCTCCCTTGTGTGCTTACCCAGCCTCTTGTTGGAGTCTCTGGTCTGCTTGTGGTCCTGTGGCTTGGTTGGTTTCTTATGTCAGTTTGTTTGAATAGGCAGAAAAATGCTCTGCTTTACCCAGGATTGTGCGATCCTCCTCACAGGTTAGTTCAATGGGAGGGAGATCTGCTTTGAGTATCACAAAATAGGGAGATGGCTTTTTCCTCAAGTTTGGAGATGCTGTGATGAGGCTAGATTCTGGGTAGAGTTGAGGCCTTTCAGCAAACTGTAGCTTTTCCCGGGGACTAGTTTGTGAGAAACTCACGGAGCCCAGCCTGGAGCCACTCTCAGGGTTTATGTTTAGTGAATTTCAATTGATTGTCAAGGCTGCTAAAGGGAGGGGCAGCCTCTGGCTCTGATTACCCAGTGAAGAAAGCCACTCCTGGAGCTGGCGCCTGAGCTGGGTGACTTTTCCCTGGGTGGAGCTGAGTCTGTCAGGTCACACCATTAAGTTCTTGTGACCTGCTAAATGAATCCAGTTTTCTTCCAAGGCCTGAGTTGGAGCTAGCACTCTACCAAGCTTTGTCAGTATCCAAGATGGAGATTTCTGGTACTGGGGGGGAGGGTTTTCCTTCCTTCCTCTGCTCCCTGAGAAGGTTTGAGGACATCAGGCTTCTACTCACACCGAGTCTTGGTTCCTGGGTAGTCTCTGATCTGCCAATTGCAGGATGAAGATATCCGCTCCTTGTCAGTTCTTGCTGGTGTTGAGTAGAATCTGCTGTCCCACCATGTCTGGCTTCTTCGTCCCCAACTCTCTGTGATTCAGGTATGGCGGGTTCAGCCATGGCCACAATCGCTGCCGCCCCGGCGGCAGCGTCTGCTGGCAAGAGCTCAGATCTGTCTCCTTGACTGGATTTTCCCTCTCTAGGCTAACTCTCTGTCCTGTGAAGGCACACTTGGTGTGATTCTCTGGCTTAGGATTGTTCACTGGAACTCTAAAACTGCTTTCTATGGGAGAGCTTATTTAGCCTCCAGCTTTTCCTCCGCCATCTTCCTGGAACGCCCCTTCTGATTTTCTTTATTTTTTTTTAATTTAATTTTATTTTATTGTGAACATACTGTACAGAGGGGTTACAATTACATGGGCAGGATAATGCGTACATTTCTTACCAAGCATTGCAGCCTCTTCCTTTGTTTATCCTTCACCTCCCTTCCCAGCCTTCCCCCTCTCTCCCCAATCCCAATCCTTCTCCTTCCCCCCTCTTCCCCCCCTCCTGCACCGACATTGTAAAGCTTGTTTTGAACATGACAACTTTTACTTCTCATTGTTGCAACAAGTCTTTATTGAAGATAACATTAAAGGCAGCTTGAGTTTCTAAAAACACAGTGTATATGCTATATGGCTCCTTCAGAGCTTCTTTCCCTCCTAGTGTGTTTTGAGAGCAACAGTTAGTACAGTGCTTCTGTCTCTTAGGGGTAATCTTTCTCTTCACAAATTGCTTAAAGTAGACAATAGGTGGAAGTTGCCATTACATCTAAAAAAGTATGAAATAGCATAGAGTGAGTGCTTGCCCTGAATTCCTGGACCTAACAAGTTCCCAATTCTGAAGACAAAGTGATTATGGGTGAGTACTAATAACTTCCACTGAATGGTGAACTTAGAACACTTTTCCCAAGGCAGGTTCTGTACAGTACAATAGTTGCCACCAATAATCCTGGTTATTAGGATGGCTGAGATCTATGGATCAATGAACTTACAGACCATGCAAGACAGAAAAGTCTAACATATTGGGTCCCAAAAGAAGAAACTGGGACAAGAAGAGAAAACTTATCATTGCTGGAAAAGGAGGAAGACTTAACTAGGAGACTGTTACTCTGAATACGGGCATGGGTAGAATTATAAAAAAGTTCTAAGTTGGGGCTCATCTGTAGAAATTATCATGTCAAACCTCACTAAAGCTAAAAATAAAACTTATAAAAATAAAAAAAAAATTTTTGGATTTCAGTACTAATATCGTTTTTAAGGATTCTGTTTGTGTGTGTGTGTGTGTGTGTATGTGTGTGTGTGTGTGTGTGTGTGTGTGTGTGTGTGAGTGTGTGTGTGATATCTGAAATTATCTATGGGCGAGATTTGGTTCTTAAAAACCATCATATTGACACTGTCCTTTTGGTTTCCCATTCACTTCTGGTGGCATTCCAGCTCTAGTACATGATACAGTCAATTCTTCCTTTCTTCTGGTTAACAGGAGATAAATATGTAATAGCTATGTCAACCTGAGTTGGTTTCAAACTATGATCTTCAGATCTGAGCCATTATGCAAGTTACTTAACCTTTCTGACTCTCAGCTTCTTCCTGTGTGGAAAGTGAAAAAAATTACGTTGTGGTCTTAGAATCCGGTGGAAATTATGACTGGGTGCAGAAAGTATAAGTGTTCAGAATGTGTGGACAGAGTCTGACACTCTCATAAAACTACTGATGTTTATATTGAAATGAATTCCAGGAATTGGATTTTTCTGTTCTTGTTTATCCATTTATGGGCATTGAGGGAACCACAGAAATTCAAGAACAGGGAAACAAATGCAGCAGTTGTACTTTTTAGATATTGTATTCACAATGAGCTATATCTCTTGTGGATAGGGACAGGAGCGAAAATCAGGGAGAGAGCAATGGAAGTGATTGTCAAACAAGAAACGAAGTCATTGCCGACTTACAAAATGGTGATCTGTATGTACACTACCTTAACAATAGCAATTTTAATAATCAGGGTTACGGATTCTCTCCTCCAGTTTTTGTAGGAGGCCTTAAGACTCAGGCTGACCTATGGAGTTTTTGAAATTCACATTATACAATAATTAGTATAGAGCCAGAATCACTTAAGAAACGTTATAAAAAGTATTTCATTCTTAGCATTGGTTTCTCTTTGAGTGGCGATTCTATATGTTGTTGGCAGAGCTAATATTTTACTTCTGTTTTTTAGTACTTCTCAGGTGTTGAAATCCTTCTTAAAACTTTGCGAAAGAGATCTGCTATATCTTGGCATCCTGCCCCTAACTAAAATGGAAATCAACCTTTGAAATTAATGTACTTGAGTGTGAGTTTTATTTATTGATTTACCTTGTTGGTGGTGGTGAACTCTGGTCATGGTTGTCATCCCTCAGCTCTTCAGCTCAAGAATAGTGCTCTACCACTTGAGCCACAGTAACACTTCTAGCTTTTTCTGCTTAGGTGGTGCTGAGGAATCATACCCAGGGTCTCATGCATTCAAGGTAAGCTGATTACCACTTATCCACCTTCTCAGGACCTATGAGTGATATTTTTGTGCACGGTCTATCAAGCAAATCTATTGAGCAAATGTATTCAATTGCCACTAGACATATTCAAAATTATGAATTATCTGATATTTTAATGAATAAAACTGTTATCATTGTTTGTCTTCCCATGCTAAAAATATGAAGGAGGTATTTTAAACTAAAACTACAAAAGGAATTTTAAGATCTTGGTGCTAACAATTCAAAGGTCTTTTAATACTTATTTTTAAATGCAAATTAAAGGGGAAAATCAGTCAGTAGGTAAAATTTATGTTGAATGTTAATTTTTAAAGAGGAAAATAAAAGCCTAGGTGGCAGACAAAAGACAAAGCAATATCAGAGCACTATATGCTCAATAATCAATAAGAATCTTTAATTGAAAAACTGAGCTGGAATGTGCATATTAGGCAAAGGCAAGCAGTCAGAGCCTGCCACAACAAAGTAATACCATAATGAATATCTCAGAAAAAGGAAACAAATTCATTATCCTTGTTTGCAATGATACACATAACCCCCCCTACACACACACACACACACACACACACACACACACACACAATTGAATGTATGCAACAGCTCAATCTACTCACAACCATTCAACATGATTCAAAGATCTTCCTGTAATATTTGAAACATTAAAAATTTCAAGCCTTGTAAATAATTGATAACAGATGCATAAGCAAGCATTTTCTGAATAGCACTCTGCTATGGAAATGAGAGTTCATGGTAGTTATAACTACTTAAAAAAATCTCTGAATCTCGAAAGAATAAAACAAGAGACAATCCGAATTTTGGGACTATATTTCTACCAGCTATTCTGCAAAGGATTAATAAGAAGTTACGAGATCAAATATTAAATACCAAATTAATACATTAATACGTGTAAGTGAAGTGAAAGACAGTGATCAGAAACTTATGCTGCCTCCAATTCTCAGCTGGCTACACACTGTGTTGATTCTGCTGTACCAGGCCCACAATTGTCTTCCTCAGAGCAGTGGCCCTGCTGGGGTTGGTGATGTGAGCTATGTGGACAGGGGGGAGGCCACAGGGGAAGCTCAACTGGGGCTGGGGGCAGTGGGGAGAGGATGGGAGGCCCTGGCAGAGGCTGTGAAGGGAGGAAGGAGATCGTAGGCCAGCAGCTCAGGCAGCAGCAACCCCAAAGGCATCTGGGTTCTGGGTAGTGTCTGTGAGGTGCGGAATTTGAGGTGGATCCCCTGAGGCCTGTTTGTTTGGTGAGGAGAGGAAGGAGTCTCAAGTCTCACCCAAACAAACAATGAGAAATGAGACAACCAATGGCTACAGAATTTCAAGAACACAGGCAGGGACTTATAGGTAAACTTTGGGGGCAAGGAGGGCAGCAGAGCTGGGGCTGTGATTGTCATGCATCTCTGGATGCCATTGGAAGTGAGTGAGGGCCAGCTACGCTATGGGCTAGGCCTTGCTCTCACCTTGAAGCAGGCACCAGGAATTTCCAGCACAGCCTCAGCCTGCCCCATGGAGCTGGCCTGTTGTGGGTGCTGAAGACCAGGCAGGTGCTAGGAGGCTATGCACAGCAGGGCAGAGGAAGCATATCTAGTAGGCGCTGCTCTAGCCCAGCCAGGCCCAGGACCACTGGGGAAGTTGTGCCTCTGGATCAGGACCAGGCTCTGCTCTCCAAACAAGTAGAGTCTCTGGGGACCTGCTAGGTGCCTGCCACATGCATGTTGTGAACTTCCTTAGCATGGCCAAGGAGTCTCCATGGAGAGACACATTTGCTCCTGTGCCTCTCCCATCTTCTGGATTCCTGCTCTCCTCCTGCCTCCTGCCATGTCCAACTACAGGAGTCAACTTCTCCAAGCTGCTGAGAGGCCATCCTGGAGATGCTCACAGGGTTTTCCAGGCTGGTTCACCATGCATGCAGGGCTCACAGGGTACCTTCCTCCAAGCAATGTGTACCCATTTCAGCTTGGCCACCCCTGCCTAGGGAACTATGAACTGCAATCTTACACAGAAAGCCAGGTGTACACAAGGCCATCCTGCAGTCTAAGGCATCTTTTCCTCCCTCTTGCTCAGGGACAAGAGGCCCAGGGGCAGCTATGGAGACAACTGCAACATCATGTTTGATTATCTAAAAGGAAGAGGAAGAAATCTTCATTGTCCCAGATACAGCTGCCCCTGGGGTTCTCTGTGTACAGTGGTCTTGTGCTGAGATAAGGATCCCCAAAGACCACCAAGGACCCAGTTCCCATGTGAGCACATGAGACTCATTTATTGCAAGCTGGAGCCTGGACTCATAACTGTCTCCATTGCAGTGGATCAGAGTTGAGAGCCCCAATCCTTCAGTTAACAGGGTTTTTATTGGGTATAGGTTTGAGGTAAGGGAGTTCCTACCTTGGCAGTTACATGATTAGTTGATATTTAGTGACTGAATCTTGTAACAATCTTATTGGCTAACATGTGCAGGCTAAGCAGTAAGCAGCAAACTGTTAACTAGCTATCTTAAGAAACATCTGTAGCTTTAGGTACCTTCCTGTCATCCGCTGATGGCTATTGCTAGGGGAGTTACGGGCAGAACGTTATTGGGACATTTCAAAGTTTTTCCAGGAACTTGAGTTCTAAATTTCTGTAAAAGTCTTTACAATGGGTACTTTCAGTAAAGATCTTCACCATGCATACTTTCGGTAAAGGCCTTCAAAATGGAATCTAAGTCCACAATTCCTGTACTTTGGCTAAGGCCTCTTACAAGGGGTGTGTGTGTGTGTGTGTGTGTGTGTGTGTGTGTGTGTGTGTGTGTGTGTGTGTGTGTGTGTGTGTGTGTTTGGTTTGAGAGAGTCAGACACAACTAAGGTTTGGGGTAAAACACTTCTTCCTTTCAGCATTGAGTTTTGGTATCTAGTGGTTGTCCCCCCTCCCCAATTCTGAGTTCTAAAGTTGTTGTTCTAAATACTTTTATCCTTTGATCTTCTTGATATTCAGATTTCGAAGGTCTGCTTGTGAACTTCCACATTTGCTTCATGAAGGTGGTGCCTTTCTTCTAACTTTCTTCTAACTTTTAACCTTTTCTCTCTTTAAATGCAGTTTGTGCTGTTAGTGGTTTTAATTAGCCAAGACTGTTGTGTCCCAGGCTGTGACTATTAATTCTGAGATTAGTTTAAGCCAATATGATACTATCCTTTTAGTCTATCTAGTGAAAGAAGTTCAGCATATTTATTGAAATAATTTCCTGGTTGTAAATAGAAGCACAAGCATCCAATAGTATAAATATACAATCAGTTGTTTTTAGTAAATTGTACACCAGTGTAATGAAAAAAATCTTTTTAGTAAAGTGAGTATATGGAATGGGAAAAAGTCAAATATTATAAAACTTAAAAATTGATCAAATACCAAAAGAAAAAGAAAGACACTGATTGGGAATGAAGTACACATGTAAGTGTTAATAAATAAATGAAATGTTTGAGATTCGTAACCACATAGAAAATACATAAGAAAATAAAGACGAAAGTCACTGAGATCCCATCTTATACTCCAGAATAGCTATCACCACTCAAATAAGTAAACTGCTGGAGAGGTTGAAATAAATCAGGAACTGTATTTGGTTTTGTGGCATTGTAAACTAGTGCAACCCATATGGAGATCATAATGGAAGTTTACACAATACCAAAAAGACATATATGTTGATGAACTTTATCACAACTGGATACATATTGAAGGAATATAAATCAACATGAACATCCATGTTCACGGATAGCAACCAAGCAACCATTTAATTCTGATTTAATTTTAATTATTTCCGTTTACTAGATTTGGGTTTGTCTTGCTGCTCTTTTTCAAGGAGGCTCAGATGTCTCATTAAATTGTGGTTTCAGATATCTCCAATTTATTAATGTAGGTATTCAGAATACTGCCTTTGCTGTCTCCCAGAGGAGCTGGTAGTTTTTTTTTCGTCATGGGGCTTGAACTCTGGGCCTGGGTGCTGTTTCTCAGCTCTTCAGCTCAAGGCTAGCGCTCTACCACTTGAGCCACAGTGCCACTTCCGAGCTGGTAGTTTTTGTGCTCATTTTTGTTGAATATCATGAACCCTTGAATTTCTTTTCTAATGTCTTCCATGGCTCACTGTTGGTTCAACAGTGTGTTTTTCAGTCTCCATGAGTTACAAGACATTCTTTGGTGGCTTTTGGTGTTGAGTTCTAACTTTATTCCCTTGTGGTATGAGAGAATGCAAGGTATAACTTCAATGTTTCTGAATTTGGACAAGTTTGCTTTGTGACCTAAAATGTGGTCTATTTTGGAAAATGTTCCATGTGCTGCTGAGAAGAACATGTATTCTGATACTGCTGAGTGAAATATTCAGTAGCTGTCTGTTAAATCTAGTTATCTATGCAGTTGTTTAGGTCTGCGGTTTCTCTGTTAGTTTTTGCCCAGTTGATCTATGTAGTAGGGACAGTGGTGTGTTAAAATCCCCAACAATTAATGTCTTTGGATCTATATGAGATTTGAGAGAAAGTAGTGTTTCTGGGATAAATTTGGGTGCTTCGTTGTTTGGCGAATACATATTTAGAATTGTAATATCCACCTGAATAGGATATGTAGTATGTAGCGACCTTTTATATCTGTTCTAATCAATTTTAATTTGAAGTCTATTTTATCTGATACTAGTATTGCAACTCCTGCCTGTTTACCAGGGGCGTTTGCTTGGTAGATTTTGTTCCAGCCTTTCACATTCAAACTGTGTTTGTTTTTGGGGGGAAGTTGTGACTCCTGTAGGCAGCAGATAGAAGGATCTTGCTTTTTAATCCAACTAGACAGTCTGTGTCGCTTAATTGGAGAGTTAAGGCCGTTAATGTTAAGAGATAAGACTGAGAGTTATTTGGGAGTTCTTGCCATTTTATCCACCTTCTTGGGGGCTGCGATAACGGAGGTTCTTCCTATGGTTCTTGGATTCTCAGTTTGGGTGCTGTTTCTTGGCCTTTATTGTGGTCTTGTTGGTTTTCTATGTGTAGGACATCTTTAAGAATCTTTTGTAGGGCTTGTTTGGTGGAGATATATTATTTCCATTTTTCTTTGCTATGGATGTTTTTTTATTTGACGTTCAGTAATGAAGGAGAGTTTAGCTGGGTACAGTATTCTTGGCTGATAGTTGTTTGTCTTTACACCATGGCATACATCATTCGAGGCTCTTCTTTCTTTAATTGTCTCTGCTGATAAATCTGAGATGATTCTAATTGGTTTCCCTTTATAGGTCATTGGTCTGTCCTCTTTGACAGCTTTAAGGATATTTTCCTTGGTTTGAATTGATCCTGTGCAGATTTTAATGTGATGGTGGGATGTCCTATTCTGGTCTGGTCTATTTGGTGTTCTAAAAGCTTCTTGTATCTGAATAGGCCTATCTTTTTGCATGTTTGAGAAGTTTTCTGCTAGGATCCTGTGAAACAAATTTCCTAGACCATTAACTTCTGTCTCTAGGTGTTCCTCTACACCCATTATCCTCAAATTAGGCCTCCTGATGGTGTCTTCCAAGTGTTGAATAGATCTATCATATTTCTTGGTTTTGTCTTGGATAGTTGTATATTCTTTCTCTATAATATCTAGGCTGTATTCAATCCCCGAGATTCGATCTTCTGCATGGTCTAACCTACTGCCAAGACTTTCTACTTTGTTTTTTTATTTCTTTTTCTTCTAGTTGGTCGGCTTTGATGGCCTCAAATTCTTTGTTGGAGCTTTGTTTTAGATCTTGCATGAACTTCTTTAATTCCTTAATTTGGTGTTCAGTGTTTATTCTCAAATCACTTACTTGATCGGTTATGGTTTCCTTGGACGCCATTTCCTTCTGTTGGGTTCCATTCAGCATTCCATTTGTAGTCTCCCTGATTTCTTTCAGCTTTCTGTTTATGGATTCCATGAATGCCTCCATTGATCTTTGTCTATTCTCATCGGGTTTTCTGTTTCTGTATTTCTCTTTGATTAGCTTCCTCATGTTCATGGATTTTCTGTAGTTCTTTTTGAGTATTCTCAGCCTGTTCACGCCATTCCTGACTTTCTCTTTGTCTGTTCTCAGCCAGCTCACGCAATTCCTATCTATGTCTTTGACTGATCTCAACCTGTTAATGCAATTCCTTTATTTCTCTTTCAGTGTTCTCAATCTGCTCACAAAATTCCTGTATCAATTTTTGAGTAGCTTCCTCAGGCTCATGAGTCTCCTGTATTGATCTTTGGTATATCTCCTCTCTCTACCTATCATGCTCACACTGATACCTTTGCAAATTTTCACTCTTTTCATTTACCCTGTTTATCTGTAGTGTTTGTAGAGCTTTTTGGGAATGTCCTCTGGATTATTCATTATCTGTTCTGTCCCCTGATTGACATGAGTGGGAGCTGAGATCCCCGCACTTGCTATTTTTATTGAGTTTTTCTGGCTTGTTCTTCCCATTTGGGATGAGTGTTACACCAGTTTTGTGCTCGAACACTATTTTAAGGTAAGCATCAACCAAAGTCTGTAGTTACACAGTCAAAAGTCTGCAGATACAATCTAGTTCAAGAGATAGAATCTACTCAACATCAAACAAATATGTCTTAGTGGCCAAAGATCAGTAAAGGAGAATTTGGCAACCAGAAATTATTAGGTTTAGGGAGAATGTGGGGAAAAATAGGATTAGTGGGATGTGGGAAGGTGAGGGAGAGTGGAATTAACCAAGTTCTGATCTCAAATAGGAAAATGGTTTGGACAGAATGAAAGCAGATAGAGAAAAAAGAAAAAGAAAAAAATAATAAGAGAAAAAAGAAGAAAACGAAAAAAAGAGACAAAAAATGGGAAAACAAGAATTTACAATTAAAATGTGAAACGCTTAAAAATTGCAAGTTTGAAGAACTAATATTCAGAGAAGAATGGGGATGGGATGAGAGGAGGGGAGGGGCCAAAAGGAGACATGAAAAACTAGAAAAATAAAAAAAAAATTAAAATATTATATGGGGGGCTGGGAAGGTGGCTCAGTGGTAGAGCGCTTGCCTTGCATGCTCAAGGCCCTGGGTTCAATTCCTCAACAGCACATAAGCAAAAAGAAAAAACTGGAAGTCACGCTGTGGCTCAAGTGGTGGAGCTCTTGCCTTGAGCTGAAGAGCTGAGGGACAGCGCACAGGCCCAGTGTTCAGGCCCCACGACCGGACCCAAAAACAATAAAAAAAATAAAAAATAAAATATTATATGGGTATAAATAGGTAATACTGCTATTAACGAGTTTAAGTCTAAGGTTTTGAGTTGAGTAATAAATGTCTGGATTAAGTGTGTACACGTTGGGGGACAAGATCTAATAATTGGCAACAGTGTATCTGAAGATGAGCAGAACAGCAATTAAGTCACACAGAAAAGAATGAAAGAGAAGAATTGAAAAGAATGAGAAAAGAAAAAGATAAAAAAATGATCAAAATGTCAGTAGAGATTTTAAAAAAACATACACACATAAACACCTAAAATTAAATTTATACCAGGAAGAAAAGAAAAAATAATAGAAAAAAATTTTTAAAAATTAGAAATTTAAAAAATATTTAAAAATAAGGTACAAAAAAAAAAGTTCTTTGTTTTTTGTTTTTTTTGGGGGGGGGGGGGCGATGGGAAGATTCTGTATCTCCCTTTTGTTCATAACCAGTCTCTTGGTGTAGTGTCTGGTCTGCTTGTGGTGTTTGGTTTTCCTGTGGTTGATTTGTTACTTAAGTCAGTTTGTTTGGGCAAGCAGAAAAATGCTCTGCTTTCCCCAGGATTTTGTGATCCTCCTCCCAGGCTAGTTCAATGGGATATAGATCTGCTTTGAGTATCACAAAACAGGGAGATGGCTGTTATGTCTTGTTTGGAGATGCTGTGATGAGGCTAGGTTCTGTGTAGAGTTGAGGCCTTTCAGCAAACAGTAGCTTTTCCCTGAGGGGCTAGCTTCTGAGACACTCACAGAGCCCAGCCTGGAGCCAGTCTCAGGGTTTATGTTTAATGAATTTCAATTGATTGTCAAGACTGCTGTAGGGAGGGGCAGCCTCTGGCTCTGTTTATGCAGTAAAGAGAGCAACTCCTGGGGACAGATTTTCCTCTGCCTGTGGTGGGTGACTGTTTCTTGTGTGGAGTTGAGCCTGGCAGGTCTGGGCAGGTTCCTGTGACCTGCTAAATGACTCTCTATTTTTCTCTCAAGGCCTTAGTTGGCGCTAGCAGCTCAGCTGGGCTTTTGTCAGTATCAAAGATGGAGATCTCCGGTAGTAGGGTGGGGGATGAGTGGCCTTCCCTCCTCTGCTCCCTGAGAAGGAGTGAGGACATCAGGCTTCTACTAACACCGCCGGAGTGTTGGTTCCAGGGTCATCTCTGGTCTGCAATCTGCAGGGTCAGTTCTTGCTGGTGTTGAGTAGAATCCGCTTACCTGCTGCATCTGATATTTTTGTCCGGGACTGTGTTGCAGGTATGGCAGCTATGGCCCCTGCCGTGTTGGTGGCAGTAGGCAAGTACTCAGATCTGTCTCGTTGCCTGGATTTTCTCTCTCTGGCCACACTCTCTGTACAGTGATGGCATACTTGGTGTAATTCTCTGGCCTAGGACTGTTCACTGGAACACTAAAACTGCTTTCTATGCAAGAGCTTGTTTCACCTCCATCTTCTCCTCCACCATCTTAGTTCTTCACATTCTTAGATATGTTTTAACATCGATGTATCCAATGACTGAAAGACCCCCGGTGATCTGGGCGCCTTTCAATCTGAAGAGACCCTCTCCCAAGGAACAGCGAGACCACTTGTGAGGATGCAATCAGCAAGAGGTTTATTCAGGCATGCCCAGGCTCCCAGATACACACAACCTCAAGATCCACAAGGTTTGGGTCGGTGGCTGGGAACCTGCTTTTACACGGGTACCCGGGGCGACAAAGTCTATCGGGAGACTTGCGCGCCGGGGCACATGAAAGCATCCCTTTTTATGGACAGCTGGAAGCAGGGTAACAGAAGCGAGATGCCTGGTTACAGGTGGTTACAGGGTGTTGATTGGCTAATTTTGAGTCAGGCGAGCGGGTTAGGCAAGGTCAGTGGAGCTTAGCTGACATGTCTGTACTTGCCCCACAGGGGGTTGACACAGTGGAGCTTGTTGACATGTCTGTACTTGCCCCACAGGGGGTTGACTCAGTGGAGCTTGTTGTTAATGGCCTGGCCACAACATTCTGCCTCACCCTCTTTTGTTTTGTTTTTTTTTTTACATAGTTTCGCAGGGCAGGGACAGCACAGCACTTTTTCTGGGGTATCTAGTGGGCTAGCATTAACTGGGGTCTTTCATTCCCCCATTTTCTTTTGTCTGAAAGAAATCCTTCATTCAACCGGGGTTTCCTCTGCTGTTTTAAGTTGATGGTATTGTTGTGTTAGCACCAGGGCCTGTACTACTGATAGGCGATCTTTTACAAATTGTATCAAGCGGTTTATAATGCAAGGGCCTAAGGTAAGAATTAGCATTAGTAGTATCAGTGGCCCCATCAGGGAGGATAATAGGGTAGTGAACCATGGGGACTTGTTCCATAATCCTTCGTACCAGCTTTGTTGGGATGTCAGTTCTCGCTGCCTTTTGTCTAATCTTTCTTTAAGTTTATCTAGGGTCTTGATTACCACTCCTGTTTTGTTAGCATAAAAACAACATTCTTCCCTTAAGGCTGCACATAGGCCCCCTTCCTTAAGAAAGAGCAAATCCAACCCCCTTCGATTTTGAAGGACTACCTCGGCTAAAGAGATTACGGAGTCAGTTAGTGTCCGGACGGACTTTTCTAGGGCTTTTAGGTCATTATTCATAGCCTGTTGGAGGAGCATGTACTGATCTGCCTTCATCAGGGCTGTGGTTCCTGTTGCGATTCCGGCCGATATTCCTCCAAGACCTAAGAGAACAGCTAAGGTAATGGTTACAGGTTCTCTTTTGTTCCTGTGTATAGGGTCCTCAAAATACCGTAGGACAAAGTCATCAGGATGGTAGGTGATACGGGGCCAAACTTGTACAAGTACACAATAATCCTGGCTTCGGTTAAAGACAGCTGCTGACACACATGGGGTGAGGCCGGTGTTACAAGCCCAATAAAGTCCATCCTGGGGAACCAAGTAATAGGACCCAGTAGGGACTGTCTGAGTTAAATTGCATAGGATTTTGTGGGATGAAGGAACATTACCTAAACATACTCCACTGCCTGACACTTCTGGAAGGGTCAGCTGATGGCTGGGCAAGGAATTACAAATGGTAGGAGGGCTGGTGTGGTTAGTAAAATTAATATTTACAGCAATGCCTTCATAGTAAAGAGGGCTAGGGGCTAGACAAAGCCAACGGTTGTCAGAGCGTTTGGGGTCGGAATGGTTTAGGGTGGCATAAGCCCCTTTAACCAGGTTAATGAGCCTATCTTCTGTCCCAAATAAGGTCGGGGCGGCTGTGGAGGCCAACGGGGGATAAGAAGGAATTGCGGGGGCAATGGAAGTCCTAGTGGGGTTTTTGATGGCGGGGGCAATGGAAGTCCTAGTGGGGTTTTTGATGGCGGGGGCCCTGTGGTCTGACAAGATTGGGTTGGGCCCGATGGGTAATACAGGGGTCGTATCTCTTCGTAACTTAATTTGAAATATTACCCCTAGGTCTAGTCCGCCTAAATACCATCTCAGTCCCCACTGCCTGCCGCTCATCCATAAGGAAGGGAGTAAGACTTTACCTTTATCCATAAAGGAAATTTTTAGGGGCATACAGGTGGCATTGGTCTCACATGAAGTGGCCCAGGGGTGCCCTTTTTTAACATTGATTAAATCCTCGGAGGAGCTAGGTATCCAGTACGCATCTCCCGTTGTTTCACAACCCCATGAGGCACAATAGTAAGTATCTACAGATCCACATCTGTTGATAGTAGCTCGGGACCTACCGTCCTGAGGACAGACATAGAAATCCTGTTCGGCTAGTTGTTTTCTTTTGTGATGTGAACAGCAGCCGACATCATCACGGGTTGAAAGCGAAAGATCGGGGCAGCCTGAGGGAATGTTAGTAGAATAGGAATCAGGTATATCCCAGCCTCCTGAAGTTACTCCGGCCACTAATTGGCAAACATCAGGAGTAAGGTCCGGCCACCAAGTTCCCCAGGGATGGTCCCCAGAGCTAATCTGCCAAATTGTATCTGCAGTACCAGATATGATCTGCCAAGTTTGTTGTATGGGCTGATGTGGGTTGGGAGAAGTGAGGCACAATTGAGATAGCAAAAGACAAAAGAGGGGAATCATGTTCGAGTAAATCTTATCTTCAGGGGGTTTTGAGTGCGCTGTATTTTCCAGGCTGGGGTCTCTGAGGTTTCCTCCGGGGCCCAGGCCGCCTTGACGTGGGACGCGTGGATCCAGGCGGCGATTCCGTCTACCTTTACAGTCGTAGGAGTGGTGAGGAGGACGATGTACGGGCCTTTCCACCGGGGTTCCAAATTCTTTGTCTGGTGACGGCGGACCCACACGGAATCTCCTATCTGGAAGCGATGAGGCACGACGGGGTGGCTCTGGTGATCTTGGTATATTGCCACCAGAGGTTTCCAGACTTCCCGCTGGACGATCTGGAGTGCCTGTAAGTGAGCTTGCAAAGAGGGGCTATTAGCAAAGTCAGAGATGTTTGGGTCAAAGAAGTTAACAGCAGGTGGGGGGGCTCCATACAGAATTTCAAAAGGGGTGAGGCCATGGGGGCCTGAGGTATTGCGGGCGTGATAAAGGGCTAGGGGTAGGAGGAACACCCAGTCCTTCATGCCAGTTGCAAGCGTTAATTTAGTTAAAGTCTCCTTAATTGTTCTATTCATTCTTTCTACCTGTCCTGAACTCTGGGGTCTGTAAGCACAATGTAATTTCCAATCAATCCCCAGCAGTTTGGCCACCAGCTGACTTACCTGGGAGACGAACGCGGGCCCATTGTCAGTCCCTAGTACCTGTGGCATACCGTACCGGGGAAAAATTTCCTCCATTAGTTTCTTGGTTACCACTCTGGAGGTTTCTTGTTTGGTAGGGAAGGCTTCCACCCAGCCTGAAAATGTGTCCACGAACACTAGGAGGTACTTGTATCCATACATTCCAGGTTTTATTTCTGTGAAGTCGATCTCCCAGTGGGTCCCCGGTCGTTGTCCCCGTACCCGCACTCCTAGTCCTACCTTAGTCTTTCCGGCGCTGACACGTGCACATATTGTGCACTGATCTGTCACCAATTGTAAACTGTCCTCTTTTCCCAGGAGATACCTTAGTCCCTCTTCTCGATCAAGGAGGGTCTTCATTTTTCGGTTGCTGAGATGGGTTAATTTGTGGAGGCGGTCTATCATCTGGTGAGTCCACTTTCTTGGCCAAACTATTTTTTCATTATAAGTCCAAATTTCTTTTTTGGGGTTAAAGGTGGCCCCCATTTTCTTTAGGTCGTTCATGTCCTCTGGGCTGTAAGGGAGTGGACTGAGTCTTTTTGTCTGGGGCTTAGCCGCTACTGGAAGGACCGGGGTTTTTAGAGTCCCTCTTAGCGCTGCTTCTCGGGCCGCTTTATCAGCCAGTCGATTGCCTCTTGCTTCCGGGGTCTGTCCTTTTTGGTGTCCCGGACAATGCATAATGCTCAGTTTTGGGGGCAGGAACAAGGCCTCAAGCAGGCCCAAGATTTCAGGCTTGTTTTTAACTTCCTTGCCCTCTGAGGTCAGTAAGCCCCGCCTGCGATAGATCTCACCATGTACATGAGCGGTGGCGAAGGCATAGCGACTATGGCCTTTAGCCATCTTGAGTGCGTGGGTTAGGGCGATCAGCTCGGCGCGCTGTGCTGATGTTCCAGGCGGAAGTTCCTCGGCCCAAACTACCTCAGTTTCGGTGGTAACAGCGGCTCTGGCCTTCCGCTCCCCATTGTCCAAGAAGCTGCTCCCATCTGTGTACCAGGTGAAATCGGCATCTCGGAGAGGCTGGTCGGTCAAGTCGGGTCTAGTTCCATGTACTTCGGCCAGGATCTGCAAGCAGTCATGGGGTTCCGCCTCCCCCGGTTGTGGTAGCAGGGTGGCTGGGCTTAAAGTCACTATAGGCCCGAACTGTATTCTGTCTTTATCTAGAAGCATGGCTTGGTAGTGTGTCATGCGGGCGTTAGAAAGCCAGCAGTCTGGTGGTTGTTTGACCAGGGCCTCTATGGCATGTGGGGCCAGAATAATAAGCGGCTGTCCCAGTGTGAGCTTACCCGAGTCTTTTACCAGAACTGCAATCGCCGCTACCATCCGCAAGCATGGGGGCCAACCGGAAGCAACCGGATCCAGCTTTTTGGAAAGATAAGCCACAGGGCGTCTCCAGGGTCCCAGCTTCTGGGTCAAGATTCCTTTTGCGTACCCTTGTCTCTCATCTACGAATAGCTCAAAAGGTTTGGTTAAGTCTGGCAACCCTAAGGCTGGGGAGTGTAAAAGGGCCTCCTTGATGTTTTGGAAGGCCTTTTGTTGAGTCTCTCCCCAGGCGAACAGCGTCCCTGGTTTTGTCAGCGGGTACAGAGGGGCGGCCATCTTCGCAAAGCCGGGGATCCATAGACGGCAAAATCCAGCTGTACCCAGAAACTCCCGCAGTTGTTTTGGACTCTGGGGTGGGGCAATATTCATAATTGCCCGTTTGCAAGACTCAGTCAGCCATCTCTGCCCATCCTTGATCTGGTATCCTAAATATGTGACCTGCTTCTGGCAAATTTGCGCCTTTTTTGCGGAGGCCCTGTATCCTATGGTACCCAGGGCCTGCAAGAGGTCTTCAGTCCCTGATATACAGTCCTCCTGCGTCTGGGCTGCCAGTAACAGATCATCTACATACTGGAGCAATATTAAGGTTGGATGTTGAATTCTAAAGTCGGCTAGGTCCCGATGTAACGCCTCATCAAATAGTGTAGGGCTGTTTTTAAATCCCTGGGGTAACCTAGTCCAAGTCAATTGCCCTGATACTCCCAATTCTGGATCTTTCCATTCAAAGGCAAAAATGAGCTGACTACTAGGGTGGATCCGCAAACAAAAAAAACGCGTCCTTTAGATCCAGAACGGTGTACCAGACGTGAGTAGGGGGCAGTCCACTTAGTAGGTTGTATGGATTAGGGACCGTGGGGTGGATGTCCTCGACCCGCTTATTGACTTCTCTCAAGTCCTGTACTGGTCTATAGTCTTGAGTTCCCGGCTTTTTGACTGGGAGGAGCGGGGTATTCCAAGGAGACTGGCAGGGAGTTAGTATTCCTTGGTCTAGCAGTCGCTTTATGTGAGGGCGAATTCCCCGGTGGGCTTCTTGGGACAACGGGTATTGCTTTATGGATATAGGCGAGGCAGCAGCTTTTAGTAGAATAACTAAAGGAGCCTGGTGGACGGCTAAGCCCATACCTCCCGTCTCAGCCCAAGCTTGTGGGAATTTTTGCACCCAGGGGTGTATATACGGGTCTTCTTTGCTCTTTTCTTGTTCATACAACCTGTACTCATCCTCTATCCCGAGAGTTAGTACGTGCAATGACTGTCCTTTGGGTCCAGTAATGTGTGCCCCAGTTTCTTCGAAATGAATTTGTGCCCTCAGTTTAGTAAGCAAGTCTCTTCCCAGTAGGGGATAGGGGCAGTCGGGAACATGCAAGAAAGTATGCGTCACCTTACCGGTAGCCAACTGTACCTTAAGGTCGGTGGTCCATCGGTACCCGCTTCCCTCCAGTGGCTCCTTGGACCCAGGCTGATCGGTTACTCAGAGGTCCGGAGGTTGTGGTCAGCACCGAGTGTTGGGCCCCCGTGTCCACCAGGAAGGTGACGGGTTGCCCCCCAACTTCCAGAGTTATCCTAGGCTCGGGGGGGGCTCCTGGCCTGGACCCCCCTAGTCGTCTAAGGTGAGCAGGGATGTCTGAGGTCTTGGTCTTTGAGGTCTCCTGGGATTCTTTGGGCAGTCTCTCGCTCAATGCCCCTTTTCTTTACAGTATGCACATTGATCTTTTTCTATTTGGGTACCTCGGCGGTCTCCCTTCTGTCTATCCTGTTTCTGTCCTGTCACTATGGTGGCCAGTAACTTACTCATTTCTTTAGTTCTTTTACAGTCACGTGCACTCTCCCTTTCTTCTGCTTCCTTTCTAACCCTTTCCTCCTTCTCTTCTGGAGTTTCTCTTTTATTATAAATACGTTCGGCTTCCTTGAGCAAGTCGTGTAGGGATAGTGTCTGGAGATTTTCCTGCCTTTCTAATTTCTTTCTGATATCTGGAGCTGACTGCCAAATGAAAGACATGGCGACATTTGTAGCCTGTCCCGCATCCTCAGGGTCATAAGGAGTGTAAATGCGGTACGCCTCCTTAAGACGTTCAAGGAAAGCCAAGGGCGATTCTTCTCCTTTCTGAACTATCTGCTTAACCTGAGCCAAATTGGTGGGACGCCGAGCGGCCCCATGGAGACCCGCTAATAGCAACTGGCGATAAAGGCGTAGGTGGTTCCTACCTTCAGGTGTATTGAAGTCCCAGTTTGGCTGTTCCAAGGGAAAAGCAGCGTTTATCTCATTGGGTAGTTGAGTGGGACGCCCATTTTCTCCGGGGACGTTTTTCCTTGCTTCGAGAAAAACGCGTTGTTTTTCCTCAGTAGTCAGCAGTACCTGTAATAGCTGTTGGCAATCATCCCAAGTGGGTTGATGAGTTACCAAGATAGATTCAATTAAAGAAGTTAATTTGGAGGGATCTTGGCTAAAGGGAGGATTATTATTTTTCCAGTTATACAAGTCGGAGGCTGAGAAAGGCCAGTACTGTAGCTGCCCACCCAACCCCGCGCGCAAGGGGAAGGCTCGAGAGGTGGTGGCAGAGTCTGTGGCCTGCTCTCGGCGTTCTCGGAGCCGGCCAGCTATTGGGGATGGTGCGGGGTCGGCGGGTGGTTGAGGAGCGGCAGCTTCCGCTCCCGGAGGTTGGGGAGCGGCCCCTTGATAGGGTGGCGGATCCTCGGTCAGTAAGTCCAGCAGGACGTCTTCCCCCGGTGGTAAAACCTTCGGGGCAGTAGGCCTGTCCTTTTCTGGAGCCTGCTTTTTATTTTCTAAAGGAACAAGGGCTGGGTAAAGTGAAGTATGTGGAGGGGGATGGGGAGTTGGGGAAGGAAGGAGTGGGAGAGAAAGCTGGGGGGCAGATGGGATGGTTAAGGGGGTAGGGACTTTGAGGTTTAGGGCGAATAAAAAGGGCTTAATCCAAGGGGGAGGGTCTAAAACAAGAGCCTCCCAGGTAACAATATAAGGGACCTGGTCCGGGTGTCCATGTGGTCCCGGGTCCATTATTTTGGCCTTAACCTGCAAAACAATAGTCAAGTTAAAGGTTCCTTCTCGTGGCCAATCAACATTGAAGGTGGGCCATTCTGATGAACAGAAGGTCGTCCATTTTCTCTTCCGGATTTCTACCGAAAGATTGCTGGCTGTGACTTGAACATCCTTCCAGTGCTGTAAAGTAAGGCTAAGGGGGGTTGTGACAGTTTGTCCCATAGTGAATCTCAAAGCAGACACAAACAAAATAAAACAAACACAGACTACACTTATTTTTCGCTGCGCGGTTTCGGCAGCAAACCGAAAGTAGAAATCAAATGGAGACTGTGTTGAGAGTCCGGATCTCTCGTCTCCCAAATGAACCACGCGTCCAAAAGGACCGGGTTCCAGAAAACAAATGGGCCACTTTTTCAGACCCCAAACCCCTCCAGGACATCTCCTGGGGGCTGCGGTTGGGAGTACGAGCCCGTCAGCTCCTCGGGTCCGCCAAAGTCAAACGAGCACAGCCGACTCACAGAATCGCAAGCGCACAGTAATTGACAACACAACTTAACTACAGACAACACACAGACGCTGGCCAGCTTACCTCCCAGAAATGGGTCGGTGGTCCCTGGGTAGGGGGTCTCGATCCCGGACGAGCCCCCAGATGAAAGACCCCCGGTGATCTGGGCGCCTTTCAATCTGAAGAGACCCTCTCCCAAGGAACAGAGAGACCACTTGTGCGGATGCAATCAGCAAGAGGTTTATTCAGGCATGCCCAGGCTCCCAGATACACACGACCTCAAGATCCACAAGGTTTGGGTCGGTGGCTGGGAACCTGCTTTTACATGGGTACCCGGGGCGACAAAGTCTATCGGGAGACTTGCGCGCCGGGGCACATGAAAGCATCCCTTTTTATGGACAGCTGGAAGCAGGGTAACAGAAGCGAGATGCCTGGTTACAGGTGGTTACAGGGTGTTGATTGGCTAATTTTGAGTCAGGCGAGCGGGTTAGGCAAGGTCAGTGGAGCTTAGCTGACATGTCTGTACTTGCCCCACAGGGGGTTGACTCAGTGGAGCTTGTTGACATGTCTGTACTTGCCCCACAGGGGGTTGACTCAGTGGAGCTTGTTGTTAACGGCCTGGCCACAACATTCTGCCTCACCCTCTTTTGTTTTTTTTTTTTTTTACATAGTTTCGCAGGGCAGGGACAGCACAGCACTTTTTCTGGGGTATCTAGTGGGCTAGCATTAACTGGGGTCTTTCATTACAAAGACACATTGCTTAAGTCACCATTTTGATGACTGAAAAGAAACCATGCTGCAATCTCATTATATGGCAATTTTCTGGTTTAAAATTCTTTTAGATTAAAAATTGATGGGGGAGAATGAACATTCTATATTCAATTTTATATTTTCATAATTATTTTAATATACTTTCCAATATTATATAATTTTAAAACATTACTACTTACTTAGTTTTAGGATTTCTAAATTGGCCAGAGTAAAAGTTCTATTCATTCACAATATTAAGACCATAGAGGGTCCATTATGTTCAAGTGAGACATTTTAAGCTTTTTATTTGTGGTCCTTAAAGGTTGTGCTGGGGAATCAAGTCCAGTGCTTTATGTGCCTTAGTCTACCGCGTGCCTGAGCCTGATGTGACCTGTGGTTTTACTTTCACTCAACTGGAATAGAGAAAAATTTCACTAAGAAGGAAAAATTACTTGGCTACTTTCTCCAATATCTCTCGCATACATAAAGTAATATAATTTTATAGTGACAGAAAATGGTGTTCCTATTAGCAGTAACTGTTTATTTTTTTAGCCCCACTCTTCACTAAGTCTTGCGCCTTTCCAATTCCCTCTTTCCATAAAACATGATTAGATCCACTGGAAAACCACTTCCAGTCAGCCTCCTCCTTAAAAAGTCAAAACTTAACTAACATACCACCTGGTAGTCCCGCTATAAATTTTCAAAGGCCTGACTGCAATCAGACTCCTTCCTGAAAGCACTCCTTTGCTACAGGGAAAGCCTTCTTCCACTCCACCCCGTCCTGCAATCCCTGCTCTGCACCACCAGAAACCAAGATACAGCCATATCTCCTCCTTCTATATCCTGCTTTGCTGCACCAAGAACCCCGCCTACATCAGGCTCCTCCCTCGAATCCTCAATTCATCCACCAGATACCGGGCCCATAACTACTCTAGTCCTTCATAGTCCCATTGCTCCCATATCCTAGTACGTCCAAGCTCCTCCTTTCCCTTTCTTACCCCACCCACAACTAGCCTTCTCCCACAAGCCCATCCTCGTTTCATCAGAAACTTCACCCATAACTAGCCTACTTCTAAATGGCCTAACCTCGCAAACACAGCCTTGGACCTACTTCTTCCCACAAAGCCCATAATGCTATACCAAAAAACCTCCACTTCCCTATAACTGCCCTTGAAGCCACACCTTGCTTGGCTAGAAGCTTCTCACATAGCCCATCTCCTGCCTGGAAAGCCAGCCCTGCTCCAACACAAGCCTCTGAAAAGATGACTTTCAACTCATCTCTCTAATGAATAATTTTGGAGTTGCTTGCCTTACTATGTATCAGAGATTTTTGTAACAGAAATTCTCTACCAGAATCCATTTTGAATTTCCTTCTTCCACTAAAGTGACCTTTGGAAAAGATTGAAGTAAGATTACACAGGTGAAATGCCAGAAATAAAAACGTATTTGAGAACATAACAAAATAATGATGAAGATCCCATTCAATGGGCTTGAAATTTTCTAACAAAAGGAACTTAAGAATATTTAACTGCAGACTTTGTGAAGACTATAAGACAAAAATACAATAAATGTCCTGTTATACCATGGTTCTGAAAACAAAACAAAACCAAGGAAAGACAACATAATGAGACAGAAGGGAATGAGGAACTTGTACATAGAATGAAAAACATACACAGAATCAGGTAAAAATAATTTTGGTCGCAAAATTTTGTGACCAAAATTATTTTTATTATATATATATTTCATTGTAAATTATATACATATATATATAATATATATATATCATTGTAAATATTGTACTTTCCTAACCTGTGACTTAATATAGGTCTCAGCAGGGATCTGCCCAGGTAATTGTGTAGTTAGTCAATTTCATCATTGCAAGATCATCAGGATGGTAAACTCCCACACACCTTAACATACCTGCAGCAACACTAGACATACACTCCTATTGGTCCAACAGAATAAGCCAGACATGTATTTTACCAAAGCTTTGTAAGTGGTATTTTACCGAAGCTTTGTATGCTATGGTTTATTCAGGTGTGATACAAAATGTCTCTGCCCAGAATTAAATGATGCCATTTATAGCTAAAATGATTTAGGGTCATTATTAACATCTAATGCATGCTGAGGTTTTTATTTATACCTCTCCTTTTCCCTTTCTTTTTCCTCCCTTCTTTCTTTTCTTTTTCTTTCTTTCTTTCTATTTTTTTGGCCGGGGGAGTCTGGTCGTGAGGACTGAACTCTGGGCTTGGGTGCTGTCCCTCAGCTCTACAGCTCAAAGCTAGTGCTCTCCCAATTGAGCCACAGAGCCACTTCCGGCTTTTTTTTTTTTGCTTATGTTTTGCTGAGGAATGGAAACCAAGACCTCATGCATGCAAGGCAAGCGTTCTACCACTAAGCCACCTTCCCAGCCCCTTTTCCTTTCTGTTTTCTTCCTTTCTTTCTTTCTTTCTTTCTTTCTTTCTTTCTTTCTTTCTTTCTTTCTTTCTTTCTTTCTTTCTTTCTTTCTTTCTTTCTTTCGTCCTTTCGTCCTTTCTTTTGTCCTTTCTTTCTTTCTTTCGTCCTTTCTTTCTTTCTTACATTATTTCTTCCCTTTTATTTCCTCTTTTAGGAAATGAGTATGAATTTAGATATTTTGTTTGTTGAACAAGTATTCTACCATTAGAACATCCTTTTTCGATTTATTTACTTTCTCATAGGTTTTCAATTTTGCTGAGGGCTTAACAGAGGCTAAGTTCCTCACTTCTGTCTGCCAAGTAGCTGGGATCACAAATGCATTCCAACATGCCAGGCTTTAGGATGATATGAGACTCTTAGTACTTTCCTTGCATATTGGTCCTGAAATGTGATCTTCTCAAATTTTACCTCAATTAGTGATGTGAGTTCCAGTAGGCTTCTCTGTCAATATATATCATCTAAATGAATTATTGAAAGCAATTTCATTTTAATCTCTTTTTCTTTGCCAGTCCAGGGACTATTACAGTTTTATTTATATACAGTTTTTGTGTATATGTGCACATTAGCTTTAAAATATTACATTTTGACCAGTTTTTATTTTTTTAATTTTTCTTGGTTATGGGGCTTGAATTCTGGATCTAGGCGTTGTTCCTGAGCTCTTCAGATCAAGGCTATCACTTTACCACTTGAGCCACAGTGACACTTCCTGTTTTCTGGTGGTTAATTGGAGGTAAGAATGTCATGGATTTCCTGTAAGGGCTAGCTATGAACTACCATCCTTAGATCTCAGCTACTGAGTAGCTAGGGTTAGAGGCATGAGCCACTGTCACACAGCTAAATTGTTACTTATTTTAAGTTCTATGATATAGTTGAGGGAGTATAATTATTGTGTAGAAAGGTAACTTTCAAGTGATCTCTCTAAATAATTTCAGAGTTTCATTTTCATAATATTTATTTCAGTGATTAATGATAGAAGCTCCCAAAGTAACAAAATGATCCTTCATATTCTCCTTCCCATGGGTACTATTGGAAGAGAATGAGTGAGATCTCAGTCTAAGATAATGTGTACTTGAAATTATAAAAAATTAGTTTGATGATACATAAAGAGCCAGTTAACACAACATGCTTTTCATTTTCTAAAGAAAGGAATGTCATACAAGTATGTTTATTGCCAGGCTTTTTCATCTGAAAAACAAAGAAAAAACAATATCATGAAAAAGCTGAAAGGGATCAGCAACCATGTAACAGTCATATAGCATTGGAGACTTTAAGACATGAATTGGTTCAGGTAAAATAATACTCTGGGAAAGGTATATGTGAACTAAATTTATTCATTGTAATTTTTTATTTTTAATTATTATGTTGCTTGATATATAAATACATACATGTATATATATGTATGTATGTATTTATGTATACATGTAGTATATATATATATATATATACATATATATATATATATATATATATACATGTATATTTATATATATCAACCCTGCAACACCACTGCACATGCAAACTTATGTGTTCATCATTGTAAGCTAGAACTGTGTTTTACCAAGGCTTTATATATAGTGTGTTATTTTTTCATTTAGGCTTGACACAAAATGTGTTTGCCCCTAGAAATAAGTGATGGCATTTATAACTACAATAATTTAGTGTAAATGTTTACATTAAACACATGCTCAGTATGAGTTGTTCTTTGTTTCTTTTCTTATTTTATCTTTAGGAAGTTGATTTGAGTTTAGATTTTGTGTTTGCCAGACAGGTATTCCACCACTGGAGTCATTCCAGCAATCCTTTCTTGTTTTTAAGTTACTGTACTCATAGAGTAGCAATTTTTGCACCCATCCCAAAAAGCAGGGATCATGATTGCATTCCAATATCCCTACCTTGTAGGTTGATATGGGTGATACTTTCCTTCCTAGATGCATTCAGAACAGTGATCCTCTCAAATTCTATCACTTTAGTTAATGGTGTGAGCTCCAGTTCTGCCTAACTCTAGATGATATTATGGAAATAAATGATTACAGATAATTTGATTTAATCATTGGCTAATATGGGTGATTTGATATTAAAATATATGGTAAGTTTGAAAATAAGAAAAAGAAAAAAGAAAGAAAGCGAAAGATAGAAAGAAAGAAAATTATTGAGAATGAATTTTTTGGAGTCAGGAATCACATGGCAGAGGTACTACCTGTATTGTGTATTAGGTTTGCCCCAGGCCATGCAGACCCTTTGCACACACCTTCCCACTTCTTGACTAAGTTTCCACCCTTTGTTATCTAGGTATTTGGCACACCTGGAGGCAGCCACCTCTCCCTCCTGCTAAGTCACAACCAGGTCAGCCTCTTGTCACACTTTCCATCAAACCAGAGGTGAGTCCCAGGTCTTAAAGTCACATCTAGATCCAGTGTGGCCAGAATTTTCCCCCACCTGGCCACACCTCATCCCTAGATAAGTCCTCGCCCAAGGTTGGGTCACCCCATTTTTTGTACATGCCTTTCTACCATGTATGGCATGGGCAGCAGTTCAGTAAATAAACTACTTACCTGACTGAATACCGTGTGGTGTTCTCTTCATTGACTACTTAATGAAATTCGCCTAATTAACATGCTTTACACTTAAGAATTTCTAGTATGAATCTATGGATACTTTTGTGACACATGTGAGTTCTGTATCTACAAAACATATGTACATACTCATCATTTAACAATATAATTCTGCCTGGAATCTTTAATAGCACTTTAATTAAGCATAAAGTCTATTTTGTTTGCTTTCCTTTGTTTTGTTTGTTTTTTTGCTTAAAGTAAAAAAAGAGTTAGTGGGACAATCTGAAAGGATCTCTGGCTTCATATTTTCTCATCACCCTGGGCTACAACCTGTGTGCTACCAGCTCAGACGATGGGACTTTGAAATTCTGGAAAGTAGATGCACATCCTAATGACCCATGGCTTCGGGATTTCTGATTCTTTTTTAAATGTAATTGTTACTTATATATGTACAGTGAGGTTACCATTTCACAAGAAATTCAGACATTTACATGTTTATTTATATTTTTTGTCAGTTGTGGGGCTTGAATTCAGGGCCTGGGCACTGTCCCTGAGACTCTGGGCTCAAGTTACGTAGCACTCTACCAATTGAGCCACAGAGCCACTTCTGGCTTTTGAGTTGTTAAGTGGAGGTAAGAGTCTTATGGGGACTTTTATTCCTGGGCTGGCTTTGAACTTCAATCCTCAGATCTCAGCCTATGAGTAGCTGGGATTACAGGTATGAACCACTGGCACCTGGCTTGAAATGGTCTTGTGTGTGTGTGTGTGTGTGTGTGCGCGCGCGTGTGTGTGTGTGTGTGTGTGTGTGAAAATAACATGGAGAGGGGTTATAATTATATGGGCAAAGTAATGAGCACATTTCTTATCAAGCATTGTTGCCCCATCCTTTGACTCCCCTTCCATTCCCTTCTTATCTCACCCACACACACCTCCCCACCCCCCCAACCCACACTCACTCCCCTCCTCCAGGCAAGTTTTAATGTTCTTTTTCCAACATAACATCTTGTATATATCATTGTTGCAATGGGTCCAACTGTATCCCTATTTAAACAATTTGTTTTTTCCCTTCCCTTCCACAAATTATACCAATATCAAATACAATAAAATCAGGGGTTATACTGTGGGGGAGGGACATACAAAGCAACAAAGAAATCATCTGATAAATATGTTAGAAAGAATGCCATGAAAGAAAAAAAAATACATTTGAATCCTTATCTTGGTGTTCATTTCACCTAACATCAACTTATCTGACTTTTTCTGCTTGTCTCAGACATTTACTAGTTATTGAAAATAAAGGAAACCATGGGACCTGTTACTTTGGGCCTGGCTTACTTCATTTAATATAATTTTTTCCAAGGCTTTCAATTTCCTAACAAATGGGGCAATGTTATTCTTTCTGATGGAGGCAGAGAATTTCATTGTGTATATAGACCATATTTTCTTGATCCATTCATCTACTGAGGGGTATCTGAGTTGGTTCTATATCTTAGCTATGGTAAATAATGCTGCAATAAACATAGTTTCGCTGGTAACATTAGTATTGTCTTGTTTGTGATCATTTGGGTAAATGCCCAAAAGTGAGATTGCTGGGTGATACTAGAACTTTGTGTGGAGTCTTTTGAAGAACCTGCATACAGCTTTCCAAGGTTTTTGACCAAGTTTGCACTTCCACCAACAATGCAATAAGGTTCCCTTTTTGCCACATCCCCTACAGCATCTATTGTTATTAGAGTTCTTGATTATACCCATTCTAACTGGGGTGAGGTGTTTGTTGTTTGATGTTGTTTTGATTTGTATTTCTTTTATGGGTAGGGAGGTTGAACATATCTTCATGTGTCTGTTGGCCATCCTTCTTTCTTCTTCAGAGAAGAATCTCTTTAAGTCTTAGGCTCTTTATTTATTGGATAGTTGTTTCTTTGAGGATTTTTTTGGGGGGGATTTGATTTTTTGGGTTCCAGGTATATTTTAGATATGAGACCCTTGTCCGTTGTATGGCTAGTGAAGATCTTCTCCCAGTATGTGGGCTTTCTATTGATCTTGCTAACTCTTTCCTTTGCCTTTCAGAAGCTCTGCAATTTCATGCAATCCCATTTCTCCAAACATTTTTTTATTTGTTGTCCTTCTGGGTCTCTTTTACAAAAATATTGGTCTGTGCCAAGCTGACCTAGTGTTTCTCTTATTCACGGACTCCACTCCAAAATTAATCAAACTGATTCAAAACTTTGGCAAAGTAGCAGGGTATAAATTTAACCCTCAAAAATCAATGACTTTTCTGTATGCCAACAATGAGAAAAGCGTCGCTGAAATCAGGAAAACAACTCCATTCGTAATAGCCCCCCCCCCAAAAAAAAAAAAAACATACCTAGGAATTAACTTAACCAAAGACGTGAAGGAACTCTATGATGAAAACTTTAAAAAAAACATGAAAAAGGAAATCAAAACAGAACTTAGAAAGTGGAAAAACCTCTTATGCTCCAAGATTGGAAGGATCAATATCGTGAAAATGGCAGTACTTCCCAAGGCTATCTACAAATTCAATGCGATAACTATCAATATTCCAACCTAATTCGTCAAGAAAATAGAAGAGGCAATCCAAAAATACATATGGAACAACTAAATACCCCAAAAAGCAAAAACAATCCTTAACAGAAAGAACAGCGCTGGAGAAATATCAACACCAAATTTCAAAATCTACTAAAAAGCCATAGTCATCAAAATAGCTTGGTAGTGACACAAGAACCTCCCTCAGGACCAATGGAATAGAATTGAAATCCCAGTAATGAACTTACAGGCATATAGCTATCTAATCTTTGATAAGGGAGCTAAAAAAATAGAATGGAAGAATGACCGCCTCTTTAGTTAATGGTGCTGGCAAAATTGGTTATTCACTTGTAGAAAACTAAAGTTAGATCCTAATCTAAAACTCGTGTTACTTCAGGTCCAAAGGTGTCCTTGTGTTATTTCAGTGAAGCCAGAAATCATTCACTATACCTCAAGCAGCACCATAGATTGTTCCTGGAAGTAAATGTTACTGGATGTGGAAACTGATCCCAGGAGAGGAATGGAACATAGAGGATTGACAAAGCTCAAGTTAACTTGTGCTCTCCTTTTTACTGTAAAAGAAGAGAATCCGAAGGCTTGAAGAAAACTCTGTCCTTAACTTTTTCTACTGTGTTTTTACTCATATATAATTTTTCTGTAAACTTCTAGTTGAGAGAATTCCAAAAAGAAATAATGTGCCATTTGGTGGCCAGCATAGAACAGAAGGAAATAACGTTGTTTTAAATATTTTCTACTGCAGGGGCTGGGAAGGTGGCTCAGTGGTAGAGAACTTACCTTGCATGCCTGAGGCCCTAGGTTCGATTCCTCAGCACCACATGAGCATAAATAAGCCAGAAGTGGTGCTGTGGCTCAAGTGGTAGAGCGCTAGCCTTTAGTTGAAGACCTGAGGTAAAGCGCCGAGTCCCCGAGTTCAGGCGCACGACTGGACCCCAAAAAAAATTCTACTCCAAAGAAACAAAGACATGGAGGTTTTAAAGTGTTTTATGGATAGATATTTCACTCCTGACATGATTCTCTTACTGCAGGAGTCAGTTATCAATTCCTTTAGTTTGGTCATGAGTTTTCTAGAGCAATAAAGATTCCTAAAGAGCATCCAGTGCGTATGATCAGCAAAAGGAGCCACTTCTCAGACCAGTACTCCTTTAAGGAGGGTCCCAATGAAATAATCTGGTTTTTTTGTTTGCTTTTTTGCTTAGTTTATGTTGGTTCTGGGGCTTGAATCCAGAGGCTGGACCCTGTCCCTGAACAGTTTTTGTTCCTGCCCACTAGCCCCCAAATCTAGTACTCTACTGCTTGAACCAAAACTCCACTTCTCGATTTTTTGCTGTGTAATTACAGATAGGAGTTTGACAGATTCTCCTGCCTGGGTTGGATTTGAACTAAGATAGTAAGAAAGCCAAGAGACATCAACTATACAGTCTTCTCTTTTCAAATGAGAAATATTAGATGAAGTTTATTGTAAAGCTAATATTTGAACATTTTTTCTAACTTTTTTGTGAGTTACAATTACATGGACAAGATAACGAGAACATTTCTTATCAATCATTGTTGCCTCCTCTTTGTTTACCCTTCCCATCCCTTCCCATATACCCTCCTCCCCCATCCGATCCTCCAAAGTTGTAAAATTCGTTTTTCGACATAACGACTTGTACATCTCATTGTTGCAATGGGTCCACCTGTATCCCTAGTTAAACGATTTGTTTTTAGAGAATATGTCCACCAAACAATCCATAACATAACTCAGCAAAAGTAGGTGCACTGAATCATTTTGGAATTTTTTTTTGATTGGGAAGATTATTGATTTTGTCTTTCCTTTTAGGGAAACTTTAAGTCATATTTAACCACTTTTGTTCTTGTGGGGCTTGAACACTGATCCTGGGTGATTAGCTACAGCACCACCTCCTGGTTTCTGGTGGTTAATTGAAGGTTAGGGTCTCTTTGACTTTCCTGAGCAGGCTGACTTTGAACCACAATCCTCTTTTCACAACCTCCTTAGTAGCTAGGATTACAGGTGTAGGCCACCAGCATCTGGCTCATATTTGCATTTATGTGAACTGAATGACACTGTGTAGACAAAGAATGGAAATTTTAACCAAATAATGACATTGCAGCATTTCAGAAAAATTGAATTAGCAATAAATATGTCCTCCTTTTCCATTTTGTTACATCAATGAATGATGAGCTTTGGGACCCTTACATTATCATCCTCTGCCATCAGTACAGGTGTATTTAGTATCAGGAAATATTCATAGAGAAATATGGAAAGAATGAGATTTTTAGAAAACAAAGGAGATAAGGTATGAAAGAATAGCATAGAAGGAGATACATTTATCACACAGAGACTAAGAGCTAGCCTAAGAGATTTAGAATGCTAAAAGCAATGAGGAAAAGCCTAGTTGACAACAAGTTCTACAATAATCAAAAATGGTTCTCTAGAACAGTTTCTGGTATACCTTAATTACTATCATTTTTTCCTTCTATCTGGAGTTATTCCTTATTTTCTTTCACAAATATTAATTAGCCTCTGCGTTTTTGGTGCTATAACTCACCAAAAAGGTTTCAAAATCACACTTAGCCTACCCTTCTCTTTGTGATTAGCAGTGGCAACACAAATCCTGGAATCACTGAATTTCCAGAATTAAACTTTACCTGACATCTAAGCACATTCCTGGCATTAATTGCTGTGACTTAATGAACAAAACTTTTTCAACACAGTATCCTAACATAAGTAAAGTACATAAATTAGGGACTGTTGTCAGGTGTCAGTATGGAAGAAGCAATTCTATATTCCAAATGTGGGTTCATTATTTTGTATTTACTAACTAAATGTTTTTGTTTTTTGTTCTTTTTGCCAGTCGAAGGGCTTAAACTCAGGGGTAGGGAATTTTCCTGAGGTTTTCTTTCTAGCTCAAGGCTAGCACTCTACCACTTGAGGCACAGCAACACTTCCAGTGTTGTTGTTTTATTAATGTGTTACTAAGGAATGAACCCAGGGTTTCACGGTTGCTAGGCAATCACCGTACCATGAAGCCAAATTCCCAGAGTCCTAAATAACTTTCTTAAGATGGCCTTACATTTTCATTCCGTAGGTATATATCATAATTTTAGCCAGGTGCTAGAAAATGATGTAGAAAGCAATACAATACAAAAAGTCTAGTAAGGCTGGATGGACAATGAATAACTGTCATGGTCTAGCCAGGAAACAGAAGGGCTTATCTCATGAATCTGTTTCAACAAGCTAGCGAGACAGCTACTGACCCACAGCCCACCTCCAGAATGAGAGGGCCACCTTGGGTTCCATCCGCATGGGGATGCTTGGGCCCCTCTTCCAGCACCCATTCAACCAGGTCTTGGGAAAGAGAGAGAAAAAAGTCAGAATTACAATTAAGTCTGGTGCCGGTAACTCAGAATTCTAATCCTAACTACACAGGAGGCTGAGATATGAGGATCTTGGTTCATAACCAGCCAAGGCAGGAACGTCTGTGAGACTCTTTTCTCCAAAGAACCACCAGAAAATCAGAAGTAGTGCTGTGGGTTCAAGTGGTAGAGCACTAGCCTTTTTCTGAGGCTCTCAGGAACAGCACCCAGGCCTACAGTTCCAGCCCCACGACTGACAAGAAGTGAACTTCCTAACACAAGAAGTGGACTGAATAGTACCCATTGTCCTAGGGAGCATGGTAGCGAAGTCAGACAGAGCTTCCTGTGAAGTTGACGTCATAAGTTGGTCACCTGGCTTCTCTGTGCCTTGGTTTCGCCAGCTGTTTATACTCAACACAGTGAAGGATCCTCTTCCTCATGGGGATAGGGTAATGATGAAAGACAGCCATGTTTTGTTTGATAATCCCACATCTGTGGCACGATTAATAACAGGGTCCACCTGAGCCCTTTCTGGGTATCTTCCTGTCATTTGCTCACAGAATTGCAGAGAACCTTCTGTGAAGGCCACTCCCTCTGTGCCTAGCCATGCTCCAGAGATCCCTCTGTATAAATCCCTTTTTTCCTCACAACTGTCCTGTGAGGAGAATGAGGTTCGATGGTTGCAACCCTACCCAGAGCTTCACCTGTGGTCAAGAATCGTCTGCTGTGAGTTTTCTGCCTGCTCAAACTCACAAGAAACCATTCAAGCCACAGGAAAATCAAAAACCACAAGCAGACCAGAGACTCCAACAAGAGACAGGTTAAGGACACAGTGAGATACAGGATCTTCCTATCTCCCCCCCCCCCCCATAAATAATCTAAGAAATCTTTTTAATATCTTTTATAAAAAAAATTTTCTAAAAGTTTTTTTTTAATTTTTAACTTTTAAATTTTGTTTTCTATTAACTTTTTTTCTTCCTATTATAATTTTTATTTTAGGGGTATATGTGTGTGTACATTTTTTTTTTAATTTTTGTTTAGCTCTACTGACCATTTGATCATTTTTTTCTTTCCTTCTCATTCTTTTCACTATTTCTTCTTTTTCATTCTTCTTTGCATGACATAATTGCTGTTCTGCTCATCCTCAGATATGCCAATAGTTGATTATTAGACCTTAGCCCCATTGTGTACAAGCTTAATCCACAAATTTATTACTCAATTTAAAACCTATTAGACTTAAATTCCTTAATAGCAGTACTACCTCTTTATACATATATAATATTTTAAGCAATTTTATTTTAAAGTTTTTCACATCTCCTTTTTATCCCCCCTTCTCTTATTCTATCCACGTTCTTCTCTGAATATTACATTTTCAATTTGCATAATTTTAAGTGTTACACTTCTTAATTTTTAATTTTTGTTTTTCTATTTTTTCTTGTTTTTTTTCTTTCTGTTTCTTCTTATTTATTGTCTCTCCACTATCATTCTATCCAACCTATTTCCCGCTTTGAGAATAGGATTGAATTTAGTTAATTCTCCCACAGCCTTTCCACATCCCTATATGCTATTTTTACCCATATCTCTCCTCAAACTTAATAATTTCTGTTTGCCAAATTCTTCTTTGCGGTTCGTAGCCCATTAATACATAGTTGTTTGATGTTGAATAGGTATATCTGTTGAACTAGACTTTTGCAGATTTTTGAGTTTGCAACTACAGACTTTGGTTGATGCTTGCCTTAAAATAGTGTGCTAGCACAAAACTGGCGTTACTTTCATCTCAAATGGGCAGAGCAACCGGGAAAAACACAAGAAAAACGGCAAGTCCGGGTATCTCAACTCCCACTCATGATAATCAGGGGACAGAAAAGATAATGAATAATCCAGAGGAGAGTTCCCAAAAAGCTCTACAAACACTACTGGTAAACATGTTAAATGAAAATATTGAAAAACTGCAAAGAACTCTGAATGAGCGTGATAGGGAGAGGGAGGAGGCAAAACAAAGGTTAGTACAAGAATATCATGAGCATGAGGAAGCTACTCAACGATTGATACAGGAATTGCATGAGCAGCTTGAGAAACTCAAAGAGAAATAAAGGAATGTCGTGAGAAGACTGAGATCAATCAATGAGAACTACAGGAACTGCATGAACATGAAGAAGCTAAGCAAAGAGTAATACAGGAATTGAGAGAGTTGGATTAGAATGTAGAAAGATCACTAAAGGCATTCATGGAACCCATAAACAGAGAACTGAAAGAAATTAGGGAGACCACACAGGGAATGCTGAATGGAACCCAACAGAAGGAATGGGAATAACCAATCAACAGAGTGATTTGAGAATAAACACTGAAAATCAAATTAAGGAAGTAAAGAATTTCATACAAGATCTAAAACAATGCTTCAACAAAGAATTTGAAGCCATCAAAGCCGACCAACTAGAAGAAAAAGAAATAAAAAAACAAAGTATGAAGTCTCGACAGCAGGTTAGACCATGCAGAAGATCGAATTTTGGGGATTGAAGACACCCTAGACATTATAGAGAAAGAACATACAACCATCAAAGACAAATCCAAGATATATGAGAGATCTATCCAACACTTGGAAGACACCAACAGAAGGCCTAATCTAAGGATAATGGGTGTAGAGGAGCACCTAGAAACAGAAGTTAATGGTTTAGGAAATTTGTTTACCAGGATCCTCGCAGAGAACTTCCCAAACATGCAAAAAGATAGGCCTATTCAGATACAAGAAGCTATTTGAACTGCAAATAGACCGGTCCAGAATAGGACATCCACTGTCACATTGTAATCCACACAGGATCAATTCAGACCAAGGAAAAGATCCTTAAAGCTGTCAAGGAGAAAAGATCAATCACCTATAAAGGGAAACCAATTAGAATCACCTCAGATTTCTCAGCAGAGACAATCATAGCAAAAAAGAGCATAGAATGATGTATGCCATTCCCTAAAAACAAACAACTATCGACCAAGAATTATGTACCCACATAAACTCTCCATAACTGAAGGTCAAATAAAAAGCTTCCATAGCAAAGAAAAATTGAAACAATATATCTCCACCAAACCAGCCCTACACAACATTCTTAAAGATGTCCTACACATAGAAAATCAACAAGACCACAATAAAGGCCAAGAAATTGTACCCAAACTGAGAATCCAATAACCTCAGGAAGAACCCAGTTGCCTCAGCCCCCAAGAAGGTGGATAAAATGGCAGGTATTCCCAAATACCTCTCAGTCCTATCTCTCAACATTAATGGACTTAACTCTCCAATTAAGTGAAATAGACTATCTAGTTGGATTAAAAAGCAAGATCCTTCTATCTGTTGCCTCAGGAGTCACATCTTGCCCATAAAAACAAACACATTTTCAACGTGAAAGGCTAGAACAAAATCTACCAAGCAAACTGCCCCAGTAAACAGGTGGGAGTTGCAATCCTAATGTTAGATAAAATAGACTTCAAATTAAAATTCGTGAGAAGAGGTAAAGAAGGTCGCTCCATACTAATTAAGGGATCTCTCCTTCAAGAGTATATTACAATTCTAAATATCTATTCACCAAATAACGGAGGACCCAAATTTATCCAAGAAACGCTACTTTCCCTCAAATCCCACAGAGATCCAAAGACATTAATTGTTGAGGCATTTAACACACCATTTTCCACACTAGATATATCAACTAGTCAAAAACTCAACAGAGAAGGGGCAGATCTAAACAACTGCATATATCAAATAGATTTCACAGACATCTACCAATATTTCAGCCATTAGCATCAGAATACATGTTCTTGTCAGCAGCACATGGAATGTTTTCTGAAATAGACCACATTATAGGCCACATAGCAAACTTGTCCAAATTCAGAATCATTGAAGTTATACCTTCCATTCTCTCATACCACAAGGGAACAAAATTAGATCTCAACACCAAAAGCCACCAAAGAAAGTCCTGTAACTCATGGAGGAAATTCAAATGTTCATGATATTCAACAAAAATGAACACAGAAATTACTCGCACCTCTGGACACAGCAAAGCCAGAACTCAGGGGCAAGTTTATAGCTCTGAGTTCCTACATCAACAAATTGGAGAGATCTGAAACCAACCATTTGATAAGACATCTGAGCCTCCTTGAAAAAAAGCATCAAGATAATCCCCAATCCAGTAGACGGTAAGAAATAATTAAAAATATATCAGAATTAAATGAATTAGAATCCAAAAAAAAATAGAAAAAATCAACAAAACAGAGTTGTTACTTCGAAAAAATTAACAAAATTGACAATCTTAGCAAATCTTATCAGGAAAAGAAGAGAACACACCCAAATAAATAAACTGAGAGATGAGAATGGAAACATCACCACAGAAACAGCCAAGATTCAGAACATTATAAGGGAATACTTCTCAAAACTTTATGCTAATATGTTTGAGAACTTAGCAGAAATAGACCTTTCCCTAGCAAATATTGACATGCTGCAACTAAACCAGGATGAGTTAAAACATCTTAACAGGCCCATATCTAGCATTGAAATAAAAGCAGCAATAACACACCTTCCATCTAAGAAAAGCCCAGGACCAGATGGCTTTACAGCAGAATTCTATAAGGCCTTCAAAACACAGCTCACACCAATACTACTTCAACTCTTCAATGAAATTAAAAGAGAAAGTTCACTACCGAATTCATTCTATGAAGCCATAATAACCCTCATCCCCAAACCAGACAGGGAACTATAAACCCATTACTTTGATGAACATTGATGCAAAACTTCTCAACAAAATTTTGGCCAATCGACTTCAACAATTCATTCAAACAATACATCATCTAACAGGATTCATTTCAGGGATGCAAAGCTGGTTCAATATACCGAAATCAATTCATATAATTCATCACATCAACAGGAACAAGTGTAAGAACCACATGGTTATCTCAATAGATGCCGAAAAGGAATGTGACAAGATCCAATGCCCCTTTATAATGAAGGTTCTGGAAAAATTAGGAATCCATGGAACTTTCCTCAATACAATAAAGGCTGTATATGATAAACCTACAGCCACACTATACTTAATGGTGAAAAACTAAAGCCACTTCCTCTTAACTCAGGAATGATACATGAATGTCGAAGCTCTTTACTTCTCTTCAATCTAGTATTAGAATGCTTAGCTACAGGAATAAGACAAGATGCAAACCTAAAGGGGATACAAATAGGGAAAGAAGAAGTAAAACTCTCCCTCTTTGCAGATGTCATGATCTTGTAGTTAGAGAATCCCATAGAGTTCACTCACAAATTACTCAAGGTGATTCAAAAATTTGGCAAAGTAGCAGGGTATAAAATTAACCCTCAAAAATCAATGGCTTTTCCGTATACCAACATTGAGGAAAGTGTGGCTGAAATTAGGAAAGCAACTCCATTCGTAACAGCCCTACAAAAACTAAAATACCTAGGAATTAACTTAACCAAAGAACTGAAGGATCTCTATGATGAAAACTTTAAAAACCTGAAAAATGAAATCAAAACAGATCTTAGAAAATAGCAAAAGCTGCCATGTCCCTGGAATGGAAAAATCAACATCGTGAAAATGGCAATATTTCCCAAAGCTATCTACAAATTCAATGCGGTTCCTATCAATATTCCAACTTCATTCTTCAAGGAAATAGAAGAGGCAATCCAATAATTCATAGGGAACAATAAAATACCCCAAATAGCAAAAACAATCCTCAACAGAAAGAACAGTGCTGGAGGAATATCAATACCAAATTTCAAACTCTAATACAAAGCAATAGTAATCAAAATGGCTTGGTACTGGCACAAGAACAGACCTCAGGACCAATGGAACAGAGTTGAAAACCCAGAAATGAACCTACAGACCTATAACCTTCTAATATTCGATAAGGGAGCTAACAAAATACAATGGAAGAAAGACAGCTTCTTCAGTAAATGGTGCTGGCAAAATTGGTTAACTACTTGTAGAAAACTAAAGCTAGATCCTTATATATCACACTGAACCTGAATCAACTCCAAATGGATCAAAGACCTCGATGACAAAGCAGATATACTGAAAACATTACAGAATGGAAGAGGAGAAATCCTAGGTCTCTTTGGCAAAGGCTGAAATTTTCTTAATAGAGACTCAGAAACACAACAAATCAAAGAAAGTTTGGACAAATGTCATTGCATTAAATTGCAGAGCTTCTGTATGGCAAAGGACATAGCTAGCCAGATCAATAGAAAGCCTACGGATTGGGTGAAAATCTTCATTAGCCATACAACATACAAGGGTCTCACATCTACAGTGTACCTGGAACGCAAATAAATCCCCCAACAACAAATCTTCAAAGAAACAACTGCCCAATAAATAAGTGTGCTAAAAGCTTAAAGAGAAACTTCTCTAAAGAGGAAAGAAAGATGACCAATAGACACATGAAGAGATGCTCAACCTCTCTAGCCATAAAAGAAATGCAAATCAAAACAACATTGAGATACCACCTCACCCAAGTTAGAATGGCTATAATCAAGAACTCTAATAACAGCAGATTCTAGAGGGGATGTGGACAGAAGGGAACCTTACTGCATTGTTGTTGGGAGTATAAACTTGTTCAAACACTTTGGAAAGCAGTATGGTGGTTTCTCAAAAGACTCCACATAGAACTCCCCTATGACCTAGCAATCCCACTCTTGGACATTTACCCAAATGTTCACAAACAAGACCACACTAAAGCTACCAGCACAACTATGTTTATTGTAGCCTTTTTTTTATCATAACTAAGATATGGAACCAACCCAGATACCCCTCAGTAGATGAATGGATCAAGAAAATGTGGTATATATACACAATGGAATTCTATGCCTCCATCAGAAAGAATGACATTGCCTCATTTGTTAGGAAATGGAAAGACTTGGAAAAAATTATATTAAGTGAAGTAAGCCAGGCCCAAGGAAACATAGGTCCCATGGTTTACCTTATTTGCAATGACTAGTATATGTCTGACTCAAGCAGAAAAGTTCAGATAAGTTGGTGTTAGGGAAATGAACCCTAAGATATGTATTCAAAAATTTTTACTTTCATTCCATTTTTTCTAGTACATTTATAAGTTTATTTATTTGTTGCTTTTTATGTCCCTCCCCCACGGTAAAATCCCTGCTTTCACTGTATTTTATGTTGTTATAATTTATGGAGTGGAAGGAAAAGAAAATCATTTAAATAGGGATTACAGGTGGACCCATTGCAACAATGAGACGTACAAGTCCTAAGTCGAAAATGAACTTTACAACTTTGTTAGGGGTAGGTGGAGAGTCGGATAGGGAGATGGGGAAAGGATGGGATGGGAAGGGGAATCAAAGTAGGAGGCTACAATGCTTGATAAGGTATATACTCATTATCTTGCCCATGTAATTTTAACCCCTCTGTACAGTATTTTCACTATAAAAATATGAAGAAAAAAAGAATCATCTGCTGTGGACTAAACGTTTGCGATAATCCATCTAAATCGATGACTGGGCAGGTTGTTACACGTCTACCATCCCAACTTCAGAGGACCAGGTCTGGTGAAGCATACCTGTCGTAGATAGGAGGACCTCGATCCAGCCCAGCCAGAGCATATCTTGAGTCTCTGTTTCAGAAATGCCCAAGACAGAAAGGTGGCTACTCAGAGCCAGGGAGAGGACACAAGTAGGGGGTCATGGTGCCCCCAGAGGGGTGTCTGACCTGGGGTAGGGGTGGTTTCGGGGCAGCCACTCACCTGTGCTGCTGGGAGAACTTGCTTTAGGCTGCTCCAGGTGGGGTGAGCAGCGATGGCAGTGGCATTGCAGACACATGGCCTCAGAGCAAAAAACCAGGGCCAGGGATCATGTTGGGGCTTTACAAGGCCTGGCAGGGTGCCATTGCCTGATGTTTGAAATTCCGCACCTTGTGAAGGAGGGAAGGAAGCCTGGGTGTGGGCAGGCATCTCAATTTCCTTCTATATTCCAAAGTTGCCTGGAGTCTCTTCCTCACCACTCAACATCTCTACCTTCCTCAATTGCTGGTAGTGGTATAAACTAACAGAGGGAATCCTGGTGCTACCAGGCAGCATGGAATGTGGGCGTGGCCACCATTCTTGCATCTCATTGGTCAGAAAGAACTATGAAAGAATGGGGGTGTGGCCAGAATCCTGTGATGCAAGCAGCATGGGTGGAGTCAAGAAGATAGCAGCTCCCCCAGCCCTTTTCCCAGGGAACAACGTCCAATTCAGTTGGAGACAAAAGAATGACCTCATTTAGCTGGATAGCTTCACAGATTGTTGTGTATGTCTGTTTGCTCCCAGTCCCAGACCTTGTACTCAGGATAGGAGCACAGTCTGTGAGCTGCTTTTGATCAAGGCTGGCCTTCCACACTAGAGCCACAGGGATTCTGGCTTTGTTGGCACTGAAGTTGGGCTTTCTTGCCTAGGGTGACTTTGACAAGGATCCTCCCATCACAGCCTTGTAAGTATCAAGGAGGACTGATGAGAGCCACTGGTGCCTGCCTAATCATTGGTCTTGTTGATGTTCTTGGACAGACTGGTGAGTTCCCTATCCTCCAGTTTAAGTGGTGGGAGCTGTAGTCCACAGTTGGAATCTTGGTCCTGACACCTCCAAATGGAAGGAGATCCTAAAAAACTTATTCCTGTCCAGATGATTACCGATGGAATATGATGTATGTCATGATTGAAAGAGCAGTTCTTGAATGATTCTAGGATAAAATTATACACAATTATGTTATAGGACACTGATCGATGTTAGTTAATATTTTATGAGGCATTTAAACAATCACATTAATACAATGGAGGTATAATGAAATACCTTAGAATTACTATACTATTACATACTATAAAGGTACCATTTTCTGCCAAGACTGGGATTGGAACCCGTGGTCTTGTTAACTCTGTTGCACTGTGTGGGAAGGGGAAACTGGCCTCCTAGAAGTCATGTCTATTCCTTAGGCTTGAAATAGAAAACATCCTATTCATGTACAATTTACATATATGATTTATATTTATATATATATGTTGACTCCATATTGCATTCAGTGCAGTTATTTTATTTTTTGTTTTATTCATGTATTGACCATTTATTTTGACTATTATGGCACATAAAACATTGATTACATTGATTACATAAGATAGAGGCCTGCATATGTATTCCATTTCATACCTGACACCCAGGACTTTCACAGAAAAGGAAAACATCTGTCACCATCAACTTCTTACTCCACAATTCATTTTTGGGGAGTGCTGGCATCTGAACTCACAGCCTACAAGTCTACAAGGCCCAATTCATGAATGGTGAGTGTCAGCACACCATCCTGGGGCAAATTGAGCTGACAGGCTGTTCCCAGGACCTGAGCTCAAGCCCCAGGAGTTAACAAAATAAGAACAGATTGACATGCAGATGGAAGTATGTAATAAATATGTGTTTTTAGAGAGTATCAGAGATGTCTATACATTATTCAGTTATGTAGACTACATTCCTACCAATTCCTGGGTAATAATCATGTGTCCATGTAATTAATGTTATTGTTTTCAACCTTATACTATTAATGAAATCAATCAGTGTCCTGAAATTATTGTGTTCCTGTAAGTAATAATATTCTTTTTATGCTTCATAAATATTAAATAAAATCAATTAGCTTCCTGAAATGCTGCTGTCTAATTTTATAGGAGCATCATTCATGATCAACTCATTGAACCTTGACATTGATAATATTCCATTGTTCTTCCTATGGATGGGAACCATTTTTTAGTATCTCCTGCCATTGGTTGATGTTAAGAGGGGGATTCGAAATCAGGGCCTATGTTGCCATGTGGGCCTATGGCTTCCCAGATAGTCTGCCAGCCTTCAGCATTGCAAGGTAAAGTACCCTTTGCAACAGTGTCATTCAGACAGATGAGGGTCACCGAGCAAAGGAAGAAAACATAAAAAGGCCACATTTTTTCTGTGAATTGCTTTCCCTGCAAGACCTGGGGGTCTAGGATCCCAGAAGCACCTGTAGATCTAGTGGCTGCACTCTGCCTAGGGTGATCGAAGCTGAGGCAGAGTTGCCACAATCTGACTTCAAGCCCCGTACTGAGAAAAGTAAAATGAAAAATTTAGCTCCCTGGCTTGCAATTCACACAGTTTATTCTTACAGGCTTTGGATTTGAACTCAAGATCTGGGTAAATCTGCAGCAATGTGGATGAAGGGGAGGATCATTGTACTTGAAGATAAGAAAGTCAGGCCTGTTCACTAGTCCTGAATTGAAGCCCCAGCCTTGGAAACATACTATTTATACATACTGTAAAACTGGCTTCTGACATCAGGATGAAATTTTTGTCAGTGCTGGGATTTGAACTCAGGTCTGGGTATCTCTGTTGCACTGTGGGGGATGGGGAAGCTCACCATACTTGAGGACTAGAATTTCAGGCCTGGTGTAGGGCCTGATTTGAAGCCCCAGCACTGGACAAAATAGCAAGCCCACCTTTTTTAAACATAGGATCTCTCTTTACCTACAGGAGTGGTATGCATCTTGCATTCAGTGTAGTTATTATTTTTATTTTGTGTCTTATTCATTGATGTATTGTGCATTTTATTGAATATGGTGACAGATATAACTGTGCTGACATGGATGACAACCTATTCCCATGGCTATAGATTTGCATATATAGCATTCTCCATCCTCGATGAGACCCAGGATATTCACAGAACAGGAAAACATATGCAACCTTGCTTTTCACACATCAGAATGAATCTTTTGGCAGTGCTGGAATTTGAACTCAAGGCCTATCAGGCCCAATTGCTGAATGGGTCATGTTAAGCACAGCAGCCTGTGAGCCTCTAAGGAGCCAGGCCATTCCTAGGACCTGAGATTGAGCCCTGGTGGGAGTCCAATATAGTCAAAAATTCATAATTAAACAAAGGATCTGTATTTCCAAACATTGGTGGGCTGCATCTTGTATTTGGTGTAGTCATCCTGGCTGAGATCCAGAATTTGCACAGCAAAGGAAAACAGGTGCAACGACTGGATTCTCACATCAGGGTGAATTTTTGGCAGTGCTGGGATTCGAACTCGGGGCCTGGGAGGCCCAACTGTCCAATCGGTCCACGTGATCACACCAGACTGTGAGCCACTAAGGAGATGGGCTCTTCCCAGGAACTGAGATAAAGCCACAGGGAGGCCAAAATAGTGCTTAATGCATCATTGAAACATGAGATGTATATTCACATCCGTGTGTGGACTGCTTCATGCATTGAGTGTACTTATTGTGTTTATATTGTATGATATTCATGGATGTATTGTGTATTTTCTTATGTATATGATGACAGGTATAACTGGGTTGACATGGATAACAACTTATTCCCATGACCATACGGTGGCCCATGCATTCTGCATCCTAGCTGAGACCCAAGACTTGCACAGGAAAGGAAAATAGATGCAACAATTGGCTTCTGACATCAAGATGAATATTTTGGCAGGGCTGGGATCTGAACTAGGGGCCTAGCAGGCACAATTGGTGAATGGGTCCACATGAGCACACAAGCCTGTGAGCAACAAAGTAGCTAGGAGTTCCCAGTACCTGAGTTTGAGCCCCCTTGGGGGGAGAGTGGGGAGCACAATAGTCATCCTTTCATAAGCTGAAGGTAGGATGCAAATATTTTTATAAAGTAAGATTGTGGTGACCTGCGATGGAATCCAATCTGTGAGTACCTATATTTGGATCTTTTCTGATGCATCCATTTCATGTATATGATGATTGTTGCACTGCTTCATCAACTCTTCTTTACAAATAATCTATAGTCCACGAGTCTTATGTATCATTTCCTACTCACTTCATGCACGAACTACTCATTCAAGGATGAGATCAATCGCATGCCTTTCCTAGGTCTAGAAACAAGTGTCTCACAATCTCCCGCCATTCCCTTCTCCTAGGGGGACTGAATTCAAGCCTTAGTCCTGGAAAAGATACTTCTTACATATATTTTAATGATAGGATTTATACTTCCGTTCAGATGTTCAGTCCATATTGGGTTTGGTGCGTTTATAAATTTTATTTCTCGTTTTATTCATTTATTTACCATTTATGTTATTGACTCTGATGACACTTCTACCATTTATTACATTGTTTACCTCCTATCACATAGAATCTAGATTTTAGATGTGTTCTCCATCATGCCTGGCAATGTGAGGATCTGAATTCAGTGCCTAGCAGGCCCAATTCATGAATGGGTGAGTTTGAGCATGGAAGCCTCAAGCCAATGAAGCCGTCAAGTGGTTCCCAGGCACTGAGATCGACCCCCATGGTTAGCCAAAACAGCGATACATGGATAGGCAGACGGTGGTATACAAATAAATATATATTGTTACAGAGTGCCAGAGCCGTCTATCTATGATTGAATGACACCTACTACATTCCTACCAACTCTTAGGTATTTATTATACCACCATTGAAGGAATATTATTCTTTTCATGCTTAATAAACTATACGTTAAGATCAATCAGCATTCTAGGACTATTGCATCCAATTTTAGACTCAACGGATGCATGAACTACTCATTCAATTGGTATTCCCATGCATAGGAATGAGTCTCTTGTGATCTCTTGCCATTAGTGTCAGGACTGGGATTTGAACCCAGGGCTTATGCTGACAGGTTCGCTTATGGCTTCACTGATAGCTCACCAGAATCAGCAATGGCAGGTCAGGTCCACTTTGCAGCCATGTCATTCAGACCCAGGATGGTCACCATGCCCCCAAAAATCATAAAATGCCAGCCCTCTGCTGCTCACCATGTTTTGTGCTTTCCAGCTTTTTTTTTTTTCCTGCAAGCCCTCTGGCCTAGGATCTCAGGATTGGCTATGGGTCTGGAGACTGCACCCCAACCTAGGGAGATGCAAGCTGAGGAAGTGTTTCCACGACCTGAGTTCAAGTCTCATGGGTGGCTAAAAAATAAATAAATAAATAAAAATATTAATTATTTAATTAAATAAAAAAAATAAAGCTCCTTGTTTTGGAATTTCTGCCAGTTTTCTTTCCTAGCCTGGGATTTGAACTCAGGGTGTTGGTAAATTTGTACTAATGTGAGGGAAGTGTTGCCACTACTTGAGTTCAAACCCCCTGCCAACCAAAAAAGAAAAACTAAGTCACTGACCTCGGCAGGGTGAAGTAGATGTGGAGATGGGAGGGAAGGGATGGTAGGGGGAAAACAAAGAAGGAGTCAACAATGCTCAGTAGGAAATGTACTCATTACCTTGCTCCTGTAACTGTAACCCCTCTGTAAAACACTTTTGCAATAAAAAAGTACAAAAAAAGAGAAACCATGTCATTCTCAGAGAAGCACTTTAGAGGTAAGGAAAGGATGTCAGAATAGCTATACAAATTCTACACTGCTTTTTTTAATGTTCAGTATGGAACTGAGTAAACATAACTGCTTCCAATAAAAAAAAGTAGTCACTCTCTTGGAACTGGGGCCAGTATTTCTGCCATTGCTAGGATTTGAGATCACTGTCCAGGTAACTCTTTTATGCTATGAGTAAATGCGAAGCTCACTGTCCTTGAGGAAAAAAAATTCAGGCTAGAGTTCCCAGGGCCTGAATGAAGGCTCTGCAATGGAAAAAAATGTGTCTATACATGTTTAATATATAATATACACTTACATATGTATGTTAATTTCATATTATGATTTTTATTATTGATTTTATATTTTGTTTTTCTTTTATTCATTTATTGATTGATTATTGTATTTAGTATTATTATACACATAATATTTATTACAATTTACACATCTATAATAAAATTCTATACAATAATTTAGGATTTTGACTCATTTTTATTAATATTTTATTAAGTGTTGAAACATAATACATAATTAAATGGAAGCATTTGTCACAGTCTTCACATGTTTAGAGTCTCTCCCAACTATGAGCTTTATACAATCTTTGGACATCTTCCTATTGTGATTTCCTTAAATGATTTATAGTCAGAAATCTTTTCCTGAGGATAGGCAAGTGAGGGATAAATTGTAAGAGTGGGGCTAGAAACGTGGCTTAGTGGTAAAGAGATCGCTTAGCATGCATGAATGCCAGGGTTTAATCCTCAGTGCCACATACTCAGAAAAATCCAGAAGCTGTGGAGTCGCCCAAGTGGCTAACCTTGAGAAAAAGGAGCTCAGAGACAGTACTCAGGCCCTAAGATCAATCCCAAGGACTGCCAAAAACAATAGATGAAATGTCAATGTCTCACACATGGAACTCTAGCTTCTCAGGAGGCTGAGACCTGAAGACCAAAGTTCAAAGACAGCCAATCAGGGAAAGCCTGTTAGACACTTATCTCCTGTGAACCACAAATAGACCCCATGTGGCACTGCGGCTCAAGTGGTTGAGTGTTAGCCTTGACTTGAGGTTCTAAAGGACAGTGCCCAGGCTTGAGTTCAAAACACACAATTGGGAAAAAAAGTGAGGGTTAATCAAGGTACTTCTCCTATTTGCTAATTATGAGAGCATCCTTTGGAAAATGAACACTAATGTGTACCAGAACTGGAGTCAGAGCTTAAGGTTCAAGTGTAACACATCCATATGCCCAGCCTCTCCGACTCTATCATTGTAATCTTGTGTCCTACAGGGTTCTTAAAGGTCCAATGTTGAAAGGCTTAATATACTCCCCAAGCCCTTTGTGATAAGCAGTTGACTTGTATTGTCAAGGTCATCACAGTTCTGAATCTAGCAGAACACCAGTAGTTCAGGCCCGTCATCCTAGCTCAGGAGGCTGAGGCCTGAGGATCACAGGGTGAAGCCAGCCAGGGCAGAAAGGTCTATGACACTCTGACTTCCACTTCTGAAAGGTCAGATGTTCAAGAGCTTTCTGTGTTTCCCTTGGTCATGAGAAGTACTTGCATTCTAAATGTTCTTAGAGTTCTTGAGCTATAGAAACAAGAAAGAAACATAATTGACTCATAGTTCAGATTTCTTCAGCCCTATACTTCAGGTTTCTTAGTTTGTTTCTTTCTTTTTTTATTATTGTAGGAGTTGATGTCTGGGCCTGGGTGCTGGTCTTGAGCTCTTTAGCTCAAGTCTTGTGCTCCACCACTTGAGCCAAAAGCCACTTCCGCTTTTCTGGTGGGCCATTGGAGCTAAGTGTCTCAAGGACTTTCCTGTCCAGGCTGGCTTTGAACTATGATCCTCAGATCTCATCCTCCTGAGTAGCTAGGATGACAGGCATGAGTGACAAGTACCTAGCTTCCACTTCAGGTTTCTTAGTAGTGAATTGGAGATAATAGGCTAAGGGGACCTTTTGTGTCTGGGATAATTTGGAACCCAGATCCTCAGATCTCAGCTTCCTGAGAAGGCAGGATGAGAGACCTCAGCTATAGACCCCTAGGCTGTGGCCTTTGCAGCAAGGGGGTCCATGGCTCTACCCAGTGGAGTGCTAGTCATGAGCCCAAGAGGTAAAGGTGAGAGCTTAGGCCCATAGTTCAAGGTTCATGACTGAGAAAAAAAACAAAACAAACAATTGTATGTAGTAGACAACTCACTAGTCTTCAGTAGTACATAATTTTGTCCTTCCAATGGAGACATATCTGAGGCTCAATATTCTTGTCTGCAAAATCATCTCAGTGGGGAGATCTTACAAGGACCCAATGAAAGAATGCACCTGGTGAAGGACACAGCACATGGCACTCTGCATGACTCAGCACGCAGCATCCTGTGAAAGACTCGGAACCCAGCACCAATGCAGGACTCAGCACACTGCACCCTGTGAAGGACTCAGCACATAGCACCATGTGCAGGACTCAGCACAGAGTACCCTATGGAGGACTCAGAACATAGCTCTGTTCCACAAGCTGTCATTAGACTTAGGGCGTTCTAATCAATATCAACATTCTTTGAGGAACATTTCACAAACCACAAAAGTTCACACCTAAGTGTTTAGTGGGATATTTTAATTTTTTGGGGGGGGGGTAGTCATGGAGCTTGAGCTTAAAGCTTGGGGATATTATTGTTCTAATAACATTTGCACAAGGCTAGAACTCTACCACTTCGAGCCATATTTCAATGAGTCTAGCAGACTTCCTGCCAGGTTTTAAAGCCCCAGAGCAACCAGGATATCGGGGGTATGCCAGGGTAAGCCAGAATGATGGGGGTACCTATGGAGCTGGGTTGCAGCAGTTTACATCTGGCTAAGTCAGGTTAGGTGGCAGCTGTCAGCACCAGACTCCTAGCTTGCTCTGTCATGTGGTATTTGAAGTACCGTCCTTATATAGTTGCAGTTAGAACATAGTACCTCTTTTTGGCGGCAGTACTGGGGCTCGATTAAGGGCTTTGACATTGTCCCTAAGCATTTGTGCTCAAGGGTAGAATGCAATTGATTGAAAGACAGCAGAACTTCCGTGTTTTCTGTTTATGTGGCACTGAAGAATCGAACCCAGAGCTTCATACTCACAAGGTGAGAACTTAACCACTGAGACCCAGGTGTGAACGAGGTATAAATAGATAGAGATTGATATATATGTAAGCATTATATACACAGAAAGATGTCTGTATATTATTATTTTATAGGTATTACTACCAATTATTACTTATTAAATTATGTCTCCATTTTATGATGTGTCCCAGTTAACAATTAATAAAGCATTAACTAAATTGCTCAATATCCTATTATTGTTTATCACATATCTACATACATCCATACACATAACTTCATATTTTATAGAATGAGATAGATGTCCATACATTATTAAATTATGCATCATGTGTTACTACCAATTATTAGGTATTTATATTTCCATGACATTTTTATTCTGGTAATACTTAATAAAATATTAAACTTAACCCACATCCTATAGTTTTCATTTCTAATTTTATCCTAGAATGATTAACTACTATTTCAATCTGTTTTTCATTTATTGTAGTGACAACTCTTCCACCTATGACATTTTTTACATTTATGACATCCTATTACATAACATATAGATTTGCATCTGAATTATACATCCTACCTGTCACCGAGCACTTTCAAAGGAAAAGAAAACATGTGTCAAGCTCGGCTTCTCACTCTAAGATTACATTTTTTGGCAGTGGTGGGATCTAACTCAGGGTCTAGAAGGCTCGATTCATGAATGGCTGACTGTCAGCACAGCAGCCTCTAGGCAATTCAGCTGCCAGGCACTTCCCAGGCCCTGAAATAAAATCCCGTATGTTGACCCCATATTGTGCTTAGTGTACTTATTCATTTTATTTTTTGTTTTATTCATTTATTTACCATTTATTTTATTGACTGTTATTACACATGAAATATTTATTACATTTATTACATAGGATATATATTTGCCTATGTATGAAACTTCACACCTGATTCACAGGACTTTCACAGAAAAGGAAAACATGTGTCGCCATGGGCTTCTTACTGCATGATTCAATTTTTTTGAGTTCTGGCATCTGAAGTCACAGCCTACAAGGCCCAATTCATGAATGGATGAGTGTCAGCATGCCAGCCTGAGGCATATTGAGATGACAAGAATTTCCAGAACTTGAGATCCACCTCTAGGAGTTGACAAATTTAGAACAGATTGACATGCAGATGGTAGTACAAAAATAATTATTGATTTTTATAGAGTGCCAGAGATGTCTATACATTATTCAGTTATATAGGCTACATTCCTATCAATTCTTGGGTATTTAGTATACCTCCATGTAATTAATATTATTGTTTTCATCCTTAATTATTAATTAAATCAACCACTGTCCTGAAATTATTGTGTCCATGTAATTAATAGTATTCTTTGAATGTGTCAAAAATATTCATTAAAATCCATTTGCCTCCAAAAATCACTCTATTTATATAGTAGTATTCAGAAACAACTAATTCAACCTTGCCATTCATAATTTTCTATCGGTATTCCTATGAATAGGAAGGAGACTCTTAGGATCTCCCTCCATTGGTAGGGGTCAGGACCTGGCTTCAAACACAGGGCCTATATTGCCATGTTGGCCTATGGCTTCCCCGGTAGTCTGCCAACCTTCAGCAATGCCAAGTCACCAACATTCGTCAACCGTGTCATTCAGAGGCAGGATGGTCACCTTGCAAAGAAGACAAATGTAAAACCGGTAGCCATCTGCAAGTTGCCAGTTTTTTGTGTTTTTTTTTCTGTGTCACATTAATTATTTTTTTTTCTTGTCATCCTTTGGGTCCCAGGAACCCAGGTAGGGCTGTGGGTCCAGGGGCTGCAACCCAGCCTAGAGTGATCAAAGCTGAGGCAGAATTGCCATGACCTGAGTTCAAACCCTGTGCTTGACAAAAGAAAAACACATACACATATACATACATACATACATTAAAAATATTTTTAAAAGTTATGAGGCTCCTTAGCTAAGAATTCATCCCATTTTTTCTGCCAGGGCTGGGATTTGAACTCAGGTTCTGGGTAAATCTGCAGCACTGTGGGGGATGGGGAAGATCACCGTTCTGGAAGACAAGAAAGTCAGGCCTGATTCTAGGGCCTGAATTAAAGTCTTAGCACTCGAAAAAATAATATTCGTATATATTTTAAGTACATGCTTTTTATTGACCTACACATTTTTACTGCATATTACAGTTAGTGTATTCATTTTATTTTGTGTTTTATTTGTTTCTCATATATTTTAGTGAATATAATTACACATCCTATTACATAAGACATAGATTTGCCTGTGTATTCTACATCATTCCTGAGTCCCAGGAATTTCATGGATAAAGAAACCAAGTGAGACAATTGGCTTTTCACCAGGATTAAGTTTTTGTCAGTTCTGTGACTTGAACTCAGGGCCTAGCAGGCCCACTTCGTGAGTGGGTAAATGTTAGCACACCAGTCTGATGCAAGAGAAGTTGGCGGGCAAATTTGAGGACCTGAGATCAACCCCTAGGAATGGCCAATACATAGATGATTAGACTGCAGTGTGTGTGTGTGTGTGTGTGTGTGTGTGTGTGTGTGTGTGTGTGTGTGTGTATGTGTGTGTGTGTGTGTGTGTGTGTGTGTGTGTGTGTGTGTGTGTGTGCATGTGTGTTGTGAGCTGCTTTTGATCAGGGATAGCACTCTACCACTGGAGCTACATGGCTCTACTTCTGGCTTTGTTGGCACTGAAGTTGGACAGTGATCTCAAGGACTTCCCTGCCTAGTGTGAATTTGAACATGATACTTCTATCACAGCCTTGTAAACATCAATGAGGACTGCTGAGAGCCACGGGTGCCTGCCTAATCATTGGTCTTGCAGTTCTTGGACAGACCAGTGAGTTCTCTATTCTCGAGTTAAAATGGTGGAAGCTGGAGCCCACAGTTGGAATCCTGGTCCTGCCAACTCCAAATGGAAGGAAATCCTTAGAAATTCATTCCTATCTATATGAATACCAATGAAACGTAATGTATGTTATGATTCAATGGGCAGCTCTTAAATAATTCTAGGATAAAATTATACACAATTATATTATAGGACACTGATCGATTTTAATCAATATTTCATGAAGCATTTCAACAATCACGTACATTAAATGGAGGCATAATGAAATACCTAAGACTTGGGCGTCACATAGTATAAAGGTGCCATTTTTTCTGCTAGGACTGGGATTGGAACTCATGGTCTGAGTAACTCTGTTGCACTGTGTGGAAAGGGAAAGCTAGACTTCTTGAAGTCAAGAAATTCATGTCTGTTCCTTAGGTCTGAAATCAATCCCCAGCATTAGAATACATCCTATTTTTTACATTTTAAATATATGATTTATATTTACATACATAGGTTGACTCCATATTGTATTCAGTGTGGTTATTCATTTTATTTTTTGTTTTATTCATGGGATTGTGGGGCACATGGGCAGCAAAGATTGTGCTGAGAGGAAGTTGAGTGGGCACAGCCCAATTGCTTACCTTGACATTGCCCCATTTGTTAGGAAATGGAAAAACTTGGAAAAAATTATATTAAGTGAAGTAAGCCAGGCCCAAAGAAACATAGGTCCCATGGTTTCCCTTATTTGCAATATCTAGTATATGTATGAGTCAAGCGGAAAAGGTCGGATAATGTGATGTCAGGCAAATGAACCCTTAGATATGTATTTTAATGTTTTTTTCTTTCATGCATGTGTTTCTAACACATTTATAAGATTATCTCTTTGTTGCTTTGTATGTCCCTCCCCCACAGTATAACCCCTGCTTTCACTATATTTGATGTCAGTATAACTTGTCGAGGAGATGGGGAAAAACCAGTTGTTTAAGGATACAGGTGGACCTGTTGCAACAATGAGAAGTACAAGTTGTCATGTCCAAAACGAGCTTTACAACGTCGGTGCGAGGGGGGTTAGGGGGAGGGGGAAGGGGGGGAAGGAGAAGGATTGGGATTGGGGGGGGAGGGGAGGCTGGGAAGGGATGTGAAGGGTAAACAAAGGAGGAGGCTGCAATGCTTGGTAAGAAATGTACGCATTATCCTGCCCATGTAATTGTAACCCCTCTGTACAGTATGTTCACAAATAAAATAAAATTAAATTAAAAACAAATCTGATTGGATAAAGCTTAGGCGCATGATAGGGTGTGACCTTTACAGTGATTAGGTGGTTCCTTTCCCTCCCCTTCCATGCCTCGCAGTTTTTGCCTTTAAAAGGTGCTTGCTGTGTGGTAATAAATGAGTTCTTGCTTGACTTGACTCCCCACTGTGTCTGAATGTCTCCTGGGATAAGGGAGGTTGGGGAAAGGACGAGTGACACACTTACCATTCCATGGCCCCATCCATCATTCGGGGACAAACAAAGACACAACATGTATTGACTGTTTATTTTTTGACTAATATGCCACATAGAACATTGGTTATATTGATTAAATAGGATATAGATCTGCATATGTATTCCACTTATACCTGACACCCAGGACTTTCACAGAAAAGGAAAACGTGTCTCCATCAGTTTCTTACCCCATGATTCATTGTTTGGGCGTGATGGCATCTGAACTCAAGGCCTACAGGGCCAAATTCAGCATGCCATCCTGGAACAAATTGAGCTGATAGGCAGTTCCCAGGATCTGAGATCGAGCACCAGGGGTTGACAAAATAAGAACAGATAGACATGCAGATCATAGTACACAAATATATATCTTTACAGATTGCCAGATATGTCTATCCATTGTTCAGTTAAATAGACTACATTCCTACCAATTCTTGAGTATTTATTATGCCTCCATGTAATTAATGTCATTATTTTTATCTTTAATAAACTATTAAGTAAATAAGTGTCCTGAAATTATTGCGTCCCTGTGAGAAATAGTATTCTTTAATAATAAAATCAATTAGCTGACTGAAATCATGAAGTCTAATTGGGTACAAGTATCATTCATGAGCATGTCATTCAACTGAGACATTGATAACATTCCATCATTATTCTTATGGATGGGAACGAATTTCTTGGTTCTCCCACCATCTGGAAGTGGCATGACTGTAGGCCTATGCTGCCATGCGGGACTATGGTTTCTCCAATAGCCCTCAATTAAAAAAAATATATTTAGCTCCCTGGTTTGCAATTCATGACATTTTTTCTGCCAGGCCTGGGATTTGAACTCAAGGCCTGGGTATATATGCATCACCGTGATGGAAGGGAATCTGAACATGCTTGAAGACAAGAAGGTCAGGCCAGTTCCCTAGGCCTGAATTCAAGCCTAAGAGCTGGAAAACATACTCCTTATATCCATTTGAAAGATAGGATTTATACTTCTATACACATAGTCAGTCCATATTTTGTTGGGTGTGGTTATTCATTTTATTTCTTGTTTTATTCATTTATTTACCATTTATTTCATTGACTCTGACGACCCTTCTACCATTTAGTACATTGTTTACACCCTATCACAGCATCCAGATTTGTTTTCCATCATGCCTGACACCCAGAACTCTCACAGAAAAGGAAAACATGTGTCACACTTGGCTTCTTACTCCAAGATTAAATTTTTGGCAGTGCTGGGATGTGAACTCAGGGTTTAGCAAGCCCAATTCATGAATGGATGAGTGTAAGCATGACAGCATTTAGCCAATGAAGCTGTGAGGTTGTTCCCAGGTGCTGAGGTCCAGCCTCAGGTTTGGCTAAAACAATGATACATGTGTAGGCAGAGGATGGTATACAAATAAATATATATTAGTAAAGAGCGCCAGAGCAGTCTATCTATGATTCAATGACAACTACTACATTCCTACCAACTCTTAGGCATTTGTTATATCGCCATTGAAGGAATATTATTCTTTTTATTCATAATAACCTATTAATTAAGTTCAATCAACGTCCTGGGATTATTATATCCAATTTTAGACTAGACTGAACCATGAACTACTCTTTCAATTGGTATTCCTATGCATAGGAACGAGTCTTTTGTGATCTCCTGCCATTGGTATGTGTCAGTACTGGGATTTGAACCAGGGGCCTATGTTCACAGGTTGGCCTATGGATTCCCTGATAGCAAGCCAGCCTTCAGGTATGGCAAGTCAGGTCCACTTTGCAGCCATGTTATTTAGACCCAGAATGGTCACTGTGCAAAGAAAAAAACATAAAACTCTCAGCCCTCTGCCGCTTGCCACTTTTTGTGCTATGCTACTTTTTTTTTCTTCCTGAAAGCCCTCTGAGCCTAGGATCCCTGGTTTGGCTATGGGTTGGAGGGTGCTCCATGCTAGGGCGATTGAAGCTGAGGCAGAGTTGCCATGACCTGAGTTCAAGCCGCGTATTGGCAAAATAAAGAATAAATAAAAACATTAATTAATTATTTAACTAAATTAAAAAAGGAATAGAGCTCCCTGGTTTTGAATTTCTACCAGTTTTCTTTCCTAGCCTGGGATTTGAACTCAGGGTCTTGGTAAATATGTAGCAATGTGAGGGAAAGTGCAGATTTGCTACTACATGAGTTCAAACCCCATGCAAATCCAAAAATAAAAATTAAGTCACTGAGTTCGGCAGGGGGAGTAGTTGTGGAGGTGGGAAGGAAGGGATAGTAGGGGGAAAACAAAGGAGGAGGCAACATGCTCAATAGGAAATGTACTCATGATCTTGCTCATTTAACTGTAACCCCTCTATACAACATTTTTACAATAAAAATTGAAAAAAGTAGTGCTCAGACAAGCATTTTGGGGGTAAGAGAAAGGTGTCTGAATAGATGTACAAAATTCTACACTGCATTTTTTAATGTTCAATATGTAACTGAATAAACATAACTTCTTCCATTAAAAAAAATAAATCACTGTCTTGGAACTGGGGCCAGTATTTCCATCATTGCTGGGATTTGATCTCACCATCCAGGTAACTCTTTTGCACCATGGATGAAAGCAAAGCTCACTGACCTTGAGGAAAAGAAATTCAGGCTAGAGTTACCAGTGTCTGAATGAAGGCCCTGCAATGGAGAAAAATTTCTATGTATGTGTAATATATGATATATATTTACATATGTATGTTTATTACATATTATAATTTTTATTATTGATTTTGTATTTATTTTATTTTTTACTTTTCATTTTCTTATTGTTTATTGTATTTAGTATTATTATACACATAATATTTAGTACATGTTGTACTACATCTATCATCAATTTATACACAATAATTTAGGACATTGACTGGTTTTTCATTAATATTTTATTAAGAGTTGAAACATGATACATAATTAAATGGAAGCATTTGTCACAGTCTTCACATATTCAGAGTCTTTCCCAAGTATGAAGTTTGTCTTCTTTATCTTTAGAACCTTCCTATAGGAATTTCTTTAGATGATTTATACTCAGAAGCCTTTTCTTGGGGATAGCCAAGTTGAGGGATAAAATTGTAAGGGTGGGGCTAGAAGTGTGGCTTAGTGGTAGAGAGCTAGCTCAGCATGCATGAATGGTAAGGTTTGACTCCTCAGCGCCACATACTCAGAAAAAGCCAGAAGCTGTGGAGTGGCTCAAGTGGTACAGCACTAGACTGCAGAAAAAGGAGCTCAGAGACAGTACCCAGGCCCTTAGTTCAAGCCCTAAGTCTGGCAAAAACAACAGGCCAGATGCCTGTGGCTCACAACAGGAACTTTAGCTTCTCAGACGGCTGAGATCTGAAGAACACAGTTCAAAGACAGCCTAGTCAAGGAAAACCTGTTAGACTCTTATCTCCAATGAACCAAAAAAGACCACATGTGGTGCTTTGGGGCAAGTGGTAGAGTGTTCGTCTTGAGCTGAAGGGTTCAGGGACAGTGCCAAGGCTTGAGTTCAAGACACAAAACTGGAAAAATAAAGTGAGGGTTAAGCAAAGTACTTTTCCTTTTTGCTAATTAGAACATTCTCTGGAGAAATGAATGTTCATGTACACCAGAATTGGAGTTAGAGCTCAAGGTTCAAGTGTAGCCCATCCATATGCACAGCCTCTCAGACTCCAGCATTATAACCTTGTGTCCTACAGGTTTCTGAAAGGTACAATGTTGAAAGGCCTAATATGCTGCCCAAGCGCTTTGTGATAAATCGTTGACTTGTAATGCCAAAGTTATTACAGTTCTGAACCTAGCAGAGCACCGGTAGCTCATGCCCACCACCCTAGCTCAGGAGGCTGAAGTCTGAGGATCACAGGATGAAGCTAGCCAGGGCTAGAAAATCTATGACACTCTGAATTCTACTGCTGAATGGTCAGATATTCAAGAGCTTCCTGTGTCTCCCTTGGTAATGAGAAGTGCTTGCACTCTAAATGTTCTTAGAGTTCTTGAGTTATAAAAGTGGGAAATAAACATCATTGACCAATCCTGGGTTCAAATGAAGTTCTCAGATTCCAAGCCCTAGTCCTGTTAGCAGAAAGAACTCCAGTGTAACAATATTTGAAGGCAGAAAACAGTTTCAAAAGCCAGATTAGGCGAAGAGACCTAGGCCTACAGGATTAGGAGGCAGAATGTACACACTCAACAGGGAAGTGAGCTGCAAAACCACTTCATTCATTCCATACACGGCCAGCAATGAGGGAAAACCTGAAACATTTTTCAGAGTTACACAAGGATCAGGCTTATCTCAGCCTCTTCAAACAATGACCAATTAACCTTCCTCCCTCAGGTGAAGGGAACTTCAGGCTATCTTTAAGTTAACAATACAGAGCCTTGCTCTTTGGTCTTAGTGAGTGGGTTTTGACTCTCCATCTGTCAGATTTGAAGGCCCTTCTTCTACCTCTGCCAGTCCACATCATGAATGCAAATCCCCAGTCCAAGGAGAGGCAAGGCCCTTTCTCTTCTGGCTACAAGTACCTGAGTTAGAACCTGTCTCTACCCTCTTGACTCTGGGGCCCTTGGCTGCCTGAGAAGTGGGAGACAGTCTTCTTGCTCTGTGGTTGTGTGAAGACCATGTTGGTGTCCTGGCACACTGCAGAAGGCCTCATGACTGGGGAGTGTTCCCTTCTTTCCTCCTGATATCCAAGACCAATTCTGGCTTTTTCTTGAATGTGCTACTGAGAAATCAAACCCAGGACTTCTTGCATACTAGACAAGCACTCTCTCACTAATCCACATTCCCAGCCCCCTCATCTTTTTCTTAATGGTAGATTTTACATAAGTATGCTACCAGTGTATGTCCCTAATTTTAATTTTCTGAATATTGGTTACTTCTAAGAAACCTGACTTTCTCTTCCCCTGCCTGGTTTGTGATTGTTCCTACATTGGCCTCATAATAAAATATAAGTAAAGGCTGCTGAGGGTGGCTTGCTTTAGGCAAATGGCTGCACAGATTGTTGTGCATATCTGTTTGTTGACACTCCTGGACCTTGAACTCAGGATCTGGGCACAGTCCGTGAGCTGCTTTACTTAAGGCAAGCACTCTAACACTGGAGTTATATGGCTATACTTCTGGCTTTGTTGGCCCTGAAGTTGGACAGGGCTCTCAAGGACTTTTCTGCCTAGGGTGACTTTGACCATAATCCTCCTATCACAGCCTTGTAAGTATCAAGGAGGACTTCTGAGAGCCACTGGTTCCTGCCTAGTTATTGGTCTTGCTGATGTTCTTGAACAGACCAGTGAGTTCCCTATCCTCGGGTTGAAGTGGTGGGAGCTGGAGCCCATAGTTCGAATCCTGGTCCTGCCACCTCCAAATGGCAGGAGATCCTAAGAAACTCATTCTTATCCATATGAATACCAATGGAATGTGATGTATGTCATGATTGAGTGGGAAGTTCTTAAATGATTTTCGGATAAAATTGTAAAAATTAGATTATAATACACTGATCAATTTAATTAGTACTTTATGAAACATTTAAACAATCACATTCATTAAATGAAGGCATAATGAAATACCTCAGAATTGGGTGTCACATAGTATAGAGGTGCCATTTTTCTGCCAGGACTTTCTTTATTTAATTGTTATATCCCATTTTCTGAATGTAATTTGGTATATGAAACTAGGATATATTATAAATCAATTATTCAAACAGTTTTTATCAGAAATGTTTATAGCGAAATATAGAGATAAATCCAAATTATATATATTTTGAAGACAGGTGATTGGTTAGTTCTCTTCTCATATTCCCCTTGCCCTTCATGAGAATAATACATCTTGTAAGGTAATGCTTAGAATGTTTTGATGAAATAGGTTGACTTTACACCAGTGAGTTACTCTATGCTGCATTTTGTTTACTTTATATCCAGAAAATCTAAATTCTTACTTTATCATTTTTCTTAGGCTTTATACTCTTTAACAGGCTAAATTTAGGCTGAAGAATCTAGGTACAATGCAACTCGTGCAGATAGGCCTCATCACTCATGAGACCCTGGTATCAAATTTTAACCAATGCTTACTGGTGTCATGCTTATGAGAATTTGTGTATTATAAACAGTGGTTATTAGAATGTTTTTGGAATCAACATCATTTCATGGGTTAGGAACTGAAGAGAGACATTATACTCAGAACAAAATTTAAGGATGGATCCAAAATTAGTTACCAAGATATATATAATGTAACACAATGTTTTAAAAATGCAAACTAAAGGAAATAATTTATGAAAAACATCAACATTTACAATAAATACAGTATCACTATAACTAATTTTTCTTTTACGCCAGTTGCAATATGGCTTACATAATGACTTTTCTGGTGATATGTTTAGTTAAGTCTTGATATTTAGTTGGAGAAGTTATGTTCTTTCATATATTCATTTGTCAGATTAAAGAGGAAATGAATTCCATGCCAGAGGCAACATCCATAATAATGTTACAGATGTATCCTTCTACTTTGCCAAAGTTTCAATCAGCTTGAGAACCTGGGGTCTTTTTTTGGATCTAAATAAATAGGTGTGCAATTTTGTCAGTACTAGAAAGATTTTGACCACCATTTGTTAAGCTATTATTTTCCAGAAACTACTTCTCTCTTTTCATGAGATTTCTAATTGCATTTATATCATGTGTTGATGTTCTCCTTTAGATTACCCACATTCAGTCTTCTACAAAGTATAATTTGGAATAGTTTAAATTTATATACACTCATGTACAGTGCTCAGATTCTATTAGTTGCATATTTTGTCTTGTTAAATCAGTAGGAATTAGTTCTCAATATGGATAATATTGGACTTATTCATTGCTTTTCTGAGTTTGTTAAGTATGTCATGATTTTGTTATTTTATTCTTTTAAATATGTGCAGAACCCACTCCCCATACAGTCACATTCATTTTAAACAATTTTATCCATTGAAGGTATTTGCAACATTAGGTTCATCTAGATGAATTTAATTACATATTAATGCAACCATATTTCTGAGACACACTTATCTTTATGGCTCTACTTCAAGTTAACATGTATTTGTGGTTTTTGTGCTTAAAAAAAAACTGGTCACAACATGTTTTTGTTCCTGGGGGATTTCTACTTTGTTGGTTGTTTTTCCAGTTGTGGAGACTTCAACATATGTGTGAATTTTATTTCAATTGTTTTGTGTCAGTATTTTGTTTCATATAACATAAATTACAAAAATAGTCAGTGATTTACAACTTTTCCAAATAGATTCTAAGAGAGACACTTGAAATTTTGTGACAACTGGGAATGGGCAGGTCTTCATAGTGGAGGGGATAGCAGAATAACAGACATTGTTTGACGTGATTTTCATTCTTCCTCCTCTTGCCTCACTATTTCCAATGGTATTACTTCAAACACTTCAGTGGAAAGAAAATATTTTTGTCTGTATGAACTCAGAATTTTTGATTCAATTGGGACACATTATACATTTATATTTAATTTTAACTCGAAAATCTTCTTTCCTTCATTTAAAATCACAGTTGTGAATTTATAATGTTAAAGTAGCATCTACTAATTTATACGAAATGGTCCAAACTATTTTCACTTCACACTGTATGTAATATAGAATGTAATAATAATAATGAGTAATATAGTATGTAATAATTTCTTTTGGGGAAAGTCAATTACAGTGGGTTTTTGTGAGATACTGAGTAATAGTAAAACATATTTGATTCTAGTAAAAAATTCCCAGTTACATCTAAAAAGTACTCTTAATTATAAATTAAAGCTGAAAAATAACATTATTTATTAGAAAAAGCCAGAATTTTCAATAAGCATGCTTTTTAAAAATTGTCTTGAATCTGAGCTACAGTGGCTCATGCCTGAAATCCTAAATACCCAAAAGTCTGAGATCTGAGGATACTGGCTCAAAGCCAGTGTGGGCAGAAAAGTCTGTGAGACTCTTATCGCCAATATATCTCTTGAAAAGTAGAAATTGCACTGTGGCTCAAGTGGTCAGTGTTATCCTTGAGCTGAAGGGCTCAAGGACAGTGCCCAGGCCGATTGTTCAAACCCCACGACAGGTAAAAAAAAAATGGCATGGATTTTTACTTTACTATTTCATGATTTTTAATGTGAAAATACATACAGAGTGTTAACAATTACATGAACAAAGTAATGAGTACATTTCTTATCAAGCATTGTTGCCTCCTCCATTGTTTCCCCTTCCCATCCCTTCCCATCTCCCTTTCTGCCCCTCCCCCCTGCCCCCTGCACCAAAGTTGTAAAGTTCGATTTTCGATATAATGTCTTGTACATGTCATTGTTGCAATGCGTTCACATGCATCCCAATTTGTTTTTAACTTCCCCTCTCCAAATTATATCAAAATCAAATACAGTGAAAATTGAGATTATACCGTGGGGGAGGGACATAAAAAGCAACAAAGAAATCATCTTGTAAATATGCTAGAAACAAGAGCAAGAAAGAAAAACAATTTGAGTCCTTATCTTGGTGTTCATTTCACCTAACATCAACTTGTCTGAGAGTTTGTGTTTATCTCCAACATATACTAGCTATTGCAAATAAGGGAAACCATGGAAGCTATGTTTATTTGGGCCTGGATTACTTCACTTAATATAATATTTTCCAAGGCTTTCCGTTTCCTAACAAATGGGTCAATGCTATTTTTTCTGATGGAGGCATTGCATTCCATTTTGTATATATATCACATTTTTATTGTAAAAATACCGTACAGAGGAGTTACAATTACATGGGCAAGATAATGAGTACATTTCTTATCAAGCATTGTTGCCACATTTTATCGATCCATTCATCTACTGAGGGGCATCTGGGTAGGTTCCATATCTTAGGTATGGTATATAATACTGCAATAAACATAGTGATGCTGGTAGCTTTAGTATGGGCTTGTTTGTGATCATTTGGTAAATACCCAAAAGTGGGATTGCTGTATCATAGGGGGGCTCTATATGGAGTCTTTTGAGGAACCTCCATACTACTTTCCAGCGTGGTTGAACAAGATTACAGTCCCAACGACATCCTGTCCAGCTTCTGTTGTTATTACAGTTCTTCATTATAGCCATTCTAACTGGGGTAAGGTGGTATCGCAGTGTAGTTTAGATTTGCATTTCTTTTATACCTAGGGAGGTTGAGCATTTCTTCATGTATCTATTGGCTATCTTTCTTTCCTCTTCAGAGAAGTTTCTGTTTAGTCTTTAGCCCACTTATTTATTGGGCAGTTGTTTTTTTGAGGATTTGTTGTTTATTGAGTACCAGGTATATTTTAGATATGAGACCCTTGTCCGTTGTATGGCTAATGAAGATATTATTGTAATCCGTGGGCTTTCTATTAATCTTGCTAGCTATGTCGTTTGCCATGCAGAAGCTCTGTAATTTCATGCAATTCCATTTGTCCAAACTTTCTTTGACATGTTGTGCTCCTGGGTCTCTATTAAGAAAATTTCAGCCTGTGCCAAGGACACATAGCTTATCTCCTAGTTTGTCCTGCAATGTTTTCAGGGTGTCTGCTTTGACTCTCAGTTCTTTCATTCATTTGCAGTTGATTCTTGGGCAGGGTGATATATATGAATCTAGCTTTAGTTTTCTACAAGTGATTAACCAATTTTGTCAGCACCATTTACAGACGAGGCTCTTTCTTCCATTCTATTTTCTTAGCTCTCTTATCAAAGTTTAGGTGGCTATAGGTCTGTGGGTTCATTTCTGGGTTTTCAATTCTATTCCATTGGTCCTGAAGTCTGTTCTTGTGCCAGTACCAAGCTATTTGATTACTATGGCTTTGTAGTAGAGTTTGAAATTTGGTATTGATATTCCTCCAGCACTTTTCTTTCTGTTAATGATCTTTTATGCTATTCAGAGTCTTTTATTCTTCCATATGAATTTTTAGATTGCCTATACTATTTTCTTGAGGAATGAGTTTGTAATATTGATAAGCATCACATTGAATTTGTAGATAGCCTAGGGAAGTAATGCCATTTTTACGATGTTGATTATTCCAATCCAGGATCAAGGGAGGTTTTCCAATTTCTAAGTTCTGTTTTTATTTCCTTTTTCAGGTTTTCAAAGTTTGCATCATAATGATCCTTCACATCTTTGATTAAGTTAGTACGTAGATATTTTATTTTTTATGGGCTATTATGAATGGAGTTGCTTTCCTGATTTCAGCCATGCTTTTCTCATTGTTGGCATACAGAAAAACCATTGATTTTTGAGAGTTAATTTTTCCCCTGCTACTTATTCATAGGTTTTACAGAGCTTTCATCACAATGGAGTGTAGGATTTTGTCAGTGCTTTTTCTACATCTATTGAAATAACCATGCGGTTCTTATCTTTGCTCTTGTTGATGTGGAATTTTATTAATTGATTTGCATGTATTGAACCAGCTTTGCATCCCTGAAATGAATGCTGTTTGATTGTTGTGTATGATTTTTTGGATGAAATGTTGACATCGATTGGCCCAAGTTTTGTTGAGGAATTTTGCATCAATTTTCATTAAAGAAATGGGTGTACAGTTTTCTTTCTTTGATGAGTCCCTGCCTGGTTTGGGGATAAGTGTTCTGATGGAATCATAGGATGAATTCTGTAATGAACTTTATCAATTTCATTGAAGAGTTGGAGGAGTATTGGTGTTAGCTCTACTTTGAAGGCCTTATTGATTTCCGCTATGAATCCATCTGGTCCTGCATCTTGGTTGTTTCGGCATGTTAAAATTTGCTGGGAAAAGGTGCCTTTCTGCCAGATTCTCAAAGTTATTCATACAATGGTTTGAAAAGTATTCCCTTATAATTTTTGAATCTTGGTTGTTTCCATTCACATCTCTGAGTTTTTTTTTTATTTTATTTGGGTGAGTTATTTTCTTTTTCTGATAAGATTTGCTAAGGGACTGTCAATTTTGTTAATTTTTTTTGAAGTAACAACTCTTTGTTTTGTTGATTCTTTCTATGATGTTTTTGGTTTCTCATTCATTTAATTCTTATTTAATTTTAATTACTTCTTTCCATCTACTGGATTGGGGTTTATCTTGCTGTTCTTTTTCAAGGAGATTCAGATGTCTTATTAAATTGTTGGTTTCAGATGTCTCTAATTTGTTGTTGTAGGACCTCAGAGCTATAAACTTGCCTGTGAGTACTGCCTTTGCTGTGTCCCAAAGGAGCTGGTAATTTGTGTGGTCATTTTTTTTTAATATCACGAACATTTGCATCTCCTTTCTAATCTCTTCCATGACTCATTGGTGATTCAACATTGTGTTGTCCAGGCTCCATGTTGTACAGGACTTTCTTTGTTGGCTTTTGGTTGTTTAGTTCTAATTTTATTCCCTTGGATGTGTTTCTTGGCTTTTACTGTGGTCTTGTTGGTTTTCTATGTGTAGGATATTTTGTCTTTTGTAGGGCTGGTTTGGTTGAGATATATTGTTTCAATTTTTCTTTACTATGGACAGTTTTCATTTGACCTCCAGTTATGAAGGAGAGTTTAGCTGAGTACAGTATTCTTGGTTTATAATTGTTTGTCTTTAGTGCATGGCATATACCATTCTAGGCTCTTCTTGCTTTAATCAGCTCTGCTGAGAAATCTGGGATGATTCTAATTGGTTTCTGTTTATAGGTGATTGTTCTTTTATCCTTGAGATCTTTAAGGCTCCATTCCTTGGTCTGAATTGATCCTGTGCAGATTATAATGTGACAGTGGGATGTCCTGTTTTGGTTTGGTCTATTTGGGGTTCCATAAGCTTCTTGTATCTGAATAGGTCTATCTTTTTGCATGTTTTGGAAGTTCTCCGCTAGAATTCGGTTAAATAAATTTTCTAGACCATTAATTTCTGTCTCTAGGTGCACCTCTACACCCATTATCCTCAGATTAGGCCTTCTGATGGTGTCTTCCAAATGTTGAATAGATCTATCATATTTTCTGGATTTGTCTTGCATAGTTGTATTGTTTTTCTTATAATATCTAGGCTGTCTTCAATCCCTGAGATTTGATCTTCTGCATGGTCTAACCTACTGTCAAGATTTTGTACTTTGTTTTTTATTTCTTTTCCTTCTAATTGGTCTGCTTTGTTGGCTTCAAAATCTTTGTTGGAGCTTTGTTTTAGATCTTGTATGAACTTCTTTACTTCCTTAATTTGGTGTTGTTTCTCAAATCACTTAGTTGATTGGTTATGGTTTCCCTGGACACCCATTCTTTCTATCGGGCGCCATTCAGTATTCTATTTGTGATTCCGCTGACTTCTTTCAGCTGTCTGTTTATGGATTCCATGAATTCCTCTATTGATCTTTGTGTATTCTCATCCTGCTCTCGTAATTCCTGTATTACTCTTTGATTAGTTTAGTCAAGTTCACACAGTTCTAGTAATTCTCTATGGCTGTGCTCAGCCTGCTCAAGCATTTCCTGTATTTCTCTTTGACTCTTCTCAATCTGATTATGCAATTCCTGCATTAATTTTTAAGTAGCTTCCTAATGCTTATAAGATTCCTGTATTAATTTTGGTTTGCCTCCTCTCGCTCCCTATCACACTCACACTGAGTCGTTTGCAAGTTTTCAATCATTTCATTCACTTTGTTTACTAGTAGCGTTTGTATAGGTTTTTATGGAACTCCTCTGGATTATCATTAACAATTCTGTCACCTGATTAACATGAGTGGGGGTTGAGATACCTGGACTTGCCATTTTTATTGTACTTTTCGGCTTGTTCTGCCCATTTGGTATGAAAGTAACACCAATTTTGTGCTAGAACACTACTTGAAGACAAGCATAAACCAGAGTCCTGTAGTTGCACAATCAAAATGGCTGCAGATACAATCTAATTCAACAGATACAATCTATTCAACATCAAACAACTATGTATTAATGGGCTACAAACAGAAAAAAAGGATTTGGCAAACCAGAAAGCATTAGCTTTAGGGGGAAATGTGGGAACAAATAGGTCTAGAGGGATGTGGAGGGGTAAAAGGAGAGTAAATTTAACCAATTCCTAATCTCAGAGAGGGAAATGGATTGGACAGAATGACAGGAGAGAAATAAGAAAAATTGGAAAAACAAAAATTAATTTAAGGAGTGAAACACAAAAATTATGTACGTTTAAAGAAATGATATTGAGAGAAAAAGGATAGGATGAGCGGAGGGGTGGGATAGAAAGGAAACATGAAAGGAAAAAAATAAAAAAATAAAATTAGTTACTTGATAATTATGTAGGTATAAAAAGATGATACTGCTCTTGAAGTAGTTAAGCCTAAGAGATTGTGAATTGAGTAATGAATTTCTGGATTAAGTATGTACACAATGGGGGATAAGGTCTAATAATTGAAGACAGGTGTATATCTGGGGATGAACAGAACAGCAATTGAGTCATGCAAAAAAAAAAAAAAAAGGAGAGAAAAAAATGAAAACAATAAAAAAGGACCAAAAGGTCAAAAGAGATTAAACACATACACACACACACACATACCCCAAAAATAAAAATTATGAGAAAAAGATTAACAGAAAACACTATTAAACAATAAAAATTTAAGAAAAGTTTCAAAAAACAGTTCCTTAATTTTTTTTTTTTGGGGGGGGTGAATGGGAAGACCCTGTATCTCCCTGTGTCCATAACAAGTCTCTTTGTGGAGTCTCGGGTCTGCTTCTGGTGTTTGGTTTTCCTAAGAATTGATTGGTTTCTTAGGTCTCTTTGGGCCGACAGAACTTCTCTGTTAGGCATGTTTTTTGATCCTCCTCCCAGGCTAGTTCAGTGGGAGGGAGATCTGCTTGGAGTATCACAAAAGAGGAAGATGGCTGTTTCCTCTAGTTTGGAGATGCTGTGATATGGCTAGGTTCTGTGTAGGGTTGAGGTCCTCCAGCAAACAGTAGCTTTTCCCTGAGGGGCTAATTCCTGAGACACTCACAGAGCCCAGCTTGGAGCTTTTCTCGGGGTTTATGTTTACTGAATTTCAATTGTTTGTCTAGGCTGTTGTAGGGAGGGGCAGTCTCAGGCTGTGTTTACCTGGTGAAGAAAGTCACTTCTCTGTGGGAGGAGTTTTTTCTGCCTGGGCGGGATGACTTTCTCCTGGGTGGAACGGACATCATAACTGACATCATAACCTATTGTGTGATCATGGTATTTATGTGAAGGGATGGGAAGGGGAAACAAAGGAGGAGGCTATAATGCTTGATAAGAAATGTACACATTATCTTGCCCATGTAATTGTAACCCCTATGTACAGTATTTTCACAATAAAAAAACCTATTATGACTTATTGTAACATCGTAATTGTGACCTCATCATCATTATGGCATCACCAACTAAGTATAACATCAAAATTTTATCACTCAATATTGTGACATCATATTGCCATTGTGATATCATTGTTCCGTTGGGTTTTTCAAACCTATTTTGACCTCATAACATTTTACAAAAATCGTGGCCTTTGAGACTATTAACTTGTGAACTTGTATAGTTATGATGCATAAAACACAAGGCAACCCAATGAGGCACATTGAAGATAATTTTATTTACACTAGAAATGGGCCTGCATTTGCCTTGTCCTGAGCTGTACACTCAGTGACAGCCCAGCCCCAACCACCAAACCTCAGACGTCCAATAGGAATAGTTAATTGGTTTGCAAAACACCAACCCCCCAAATTATCATCTCCACGCTCCAAACTTTATTAGGTAAGGCTTTTTCCTTTTCCCTTATTCCTTCCTTGTTTATAGACCTTTCCTTCATTTCCCTTTTTCCCTTCCATCACTTCCTTCTTCTCTTTAGGCATCTCCACTACACTTCTCTGCCTGGTGGCCAATTGGCTTCCCCTCCTGCTCTCCCTCATATTCCTCTTCTCCCAGGTCTTTCCCCTCCTGCTGTCTCACTACTTCCTTCCTTGCAGGATTTCCCTTGGTTTTCTCCAATTCCATTGCTCTGACCATGCAGCCTATATATAGGTTGAACTCCTCCATCACTCCAATGGGTCTCCTACCTAACAGTTTTCAACCATCACTTCACAAACTGCCTGTTCCCCAATCAATTCTTCACAGCTCATCATGTGAGGATGACATTCTACCCCCTCCAGCAGCATGCCCTGCTCACTTGTGTGGCATGCCCCATGCACTCCAGTGGGCCAGGTCATGGGGCAACATTGATTAGTGGGCCCTGCTCATTATTAGGACCATGCTGCTTTATAAATCCCCCGCTGTTTTTCATGTCCAATGAAATCCTTGATTCCTTCTTACCAAATCCTAAAAATTCCCTTCTTTCCACCCAATGAACAGGCTTAAAAGGTAAATTTAATAGAAAACAAGTAAATTATAGAAACACACTAGTTAACAGAAATTAACACTTAGTAAGTCTTATCCTTAACAGTCCATCTAGCAGCCTTCTCTGTATATTGGTCCCCTACCTATTCCACTTTAGGCTGATGGATCCAGTGCTATTTTTGTGCTAATTTAATAGGCGACAGTGAAGTTAGGACCACCAAGTAAAGTCCTTGACACATCGGTTCCAATTCAGGAACATGATGAATTTTTACCCACACCAGCTGTCCAGGAAAGAAAGAGTCAGTGGAGTTTCTTATTTTCTTTTTTCAACTCCATTTCTTAGTGTATTTCACTTACCTGGGGTCTAGTTTTTGGATTTATTTCTGAAGTGAGACTTGCTAGAGAATAAACGAAACTACTCTCCCCAAAGAAATTTTCCTTCCAACTGGATTTAATTTCTTATTTTATATTTGAAATTTTTATTTTCATCCTAATGTTTATTTTAAACACTTTTGGTTATTATTATCTTGAAATAGTTGTAAAAAGAAGTTCCCATTCTACAAAACAGTACACAAATACAAGGTATCTGACAACATTGTGTCCCATCCTACCCAACCCTTCCCTTCTCACAATTTTTTGTAAAAATTGAGATAGGTGATTACATATATTACACATATTTTACAGTATTGTGGAATTGTGATACTTAGTTAAAGTCACAAACACATTTTAACCTTGACAAGACAAATTATTTTCATCATGGTCCAAAGTTTGTTAATTCTATGAGCTTTTACAATCCAAATTATTTTTCCCACCTCAGGTAAAATTTACATTTTTTTCTTTTGTTTAATGTAGGCTATTCCCTCTTTCCCTCTTTCCCTCTCATTCATCTCTTCCCATCACTGTGTTTGGGTTGCTTAGTTATTTTTCTTCTATATCCAGTGCAGCTGATGGGCCCCTTTGTTGTATGGTGTTCCTCCTCCTGGCTTCCCTCCATTGCGTGCATATTTCTACCGTCTACATAGTCAAGAACATGGAGTCATTAATGGTGATACAACAAAATGAGTGGCTGTCCTTTGTTTCTGGAGTCCTGTTTACTTTGACGTACCTTCCTGTATTTTGGCTTTAGCATCTAAGTATCATGTAGACCCTATGCTGTTTGTCTCATTGTTCTTGGCTTACCTCACTCAAATAATTTGGTGTAGCTCCATCCATTTCCCTGCAAATTCTATCATTTTGTCCTTTCTAATGGCTACATGTATTCCATTGTATATAGGTTCCACATTTTTTGGATCCACTTATCAGTTGTGGCTTATGTGGGTTGTTTCCAAATCTTGGCTTTTGTGAACAGTGCTGCAATAATCAGAGAGGTGTGTATGTCTATGTATACTGGTTCCTGTTGTTCAGAGTAGATGCCTAGGGTGGTATGGCCAGTTCATAGGACAGGTGGATATTTAGCTTTCGAAGATACCTCCAGACTGCTATCCAAAGTGGTTGTATTAGTATACATTCCCACTAACAATGCAGTAATATTTCTTTCTTTGTGTCCCTTCCAGCACTTGTCATTGGCTGAATTTAGGATGTGGGCCATTCTGACTGGGGTAAGGTTGTATCTCCGAGTTGTTTTTATTTGCATTTCCCTTACAGCCAGGGATGATGAACATTTCCTCATTTGTTTCTTTGCCATTTTTAACTCTTCTTCTGAGAAGTCTTTCTTTAGCTTCCTTGATCATTTCAAGATTGGTTTGTTAGGTTTGTGAAGGGTTAGTTTCTTGACTTCACCATATATAATATAATGGATATTATAATATAATTGATATTAGACACTTGTCTTTTATATTGCTGGTAAATATTTTTCCCATTACTTCCCATTTCCTGGTAATCTCTATGATTCCTTTTTTAGGCTTTTATAGTTTTCATGAAACAGACTCTCTATATCTTTGGTTAGGTTGATTCCTAGATACTTTTTTTTTTTTTATTTTGAGGTTATTTTGAATGGGGTTGTTTCTTTGATTTCCCTTTCTATTTGTACATTGTTACTATACAGAAAAGTGACTGATTTCTGTGGGTTAATTTTGTATCCTGCTACTTTGCCAAATTGGTTTATAAGCTCTAAGAGTTTGGGGATGGAACTTTAAGGATTCGTAATTTATAAAATAATGCCTTCTGCAAAAAGTGATAGTTTATCTTCTTCCTTTCCTATGTGGATCCCTTTAATGTCTTTCTCTTGCATTATGCTCTGGCTAAAAATTCCAGAACTTTATTGAAGAAGAGTGGATAGAGTGGGCATCCTTGCCTTGTTCCTGTTTTTAGGGGAATTGGTTGTATTTTTCCCCATTATGTATAATATTGGCCTTTGATGTGCCATGTAAGACTTTTATTATCTTATGTAATGTTCCTTCTATTCTTATTTTTTCCATAGCTTTTAACATAAATGAGTGCTGAATTTTATCAAAAGCCTTTTCTGAATCAATGGAGATACTCATATGGTTCTTGACCTTGGATCTGTTGATGTGATGGATTAGGTTTATTGACTTACATATGTTAAACCAGTCCCTGAATCTCTGGGATGAAGCCCACTTGGTCATAATATATGATTTTTTTGGATATGTTTCTGGATTCAGTTGGCTGCAATTTTATTGAGGAGCTTTGTATCTGTCTTAATAAAACAGATTGGTGTGTAGTTCTTTTTTTGTTGGGTCTTTGCCTGGTTTGGGGATGAATGTGATATTGGCTTCATAGAATGAGTTTAGGATTATTCCCTCTGTTTCTATTTCTCTGAAGAGCTTGAGGAGTGTGGGTATTAGTTCCTCATTAAAGGCCTTATAGAATTCTGTAGTGAATCCATCAGGTTCTGGGCTTTTCTTATTGGAAGATTTCTGATTACTTCTACCATCTCATTGTAGGTGATTGACATGTTTAATTGATTTCTTTTTTCCTGGTTCTGTTTGGGCAATTTGTGTTTGTTTTTTACAGGCAGGAAAAAAGTTTATTTACTGAACTGCTGCCACACCATGTATGGTGGAGAAGCATGACTTAAAAGGAAGGGGAGCGACCCACCTCTGAGCCAGGACTTATCTAGGTTAGGGAAAGGAAGAAGTGTGGTCAGATGGGGGAAAGGTGTGGCCACACTGGATCTCAATGTTACCTCAGGGTCTGGGACCCTCCTAATATCAGATGGGAGGCTTGTGACCAGAGGTGGCTTAGAATGTGACCTAGCAGGAGGGGAAAGTGACTGCTTCCAGGTCTGCTAGTTACCTATGTAACAGATATTGGGCGGAAACTTAGCCAAGAAGGAGGGAGGTGTTCCTGTTCAGACCTTACATTCCAGCCTTTTGATAATTATGAAAAAGGGTGAAGATTCTCTCTGGTTATTTCCTGTTTGCAAGGGGTATCAACAGTAGGGGTAAAAGGCTGAAATGAGATCCCATCTGAGAGAAGGCAGCAGGCAACAGCTGTCACTTTGGCAATGAGTCTTTAGATGAAGTCTGGAGGAGGCAATTCTCTTGGATGAAGTATGGAGAAGTCTCACGAGGCATTGAGGGACTGAAAAAAAATAGTCTAGAGCAAATAAATAGCAAGAGGAATGACTTGGGGCTGAAAATGTTGGTAGAAATATCCCTATCTACTTCTGACATCTGGCGACTGGGTAGAGAACAAGTCAAGTGACAAAGGCAAGAATATAAATTCCTGTCCAGTTGAAAGGTAGACTGGTATGGACATTAGATGGGCAGTCTTCTTACTTCTATTAACCTCACGGCTCTGGTTAAATTTGAAATGGCAGGCACAATCTAGATGATGTGTATCATCTCCTCTTACTCCTTAGTTCTACAGACTGTCTGAGTCTAAGTGTCGTTGCTGGGATGGTTTGTCCCAGTTGGTATTCAAGGAGGTTTGAACTCAAGGCCTGGGCACTGGCCCTGAGCACTTCTGCTCAAAGCTAGCACTCTACCACTTTGAGTTATAGTACCACTTGCAGTGTTTGCTGGTTAGAGTTAAGAGGCTCTAGCCAAGCTTCCAGCCTGGCTTTTTGCAGGTTAGTTGGGAGATGGAGTCTTAGGGATTTTTCAGCCCGGACAGGATTTGAATTGCAACTTTTTTCACGAAAACCCTTTGTTATTTCCAATTAAAGCAACAAAGAGATCAAATAGAATAAGTAGAGCTTACCTGGTCCTTATCAAGAATTGACCAAATATTCTTCAATGACAAAACTTGTTAGATGGGATAATCTTAGCACAGATATGCCCAATATCTTAGAATCACGTAGTCAGTACTAAACAACACAAAACAAAAAAGGCAAAACTCAAATCCTAATATTTAGACATCTTTGCTAACAAAGCACATCAGATGGTTGGGCCTCAGTTACCAGATTCTGTGAAAAGAGCAACTGGTTAGCAAGGCACATTTGAATAGATGGATGGAGGAGAAGTAAGTTTGGTGGAAGCGTAAGGATTGGAGGGGGCCAAATCCTTAACCCACCATTTTGCCAAGATAGTGAACTCAAGATGGCAAATTTCTAAAAAAATAAATGCAAAGAAAGCCTGAACAAAAAATCAAGCCTAGTTTGCCTAGCCTTTGAGAGGGAACCTCGAATGGGTCCCTTGGATCCAGCCCATGTCGCACGCTTCATGGCACAATACAAATAGTTGTAGAAAAGAAAAGTAAAGATATAGAAAGTTGGACATGATTAGCAGAGAGCAAAGAGATCCTGAAAGTGAACAGACTTCTAACCATTTACCATTGCAGAGGCAAAAATTGTCTAAATCTGAGAAAAGCATATGAAATTAGATGCTCTGGCTATCCAGGGAGCACAGGAGCTATTTCAGAGGGGTTTCATGGCTCGGGCATGACTGGTAGCACCCCATTAAATGTGTAGGAGAGTCAGTCTGGTGAGTGAAGGAGAGCTGACCAGGCAGAAGCGATGTCCCTAGAGATGTCTCTAGAGAGAAATGGCCAGGACCCCATAACCAATCATCCTCAGGTTCAGAAGTGACCAGCCTTTCTGCTAACGGCCATAGGAGCTTTCTGGCATAGTGCCACATGTGAACAAAGATTGAGCAACAGAGAGCAGTAGAGAGTAGTTTCACTCACCAGAGAAGAGAAGTGGTGTGGACATGAATATGAAGTCCAGCAATGGTATTGGTGAGAAGTCTCGTGTGGTGTCTCAAGGCAGTTTAGTTCACAGAAAAGGAGTGGTTAGGAAATTCTAACATTTTCAACTCAATAACCCTATCTGAGTTACAGCATCATATGTAAGGAACATTAAATAGGTAGGTTTCATTATGTAGCCTATGAGGAGAATACTACACAAGATTAAGGCAGGAAAAGAAGTTTATTTACCGAACTGCTGCCCCAACCTTACATGGTGGAGAAGCAGGTCCAAAAAGGAAAGGGGAGATAGCAATTTGTATTTCTGTAGAAATTCATCCATGTCTGCTAGGTTTTCCATCCTTTGTAAGTAGAGTCTGGAATTATTTCCTTATGATTATTTGGATGTCGTGGATGTTTGTTGTAATTTTTCCTGTGGTATCTCTGATAATATTGATTTTGGTCTCCTCTCTTATTTTGTTAGTTTCTCTTGCCAGTGGTCTGTCAGTCTTATTGATTTTTTTCTTAAAAACAGTTGTTTGTTTTGTTAATTTTATTTATAATTTTCTCAGTCTCTATCTCATTTATTTCAGCTCTTATGTCAGTTATCTCTGTCTAGCAACTTTAGGTTCCTTTTTTTTACTTGTTTCTCTAGCAGTTTTATTTGTATCATAAGATTGTTTACTTGGTCTCTGTGTTCTTGATATGTGCACTGAGAGCAATACATTTGCCCCTCAGGACTGCTTTCGCTGGGTCCCATCGGTTTCTTTGTGATGTTTCTTCATTTTCACTGAATTGTAGGAACTTTTTAATTTCTTCTTTAACTTCTTCTGTGACCCATGTATCGTTCAACTTAGTTCAGTTTAATTTCCATGGGCTTAAGTTTTTTCTACTTTATGCCTTGTTATTTAGAACAAGTTTGATTCCACTATGGTCAGATAGAGTACAGTGTATTATGTCGATCCTCTTGTATTTGCTTAAATTCCTTTTATGAACTAAGAAATGATCTATTGTAGAAAAAGTAAAGGGGTTGGCAAGAGTTAGACCCTGCTGGTGTGAATGCCTCTAATTGTAGCTACTCAGGAGGCTCAGATCTGTGTATTCAGGTTCAATGCCAGACCAGGCAGGAAAGTTCATGAGGCTTTTCTGAGGTTGTTCAGCACCACACCCCGCCTCATGTCTGGGGTTGTTCACCATCTTTGCCACTATGGGCTGGGCTGGGATGCTTATGCAAGCCAGTATGGAAAGGTGCTCCACCCCACCATGAGTCAGGTGTTAACTAGTGCTACTGCCTCAGGCTGGGCTAGGCTGCTTATGTGGGCCAGTATGTAGAGGCACAAACCGCCATTGGTCTGGAGTTGTTCACTGCAGCTGTCCCCGCCACAATTATTACTGCTGCCCCGGGCTGGTCTGGGCTGTTCCTGTGGGCTAGTGCCAAGAGGCATTGTGCCCAGAGTCTGGGTGGTTTGCCACTACTGCCAGCTGCTGCTGCTGCACCAGGTTAGGCTAGGCTGTTTACACCAGCAGGACAGAGGTGCCACACTGCGAGTCAAGGGTCGTTCGCCACTGCTGACAGCTGTTGCTGCTCCTGCCTGGGTTGGGCTGCTTGCACCAGCCAGGCAGAGGTGCCATGCCAGGGAGGGTGAGGGGAATCTTCATGACGGCTCTGTCTTCTGAGATTTTGGTTTGTATTCTCTGGGTTGGCACTGGACCTTGGGAGTCTTCTGGGAGCCTTGGGATGCTCGCCAGTGTGTGGTCCTAGGAAGGTCCAGAGCCAGGCCATTTAAGCAACCTGGCACAAAGCTCCACCACTTAGGCTGCTCAGCGGGGAGCCCCATCACCAACAAGGGGTAGGGGAAGGGTCTTCCCTCTTTACTGTCTGTATAGGTTTTTCCCTTTTCTTTTTTCACTTTCTGTATCTCTCTGAGTAATCGCATTTTTTTTGTGGGTCACTTGCAGAAACGGAGCATTGAAATCCAAACACTGTATTTCCTTGGGGAGAGCTGTGGTGTTTTCTTACTGTTCCATTGCCATCTTGACCCCTTCCCTTCAGGTGGAGTTTTTCCTTTATTTTATTTATTTTATTTTATTTTATTTGTGAACATACTGTACAGAGGGGTTACAATTACATGGGCAGGATAATGCATACATTTCTTACCAAGCATTGCAGCCTCCTCCTTTGTTTACCCTTCACATCCCTTCCCAGCCTCCCCCCCCCCCCACAATCCCAATCCTTCTCCGCCTTCTCCCCCCACCCCCCGCAACGACGTTGTAAATCTCGTTTTGGACATGACAACTTGTAATTCTCATTGTTGCAGCAGGTCCACCTGTATCCTTAAACGACTTGTTTTTCCCCATCTCCTCCACAAGTTATACTGATATCAAATATAGTGAAAGCAGGGGTTATACTGTGGGGGAGGGACATACAAAGCAACAAAGAAATAATCTTATAAATGCGTTAGAAACACATGCATGAAAGAAAAAATCATTAAAATACATATCTAAGGTTTCATTTTCCTAACATCACATTATCTGACTTTTTCCACTTGACTCATACATATACTAGATATTGCAAATAAGGGAAACCATGGGGCCTATGTTTCTTTGGGCCTGGCTTACTTCACTTAATATAATTTTTCCAAGTTTTTCCATTTCCTAACAAATGAGGCAATATCATTCTTTCTGATGGAGGCATAGAATTCCATTGTGTATATATACCACATTTTCTTGATCCATTCATCTACTGTGGGGCATCTGGGTTGGTTCCATATCTTAGCTATGGTACATAATGCTGCAATAAACATAGTTGTGCTGGTAGCTTTAGTGTGGTCTTGTTTGTAATCACTTGGGTAAATGCCAAAAAGTGGGATTGCTGGGTCATAGGGGAGCTCTATGTGAAGTCTTTTGAGGAACCTCCATACTGCTTTCCAAAGTGGTTGAACAAGTTTACACTCCCACCAACAATAAAGTAAGGTGTGGAGTTTTTCTTAGGTGGCCGGTGAGCCTTGGTTACCAAAGGAGAGGTCCATAAAAGAATATGTTGTAAAGCATGCAGATTGTAGTTAGACATTTCTGTTAATATAGCCTTCCCAAATTTAGGAACCAAAGGGAGTGGTCTACCCTAAAGTATTTCAAAGGGATAAATCCTTTATCATAAGGGCTACATCTTCCTCGAAGGAGAGCAAAGTGGAGGAGGCTCACCTAGCTATGGACAGTCTCTGTATTTAATTTAGTTAGTTTCCTTTGAGGGCATATTCATTCTTTCTAATGCCTTGAACTCTGAGTTCTATAAATGGATTGTAACTTCTAATTTATTCCTAGAGTGTTAGTTAATAATTGAGAACTTGGGCCATGAATGCAGGGCCATCTTTGGACCCCACAGCTAAGGGTAAGCCAAATCAAGGAATTATTACACACCTCAGCTCAGCCTGAAAAAGTGTCCACTATTACTAACAGATACCAATACCCATACTTTCCAAGCTTTACCTCTGTGAAATCCACTTTACCAAATTCACCATCTGAGGTTCCTCACATATGAATTCTTTCCATAGTTTCCAGCTTTTCAGCATTTACCTGTTGGAAATTACCTACACACCTTACAAAGTATTGTCACGCTAAGGCCCCACTGGTTTTCAGAGCAGTTTAGTGGTCTCAGGAAATTTACCAGGGTGCGAATATCTACACGTAAGGTGACAGAAAGCTTGAGCCTGTATGCTTTTTTCACAAGTTCAGTGTCAACATTTGCACACTTATTACAACTGTTTTTGCTTCTTCCTTTAATTTTAACGACTAGTGGCTCTAGAGATCCCACTGGTTTTAGAGTGATCTCCCAAGCTACCTGATCAGCTCAGATGTTTCCCTGTATCTTAGGGTCTCTAGTTTCTTTAACTCCTGTACAGTACTCTGAACCTTGGAGACTTCTTCTATTTTATTCTCCCCATTTTCTCTCAAACTTGCTTTCAAAATACCACTCTCCTTCTCAATGTGCTCCTAAAAGTGTAACTGATTTGGCTGGGTCACAGGAGTGTTACTTTGACTGGACAACTGCTGCTCCTTCTTATCACACCTTTGCTTGCTCTTCAGCTCCTCCCTTAAGTTCACAAAGGTACTATTGCGAGGTATTTTTTCCCACCTCCACCTGTTCCATTGGGACACGATGCTTCCGCATTATATTTATGGTGAAGATCTCAGCAGTCTTTTGGAGCTTTTACTCTAGTAGTTTCTCTTTCTAGTTTTCCACTTCAGTGTATTTTTGTGACAGATCTTTCAACTGTTTAGCTCTACTGATTTTGTTCCTAATGCTCTTTCTCTTCCCCCAGCATTCTCTATCAGAGCATGTGGCCCTTTAACTCTTTCTGAAGAGTAACAATCTCTTTCTCGAGCCTGATATTTTCCTTTTCACTTTTCTTGGACTCATTTAGGACAGCACTTCCCCGTCTTCTCTGCTAACTACTCTTCCCTTCTCTCTCTCTTGCTTTGAATTTCTGGTGACACTTTTCAATGTTTATAATCGACACGTACTTCAGCCTAATACATTTTTTATATCAGTTCCAGCTCATTTTTCATGTCCACGATTTCTTAATGCAACATCAGGATCTCTTCTTGGCTTCACTTGTGGTTAGCAAGGATGGCAGTATTGCTCTCTTGTGCTTCTGTCGGCCTGTGGTCCCCTAATTTGCCTCATAGTCATCCAGGCTAATGTATTTGAATTTCATTTGATTCTGAGTGTTTTCTAGGTTCCTTTGAGGATTTTCTTCTCATTTTTCACTCTCACAAGTTTATATCTTCAAATCTTTTCTTCACATCAAATAATTCTCTCTGTTTTCTCCAATGTGCTCTTCTATGTGCTTTTAATCTCTTGGTTGGTTTTGACTGGCACATAATGGAGATTCAGTCTTTTATAAGCCTGTGTTTTGAGATAGAAGTGTGTGAATTTTTCTTTGCCACATTTCTTCTTAAGTTCAGTGGGCTGTTTTTTAAATTGAACACAGTTGGAATTCAGAGCCCAAAGCTCCTTTGCATGTTACTCCAGAGATATGAACACATTTTCCAGGTGGTTAATGTGATTACATAACCTGTCATTTTCTATCTTTCTCCTCCTTGGACATTCCTTTTCCCAATGTCCATTTTGCTTGCAATAAGCACACTGATCTAGTCCTAGAGGTTCCCTACTGCCATTTGCAAATGAATTGCACTGTCTTTGCCAAGGGTTTCTTGATCCCTATTCTGGTGCTCCTATCAAAACTCAACCCCCACCCCTCTGTATAGTATGTTCTCAAATAAAATAAAATAAAATAAAATAAAAAACTCAACCCCTTTTCTTAGAGTCTTTTTTATCCAGGGTATCTCTTTTATCAAACACCTACTGGGCAACCTCAAAACCTTCTAAATTTTGAAGCTTTTTTTCTAATATCTGGGGCTGACTGGGTAACAAAGGCCATATTTAGGGCTCTTTGATTCTCCAGAACTTCAAGATCTATAGGCCTATATGTCCTATAGGCATCTGAGAGAAGTTCCAGGGTACTCACTGGGGAACTGTACCATCTCACTCACCTTAGATTGATGGCTTGGCTTTCTAACCACTGAGGTATCCCTGCTAATCAAACCTAGCAATAATAGGTAAGCACATCCATCCCTCAATCACTGTTAGTCTCAGCTTGGGTAAGTCTGTGGAAAGACTTGCTCCAAATGGTCTAGTTAATAGTGGGGGTACTGTCTGGTCCAAGGACTACTTTCAAGTCACCAAGCAGGATTCACTCCCTTTTCTACCAGGTGAAAAGCACCTGTAAAATTTGCTGAAACTCATTGCGGATGTGCTTGTGTGTGAAAATTACTGTCTCTAATGAAATAATGAACCCCTGGTTTTTCTGAAAAGGATGGAGTGTGCTGTTTCCGTTATACAGGTCACTAGTTGCAAAGGGAACATATATTAAAAAGGGGGCCTGCCTACCATCTCCTCCAGGCTCCTGTCTCAAGGGTAATAATGGTAACATAGCACATTGTACCACCTCAGGCTGGTAAAAGTAACCACTTTTGGTATGGGAGGACTTAATATTACAAGTGCTGGTGGTAAAGAATAGGAGAGAGAGTACATCAATGCATCTGCCTCTGAGGGACTCTATAACCCTTGGGGAGAATATTTTTTGGATATAGGAACTTTAGGCTTTGTTCTCCCATCTTGAGAAAAGGAGTAAACAGAGGTGCATACAGGAAACAGATAGAACTATCAGCATACACAATCATACCAATAGCCACAGACACTTAACTTACATGTCCCATACCTCTCAATGTTGACCTCTACAGGAGGTCCCAGATGACAGAGAGAATGCCCCAGATTGCCTCTTGAGGAGGCCGCAGATGACCCCTGGAAAATGTCACATATGTCCTCCTAGGAGGCCCTAGATAATCTCTCATGGAGGTTCCAAATGGTTCCCCAAGGAAGTGTCAGAAGACCTCCAAAGAGGTCCCAGATGTCCTCTCAATGAGGCTGAGATTACCTTTCAAATAGCTCCCAGATGGCCACTCAAAGAGGCCATATATGAACCCCAGAGGAGGGTCCAGATAATCCTCTTGAGAAAGTAACAGATGATTTCCAGAAAGGGTCCTATATGGCTTCTGAAGGAAGTCCCAGATGATGTTTGAAGACAGTCATATATTTCTCATCAAGGTAACCCAAGATGACCTCCCAAAGAAGTTCCAGATGACCTCAGGAGGTGGTCCTAGATTGCCTCTTAAGGAAGCCCCAAAGACTACTTTTGAAGAGGTCTCAGGTTGCCTCCTGCGAAAGCCCCAGATGACCTCTGGCGAAAGTCCAAGATGACCCCTGGAGAAGGTCCCAGATGAACTCCAGGGTAGGTTACAGATGGCTTCTCAAGGAAGTCGCAGATGTACTCTTGAAGGGGTTCCAGATGGCTTCCCAAGGAAGCCCTACATGACCTCTCAAGCCACAAATGACCTCCAGATCAGGTTCCCAAAACAGGCTGTCAAGCTTTCCCAGACGCACCCTTAGAGGGACCTAAATGATTTTTGTCAATGTTGATCCTCCTGCGACAAACACTCGAGGTAGATTCTTAACCCTGAGAGTTGACACTTTCACCTATGGGGATTTTTCCCTGGGGCCAAGGCCTGATGCTATCCAAATTGATTATCTTGATGGGGTTTTCCGAAAATTAGGAACTTTGTAGTTCAAGAGAATCCATCGAGACACATTTAATATAATAAATGTTCTCCAAACCACCAACCCCCAAAATTATGATATCCAAAGCTCCAAACAGCAAAAGGCAAGCCTTTTCCCCCCTTCCCTTTGTCTCTCCTTGGCTACAGAACTATACATCCTTCGATGTCTTTCCATTTTTCCCTTCTACCAGTTCCTTCTTCTCTTCAGTCCTCTCCACTCTCCACAGGTCTGAACTGCTTTGCTTGGGTCGTCAGTTGCCATCCTTCACCTCCTGTCCCCCCTCAACTTCCTCTCCTCCAAGGTCTTTCCCCTTCTGCTATCACACCACTTCCTCCCAGGACTTTCCCCTTTTTCTCTTTCCCTTTATTGCTCTGAACAAGTAGCTTATATAAAGTCTTCTCTACACCAACTGCCTAACAGTTTTCAACTGTCACATCCCAAACTGCCCACAGCCCAATCACTTCTTAACAGCTCAACATGTGGTGATTAATACACCAGCCCCTTCCACAGAATGCCCCACCTTCTTTGGTGGCATACTTTGCCCTCTCCAGCTGGCCAGGAGATGGTGTCTGGCTGATTATCGAACCCTATAAATTATTGGGACCCTGCTGATTATTACAGTACCCTCCTTGTGAACTAGTAGCAATTGAAATTGGAAATTTGATTGTAATATTACAAACTCATTGTGACATCACAAACCCATTTTGACATCAGCAGCAGCATGACATCACAAACCCATTGTGACAATATTGTCATTGTGACATCATGATTCCATTGTGACATCTCAAATCTATTTTGACCTCTTAGGTCCTTTGAAAAATCCATGCACTTTTCAACAGCCCAGTCCCTTTGTGTACCCATATCCTTGTTGTTAATTGACAATGGAGATCAGACATAACATCAAAAAGTGTTTGTGACATCCTCAACAATGTGACATCACATTTTTATTATGAGAGCATCAGCTTATTGTGATATCACCAAAATCAATGCCATAATCACATTATGACAACAATTCTCATTGTGACATCATAGACACATTGTGAATGCCTATTCTGTGATTTCATTGTAATTCAAATGTGGCATGAGAGTTGATATCAGAAACACATTTTTGTGCCTACATAACCATTTTGACATCATAATCACTTTTTATATCACAGTGCCATTGTGATATCACTAACACAATGTAATATCCCAAACATCTCCTGTCCTAACTTTTGTGACCTGTTACCATTGTGATATCTTAGACCTTTTTGCCCTCATAATTTTCCAACCTCATATTTCATGTAAGACATGAGATATCAGAAATCCACTGACATCGTGACCATTGTGACATCACACTGACAGATGTCATGATCATCGTGTCACATTGTGACATCACAAAAGTTTTGATGTCACAATTAGTTGGTGATGCCATACAGGTAAGGGGTCACAGTAGGTCTATGATGTCACAATTGATTGGTGATATCCAAATGGCATAAAGGATCTCATTTGTCATGAAATCACAGAGAATATGAGTTCATGTATGGACTGTTGTATCTACAAAAGCATTTGTTGTCGCAAATGTGTTGAAGTCCTAAGAGGATTATGATGTCACAGTGTGACACAATGGTCATGATGTCTGTCAGTATCATGTCACAATGGTCATGATGTCACAGTGGATTTCTGATATCACATATCATAACTGAAAAATTATAAGGTTGAAAACAGTTTATGAGCTCATAAAGGGCCTAAAACATCACAATTGGAGCACTCACAAGACTTATGAGGAAAGTGTGGTCACACAGGCATCAAAGATGGCCGTGAGAGGAAGTTGAGTGGGCAGAGCCTGATTTCAGTGTGTAAACAGCTTGTGGAAGCTTAGGTTCATGATAAGGTCTGACCTTTACAGTCATTGTTTGGTTCCATTTCCTCCCCTCCCACGCAGTCTTTTGCTTTAAAAAGGGCTTGCTCTGTGTTAATAAATGAGTCCCTGCTTGACTTGAATCCCCGCTGTGTCTTATTGTCTCTTAGGCTAAGGGAGGCTGGGGAACGGGCCAGCGGCTGCACTTACCGTTCCTTGGACCCTGTCCGTCTTTTGTGGGACAAACGAAGACCTGACATCTGGCTCCCCAAATGGGGCTCGAAAAGAAAAGATACCAGCTGAGACTAAGCGCTCTCTCAGGGTAAATGAAACCCTTAGTACGGGTAATGCTATTTCACAAAAGAAGGAAGAGGAGGCAACATTAGGCCAAGAGGGAATAAAGGAGGACTTGGGAAGTGAGAAGGAAATGGAATGGGTCAAATTCCACTGAGAATGCATCAAAATATGCACAGTGGAATTCAAAACGAGCGTGAACGTTACCCCCTATGACTCAGGTGCCCTTGACGGTGCTAGGTCCCCACACTATTCCCCTGATTGGAGGTGGGGAGGTAAGGCGCCCTATGGGACCTGCAAGAGGGACCTGCAAGACCTGGACCCCTACCAACCTTCTATAGAGGGGCCAAGGGCTAGGAAAAAACCTACTTGGACTCCTGACATTTAAGGGAAGTGCCACATAGGAGTCCAGACCTTAAGCCACAGGATTCACTTCCCCAAGCTTATCCAGTCAATCTGGCACCAGGAAGTAATATGCCCTTGGAATGGTATCCATGGGAAGCTAAGGATCTGAAAGAGCTCCACAAGGCGGTGGTGGAGGATGGCCCGAACTCCCCTTGGGCCCAGACTCTATTACATGACATTGCTTATCACCTGTGTGTCTGGTGGGATGTGGCCAAAGCCCTCCTCACCAGTTCTCAGTTTATTAAATGGTGTGCCTTCTTTAAGGAGGAATGCAGAGTGCAGGTGGAGAATAACCGGCAGGCTCAACCCTCAATACCTATTACTTATGCCATGCTAACAGGGAAAGGGAAAAGGTATTCCACTGGCATCCAACAGGCCACAATACCTGGCCAGTACTGTGACCAGGTGAGACGGGCAAGACTTGTTGCATGGTACAAACTGGATGATGGGCCCACTGAATCCCCCATAGCAGGAGTGAGACAAAAACCTAGGGAGCCTCTAGCTGAGTTTAGACTGAGTCCAACAGAGTATTAATCACAAGCTGCTGCCAGGGAACCTCCAAGATCATTTTGTAAAGTTGCTGATTTGGGAAGAGATGAATGCAGACCACTGCATAGCCTGTGGAGGATTTAGGGAGAGTTCCATGAGCAGATGGGTGGTGGCTTCGCAGGATGTGGGAATGCAACAGCACCAGTCCCAATCATAACCTTTAGCTTTACAGGCTCAGACATCTGCAATGACTGAGGCTATTACCCAGGTGCTGGCAGCCTAAGGCCGAAGGACCCGAAAACCATCGGGGAGAGGGACTTGTTTTAAATGCGGTCAAGAAGGGCACTTTAAGAGGGACTGTTCACAACAATCCCCCTGCCAAAAGGCCCGGGGGGTCCAAACCACCCCTACACCCTGCACCAGGTGCAGGACGGGTACCATTGGAAAAAGGATTGTCGATCCAAATTTGATGTAAATAGGAAGCCCTTAAACTAGGGGAATGGCCTCCTCCAGCCCCATTAACTCAAGGAGGAACCCCCTCTGCTGTGAGGCCCAGGCAGCCTCATGGCAGGATGACCCAGGTCCATAGAACCATGTCCCTGGAGGAAGGACTCCGCCTTAAAATGACTATTTTCATAGGTGGGAAGCAGTTTCCTGCCTAATTGTCATGGGGGCAGGTCGAACCATACTTAGGGAGGAGGAAGTGCCCTTGGACTGGGAGCTTGCACCCAGGACCCCAATATTGGGGGTAGAGGGCAATTCCCAGTCCAAAGAGATGGTTGCCCTTATCAAATGGACTAGCCCAGATGGAGAACAGGGAAAGATATACCCTTTAGTGGCAAAAACCTCACCGCCAATTTACTTGGGCAAGACATGCTAAGATAAATGGATGCCGTGGTCACTACAGACCATCAAGCATCCTATGATGATATTCTGGATGGAGAAGAAACACAAAGGCTAAAACTCTAGAAGAGTTAAGGAAAAGGATTTTTAACTTTCATAATTACAGAGAAGAACATAGGGGATCCGCTCAGGTGCACCCCCAATCATAAAGGCCACTGCTCTCGAGTACCTCCCATTAAGTGGAAACCCAGAAGCCCTATCTGGGTGGACAAGTGGCCATTGACCAAACCTAAACTTGTACCCCTCCACTTTTTGGTGAAGGAACAGATGAACCTTGGGCACGTATGTCCTTCTATTAGTCCTTGGAACACACCCGTATCTGTTATTCAAAAGGCCTTCTGGGGCTTGGCATATACTCCAAGATATAAGTAAGGTAAATGAAAGGATGGAGTTAGTAGGAACGCCCCTAAGAGGCATGCCCTGGACTCCCACTCTACCTTCAGAATATACCTTAGTTGTGATTGATATTAAACATTGTTTTTCTTTTTCTATCACCTGCATCCAGATGACTGTGAGAAGTTTGCTTTCTCCATCCCTTCTCTTAATTTTTCCCAGCCTGATTGGAGGTTTGAATGGACGGTGCTGCCACAGAGAATGGCCAATAGCCCGGACTTTTGCCAACAATACTTGGCCACACTTTTAGGGCCTGTGCTGGGTTCAGATAGCTCCCTTGCCTATGCCTACTTGGATGATATAATTCAGGGGCACCAAGACCCGGGCCACCTGGAGGGCCTTCTGGCCCAGGTTCTTACCATATTAAAAATGAGGGTTTACCATAGCCCTCAATAAAATTCAAAAGGTACCTCCTTTTAAGGTGTTTGTGTCCCACATTACCTTGACTCAGGCCAGCTCCATTAAGCCTTTGCTGGACATTCTAGCCTCTCTGACCTTAACCCAACTTCAGAGCCTTTTAGGGGAAATCAGTTGGCTGTCGGCATGGGTCCTCTCCCTAAAGATAGTCTTGTGCGTTATATGCTCTACTAAAAGACAGAATGCCCCAAGAAGTTATTACAATTTCAGACAGTCATCGGGCAATATTTTTGCAGTTCCAAAAAGCCCTGGATGAAGTTTACCTGAAGGGGTATTCTATTTTTGAGCCCATTTTCCTTTGGTTGTTTGCAGGTGTTACATTGATTTCTGCAGTTTTAACTCAAAGGGGGGAGCCATTAGAGTGGTTCATACTCCACTGGGGGGCACACCTCGGGTGTATTCTCAGGCAGGCCAACTTGCAGATGCTATTGTCAAGGGAAGGACCCAAGCCCAAAGGCATTATGGCCTCTACCCTCCCTCCATTGTTTTTCCTTTTTGGATGGTAGAACTTGATTGGCTCACTCGAGGCAATGCTCATCTTGATCTCTTTGTGGAGGGATTCCTAGGCCAAAGTAACTGCCATTATGGGCCATCCAAATGGACTGTCATGTTATGGTGACTTCCTCTCAAAATGCCTTCTCTATTTTCTCCTACAACTCTTCCTGGTGCACTCCATGTTTTTACTGACAAAGGTAAAGCAGGCTCTGCCTATGCAGCCTTTGAGGAGCAACAAAAGACCCCGAGCCAACAAAGATTTCAACCTTGTCAAGGGTTAGCACAATATAAAGAAATGCTGGCTATAATTATGGCCCTTCAGGACATTCAAAAACCCTTTAATTTGTATTTCTGATATCCTATATATTATTAACTCATTCCCCCATATTCCCCAGGCATATGTTAAGCTGGGTGAAAACCCTATTTCCCCTGTTATGGTTACCCTTAAGGGTCTATTAGAAGTGCGAGGAGCCCCTATTCATATTCAACATTTGAGAAGGCATTCAAAACTTCCTGTGTTTTTATCCCTAGGCAATAATTGGGCAGACCAGTTAGCTACAGGCCCACAAGTATTAAAGTTACAAGAGGCTACCTGTTTGCATGATTTCACCCACTTAACTGGAAAGGTGTTGAACATAGATTTCCTCAGATTCCTGTAAAGGACCTCAAAAGGATAGTACATACCTGCAAAACATGTCAGCCCTTCTTAAAAGTACCCCCGTTACAACCACCAGTGGTAAATCCCAGAGGCCTTAATACTAGCAAACAGACATTGCTCATTTTCTAGCATATGGTAAGTTTAAATATATCTATGTCTGTATATATACCTACTCAGGAGCATGCTGGCCCACAGCACATACAGGAGAAAGACTTAAACATTCACAAGAACATTTTCTTCAATGCTCTGCAACCTTGGGTCTACCAGCACGAGTTAAAACAGATAATGGACGCTCTTTTGTTAGTAAAGCATTGTCAGAGTTTTTCCACAAATGGCACATTAATCATACTACAGGATTTCCCTATAATCCCCAAAGCCAAGCAATTATCGAAAGAAATCACCAATGTCTTAAGGAGCAATTATTAAAACAAAAAGTGGGAGTTAGCCCCCATATACAGTTACAGATACCTTTGTTTGCCATTAACATTTTAAGTTTTCCAAAAGGGGCATCTGAATCCATATTTCAGAAGCACAGGGGATAACTAAACCCTAAGCTCCAAGTGAAATTCAGGTGGAAGGACCCACTGACACAACAATGGAGAGGACCTGACCTGCTAGTTACCATGGACAGGGGATTTGGATACATTTTTCCCACAGAGGTGAAAGCCTCCATTTGGATCCCTTCCAAGAACCTTAAAGTTTTTCCCATTTCCTCTATATGGGAGGAAGCCTAAGTGTAAACTAACCAACAAGGAAAGAAAAATGGCTATGGTGGCAGAGGCTTGTGTTTAAAGGAGGGAAAGCAAGAAAGATAACTAACCATTCCCAAGGGCAATCAACCCTTGAGAAGCTCTTGTGTTCTCTTACAATTGCAGATGGTGATACTCAAGCTGTTGGCTCTTCTGACCCTCCCAGCCCTGGCAATGGCTATGGAATCCATCAACCTCAATGGGTGACCTGGAGAGTGATCAGCCCTGGCAATGCAGACATAGCTCCACAAGAGAAGCTGTCCCTTCGACCTGGTGGCTTGACCTTCATTTTGATCACCACCTTATGTCATTACATATGGACCATTTAATATTTCTGTAGGAGCTAATTATTTTAATGCTACCTGCTCTAATATTCCTTTTACAAGCCCCACCTCTGAACTCTGAAATGGCAAAGACTGCTATCCCATCCCTGACTGTTAAAGGACTGCTAATGACATTGCTTGGCCTGGGAATGCTTTTGCTGATGCTTTTTCTATGCCTTCCTTGCATTATATGTGCACTGCAAACATATTATGAGTTTAGCCAGCCAGTTATAAATTTCCCCCAAGAGGAACCGCAGCCAGAGATGGGTAAGTGGGGGTGCCAGTCTGACCAACTTAAGACAGGGCCTTTAGCTTTGCTCTGAAGAAGTTCCTGATGAAGGGTAAGACAGACAAGACGATCCACCCAACCTAAGACAGGCGGGTTCCCTTCTTTAAACAAAGACGGGGTGTTGGGAGCCAACAGTAATACTGAAAGGTCAGATTGACTCCTGTACTCGCTTGAAGGTACAAAGAACTGGCTTACTTGAAAGACACCAGGTGCCCGGAATTGCTTTGCTATGTCTGTAGAGTTTGTTTTAAATTTTCCTTGTTTCTCTAGACTATAGTAGAATGACCTGAGAGTGGGGACCCACGAGGATGCACCATGTTGCATGTGTGGAATTCCCAATACCAAAGCTGCTCCCATGTTCTGAAGAGGGAGAGATAATGACTGTTCTATATGCCCCGAAATTAATCAAACTGCTTCGGACATTTCTAACTGCAGTGGGGCTGCTGTTTATTACTGTGCTAGTTGGGGATGTGAGGTAACTGGGACGGGCTCTTGTATAACACACAAGGGCCTTATCCTTGTCTGGCGAATCTTGCCCCCCAGACTTGCCTCAAACTCCTTGCATAGCCAATGCTATTCTCACCAATGTAATCCTGTTAAAATAACCTTTACAGAGGAGAGGAAAAGGATAACTAACTGAGAGGTGTATCTGCCATTAAAACAAAAAGGGGAAATCTGTAGGGCACCCAGGCAGCAAAGATGGCCCTGAGAGGAAGTTGATTGAGCAGAGCCTGATTTGTGTAAACATTTTGTGGAAGCTTAGGTACATGATAAGATGTGACCTTTACAGTAAATGATTGGTTCCATTTCTTCTCCTCCCACGCAGTATTTTGCTTTAAAAAGGTCTTGCTCTGTGTTAATAAACGAGTTCCTTCTTGACTTGACTCCCTGCATCTGATTGTCTCATGGGCTAAGAGAGACTGGGGAACGGGTGAGCAGCCGCACTTAGCTTTCCTCGGACCCTGTCCAGCTTTCATGGGATGGATGAAGACCCGACAGAAGAGGGCAGGTTTGTGATGTCACAGTGTTTTAGTGATATCACCATGACACTGTGATGTCACAAAGTAATTGTCATGCCATATATTTATGAGATCACGATGGTTTTCTGATATCAACCCAAATGCCACATTTGAAATAGAATGAACTAAGAGAATAGGCATTTACAATGTGTCTATAACATCACAATGACAATTTAATGTCATAATGCTATGAGGTTATTGAAAATTGGTGATGTTGCAAGGTGGTAATGTTGTCATAATGAATATGTGTTGTCACACTGGTGATTGGGTCACAAAAGGTTTGTGATGTTACAATGGCATATATGAATTCAATTATCATGTGTTCACAATGAGAATATGGGTACCCAAAGGGACTGTGATGTCACAAGTATCATATGTGTTTTCAAAATACTTAGGGGTCATGATAGCTTTATGATACACTGTTGTGATGAGGTCACAACAGGTCTTTGATGTCATAATGATTTTGTAGTATCTCAAACACATGTCCAATTTCAACTGCTAGTATTTCACAATGTTCATACAAGTTCACAGTAGGAACTTGAAGTCTTAATGGACATGAATTTTTAAAAATGTTATGAGGTTATATTAGGTTTGTGAATACACAATGGGACAGTGATATCACCATGGCAATGTCAACTCACTACATCATGTCAAACTATTGTTTTGGTGTCACAATTAGTTGATGATGCTACATTGGTGATGAAGTCACAAAAGATTGGTGATATCACAGTGTGTTGGGCATGTCAAAATGACAGGATGGTTCTCAATTGTCTTTAACTTACAATGAGTATATGAGTTTACAAAGGGACTTTGGTTTCACCAAAAGTATGTGTTGTCACGAATATATTGAAATCCTAAAAGGTTTGTGATGTCAGAATTTGTCACAGTGGTTATGAAATCTGGCAGTGTGATATCACCATGGTCATGATATCACTGGGAATTTGTAATATCAAATGTCATATGTGAAATTTAATGAGGTCGACAAGAGATTATGAGGACAAAAAGGCCTGATATTAGAATTGCAGCAAGTCACAAAAGTTATGATGACAGGATAGGTTTGTGATGTCACGGTGGGTTTTGTGATGTTGTGATATGTGGGTTATTGTGATATCACAGTGGCAACGTGATGTACAAAGGGATTGTAATGTCACAATGGTTATGAGTTCAAGATTTGTTTATGATATCAACCTACAGGCCACATTTTAAATAGAATGAAATCACAGGAAAGGCATTCATAATGTGTCTATGATGTCACAAGGTCAATGTGAAGTTCTAAATCTATCATATCATTTTAGTTTTTTGATTTCACAATGAGCAGATGTTGTCAAAATGACAATGTGATGTCACAATTCTGATGAACTCACAAACACTTTTTGATGTTAAAATGTCCTCTCTGATTCTCAATTGTCAATATTTCACAGTGGGGATTTGAGTAAACAAAGGGAATGTCATGTCACAAAGCTATGTATTATTTCAAAGGATATAAGAAGTCATAATAGATTTTGGATGTCACAATGTGATCCTGGTGTCAAAACAGCAATGTGATGTCACAATGGGTTTGTGATGTCACAATGATGATGAGGTCATAATGGATTAGTTATGCCACGAGTTTGTAATATCACAATTATTTGTCCAATTTCAATTGCTACTAGACCATCATGAGGACACTGTAAAAACCAGCAGTGTCCCTATAATCCACGGGAACAGATAGTCATCGTGGCCTCTTGGTCTGGACCACCGGAGCAGGGGGGGGGGGTTGCATGCCACTGGAGTGGGCAGGACATGCTGCTGAAGGAGATAGGATGTCATGCCCCACAGGGTGAGCTGCCATGAAGTGATTGGGCATGAACATTTGGAAGTGATGATTGAAAACTCTTATGCAGGAAACATCACAGTGGGGGAAGGTCACATCCTATACATAGGCTGTATGTTCAGAGCAACAGAAGGAAGAGAAAGAGGGGAAAGGCCTGGAAAGAAAGAAGTGATGAGACTGTAGGAAGGTAAAGACCTGGGAGGAGAGGAAATTGAGGGAGATCAGGAGGTGAAGGATGGCAGCTGGCCACCTGGATAGGGCAGGGTAGGACTGTCAAGAGTAGAGCAGCCCGAAGAGAAGGGAATGATGGAAGGAAAAAATGAAAAGACTTGAAATGTAGGACAGGTCTGGAGAGAAGGAGGATGAAGGGAAAGGAAAAAGCCTTGCCTTTGAAGTGTGGAGTTTTGGAGATCATTATTTTGGGGGATGGTTCTTTGCAGACCAGTTAACAAATGGCTGGGCTGCTCTTTAGAGTTCTGAGGGTTCATGGTTGAGGCTGAATTTAGTTCTGCGCATCCAGCCCAGGTCAAGATAATCACTTATTACAAAATTTATGAGGACAAGACAGGTTTGTGATGTTACATTGCATTAATGATATCACAATGTCAATATGAGGTCACATAGGGATTGTAATGTCACAATGGTGATGTGGTCACAATGGGTTTCTGAAATCAAAGTATATGCCACATTTGAGATAGAATGAAATTAGAGCATAGGCAAAGGCAATCACATTGTCTCTATGACCTCACAATGAAAATGTGATGTCATATTGCTATGATGTCATTGTCATTTTGGGATGTCACAATGGGCTGATATTATCCTAACAATAATGTGATCTCACTCTGGAGATGATGTCACACAGCATTTGTAATGGTACAATGGTACAATGAGGATATAATTACCCAAAGGGACTGTGATGTCACAAACACCATGTGCTTGTTCAAAGGTGCTAAGTGGTCACAACAGGTTTGGTATGTCACAAGGTGATCGTGATATCACTGTGGAAATATGATGTCACAATGGGTTTGTGATGTCACAGGGGGATAAGGTCACACTTGGATAGTGATGTCACTATCCAAGTAATCCAAGTAATGGTGATATTACTAGATCACAATGAAGATCCGAGTTCACATAAGGAGCTAGAAGTCAGAAAGGCCATGAATTTTGTAAAATACTATGAGTACATAATAGATTGGTGGAAATGCGATGGGACAGACATATCCTATTGGCAATATAATGTTACCATTACATGAGATAGTATTGTTTTGAAGTCACAAATAGTTGGTAATGCCATATAGGTGATGAGGTCATATGGATTTGTGATTTCACAATGGGATGGTGATGTCACAATCTCATGTTAGCTGAGCTAGAACTGGGGACAGTCCTGAGACATTGTCACAGTAAACTCTACAGGCATATCAAGTGGTTTCTCCCTAAATACTTCTTGGGCTGAGGGGTCTGGGCCATGACAGTAAGTTCCATGGAACCTGTCCCTCCATCTGTGCACTGGGCCACAGGACCAAGGGGAGGGCACTATGGATGCTCATTTGTAGTTGACCTAAGATTGCAGACCTTCATGTGCCCCTGAGCACTGGAGAGGAAAGCAGGCCTCTGAGCCCTGGGACTTCAGGGACAGAGGCTGCTACAAGCACCAGCCAGCCCGCTGTGGATTCTTGAGACTACAAGTCTTTCATGAGCCCAACACAACACCTGCCCAAGGTGTGCCTGTCAAATTCACTCGTGTGATATCCGCATGAGTGGGCATTACCTTGTGTGACATCTTGTAGCTTCTTCCCCTCCCGGCTCAGAACTGTGGTCTGAGACTTCAATTTACTGCTCAGATCCACATTACATCCATGACAGATGCCATTCTGATTATCTCCATGCCCCAAGGCTCCACCCTTCTCTGGTACTGTGTCTTGCTCTGTAGGCAATGGCCTCCAAACAGGCTGATCTCAATACTTGTAGGACACCTAGACATTGGGAGACCCTTAGGGGCCCACTGGAAAGTACTCTGCTTAGAGCCAGAGAGTGAGGTACAAGCAGACCAGAGGTTGGTCATGGGGCTTGAACTCTGGGCCTGGGCGCTATCCCCAAGCTCTTCAGCTTACCACTTGAGCTACAGAGCCACTTCCGGTTTTATGGAGGTTCCTTGGAGATCAGAGTCTCCCGGACTTTCCTGCTTAGGCTGGCTTTGAACCGTGGTCCTCACATCTCAGTCTTCTGAGGACTAGGAGGACAGTTGTGAGCCACCTGTGCCCAGCTGATATGGCTTTTCACCACAGTGGACTAGGAGCTCCTGAAAACTTTTCTTTTTTTTCTGTGCCAGTACTAGGGCTTGAACTCAGGGTCTGAGCTCTGGTCTCTTAACTTTTTCCCTCAAGGTTTGCACTTTACCACATGAGCCACAGCTCCATTTCTAGCTTTTGGTAGTTCATCGGCAAGAAGAGTCTCACTAACTTTCTTCCCCAGAGCTGGCTTGACACACGATCTCTATCTCAGTCTCCTGAGTAACTAAGATTTACAGGGGTTGAGCCACTGGTGGCATTGGGCTAGAAGCTTTTCTTAAGCAAGCGTTCTTCCCTGCATTTGCCCTGAATCCTACATGCAAAGGAGGTCTGAGGGTCAGGAGCTGTTAAAAATAAGCTTCCAGCCACAGGAAAAGGATGGGGTTCCTGGTAAAAAAGCTAAGCTAATCTTCACCCTGGGCCCCATTCTGGGACCCCACCCTCTGCCCTACCTGTGACTCAGCCTTGAATGTCCTGCCATACGTGCCTGAAGCCACAGAACCTTCATTCCACCCACACCATCTGCTCTACACCATACCTCAGGACCTTTGCACATGCTGTATCTTCTGCCTGAGGCCCTCTGCCCTGAATCCACATCTTAGAACTCCTCTGGAATTTTGGCACTGCTTATATCACCTCCTGGAGCAAGTCTTTCCTTCCCTTCTCTATCTTTCTTTTTTTTTAATATTGAGTTTCTAGAGATAGAACTTGTGCAGGCTGACTGGCAAATGCTCTATCTTGTGTGTGTGTGTGTGTGTGTGTGTGTGTGTGTGTGTGTGTGTGTGTGTGTGTGCGTGTGTGCATGTGCGTGCCAGTCCTGGGGTTTGATTTCATGGCCTGGATGCTATCTGATCCCTGAGCTTTTGTGCTCAAGGCTAGCACTCTAGTACTTAAACCACAGCTCTACTTCTGGTTTTTTGTGTGTTTAATTAGAGAAAAGCGTCTCATATAGACTTTCCTGCTTGCAATTGGGATCCTCAGATCTCAGCCTTCTGAATAGCTTTCAGAGGTTAACCACCATCATCTACCCTCTACCCTACCTCTTACCTATAAACTCGGCCCTCCTCTGATTCCCAGAAGAATATGTCTCATCAGGCTCACTTTTTTTTTTGCCAATCTTGGGGCTTGAACTCAAGTTCTGGGCATGTTCCTGAGCTTCTTTTGCTCAAGGCTAGCATTCTATCACTTAAGTCACAGTGCCACTTTTGGATTTTTTTTTTTTTTTTGGTACAGAGGAATTGAACCTAGTCATGGAACGGTGCTAATTAAAGTTATATAAAACATGAATTATAATGTGAATGAAATTCATGGTTCCATTACTTGTCCTAAGAAAACAATTATGCTTTTTGTTTTCAATTATATTTCTTTGAGAATGTGTAACATTCATATATTTCACTGTTAAAATTGATAACAGTTACATTATATCAAGTTCATTAAAACTGGTATTTAAAAATTGCCCACTTAAAACAAATATACTTCCACTTTCTTCTAACACATAATTAACATAACAGTATTGCAAAGCTTGGTGTTAGCTGTTCGTGTGTAGAATCCTAGGAACTCAGGAGGCTAAGACCTGAATATTTTAGTTCAATGTCAGTACAAACAGACAAAAATATGAAAAAAATATCTGGAATTATCCAGCAAGAAGCAGAAGGTGAGGATGTGGCTCAAGGAATAGAGTGTCATCATCCATGAGCAAAAAATATGAAGGAGACCATTAAACATTGAGTTCAAGCCCTAAAAATGGCAAATACACACAAGACAACAACAAAAAAGTAGTATGAACATCAATAATGAAGACAAAATAGGAAAGATCATGAGAAATGTGTAAACATCTTGCAGACAGAAATCATTTGACAGAATTTTGATTCATGAGAGGGAAAAGTCACAGTCTCATTTGTACAATCTCATTGTACAATCTCACAAAGTCATTTGTGTTGAAACTTGGCTATTGGGTAACATGTGAAAGAGAAGACTGGACTACCTGACAGTGCAGACCTTGCCTGTGACTATGCACCATCCCGCTCTGCAAAAATCTAAAAGAGTGCTTGTTAATTTTTTTTTTAAAAAACCTCATTAGAGACTGGTCCACACAGACTGGGGTCCTTATTTTGAGGCTTCTGATCAGTGCTTTTGTTTATAACCACTCCTACTTTATCCCTCTTCCTTTGTGCAGCTATACCTTACTTAGTTGGCACCAAGCCAAGGCTTTGAACTAGACCCCCTGCCTTTTTTCAGCTACAACTCATTTCACATGCTATCTATGTTTTATCATTGTCTTCCTATTCTCCACAAGAAAACTCTTATATTCATGTAAACCCACTACAAATAACCTAGGTAGATAAAGGAGTAAAGGTTTAGCATTGGCTGAGGCTCTCATATGTAGGTTTGCTCCCTAATAAATCTGTGCTACACTATCTCTTTTTTCTTCATGGCTTTTGAGTCTGACAAATGATTGATTTGGTTTGATGTAATCCCATTTATCCAAACTTACTTTGGAAATTTTGACCTGTGCCAAGGAGCCCTCATGTTTCCCCTAACTCTTCCTGTCACATTCTCAAGTTATCCAGACTTACATTGAGGTCTTTGATTCATTTGGGATGAATTCTGGTGCAGGGGTATATATAAGGATCTAACTAAAGTTTTCTGTGTACAGACAATTCTTTCAGCACAATTGTTGTTTTTTTTTCTTTTTTTGGGGGGGGGGGTCTAGTCGTGGGGCCTGAACTCTCGGCCTGGGCGCTGTCCCTCAACTCTTCAGCTCAAGGCTAGCCTTCTACCACTTGAGCCACAGCCCCACTTCTGGCTTTTTTCTTTTTGCTTATGTGGTGCTGAGGAATCGAACCCAGGGCCTCAGGCATGCAAGGCAAGCACTCTACCATTGAGCTACCTTCCCAGCCCCTCAGCACAATTTTTTTTGAAGAGGCTGTCTTTCTTCCATCCTGGGTTTCTGACTTACTTATCAAAGATTATGTGCCTATAGGAGTGGCTTCATTTATGGGCCTTCAATTCTGTTGTATTGATGAAATTCTGTGCTTCCTTTGGAAAGAATGGCATTACCCATTCCTGAGGAAATGGAAAGACTGGAAAACGATATTAAGTGAAATAAGCCAGATCCAATTAAATATATGCTGCAAGGTTTTCCTCATTTGAAATAACTACACTATGTCCATAAAACTACAAGTTAATCCAATAGATAGTAAACGACAAATAATTCCTCTTGGACATGATTAACTAACTGCACTCTGAGCATTTACATGGCAAGAAGATGGGAAGCTATTCTTAGGAGAGGATCACAATGACTCAATACGTATGTGCATGTGACCAAATAAAATGTTGCTTATTGCAATGAACTCTAATAATCAATCATACATGTGAAGTTCATGTATCTGCATATAATTTTAAAAGATGTCATAGAAACAACCGACTTCTATATTAACTCAACAGCAACATTCTAAGTTTAGAAGATAAAATTGAGGAAAGTTTTCAACACAAACTAAAATACACAGTGGAAAAGGTGGGAGAGAAAAGATAAGATGAAAAGTAGAATAGCTAACTATTGAAGAATTCATAAACAATTTCCAAACTTTACAAGAGAGCTGGTCAATCTCCAAGAAGGCCTAATAATAATTTAATAAATAGTAGTAATACAATAGTTGCTTGAAATAAATACTTTCATTTTAGAGAGGCCTGAATCCTCAAAAAGTAAACAAAATATTTTCAATTCTTGTACCCATTGACATAAAACAAATATGAAATGGATATAGTTTCCTTTTCTGTCCTTTCCGTTCCTTTTCTGTTTTCTTCTTTTTCGTTTTTTCCTTTGGCACTACTGGTGCTTGAAGTTGCTAAGCCTCTAACACTTTAGATTATTTTTCTGTCCAAGCCTCTCGTGAGCAATGACTTCCACAAACGTGAGATAACAGGGAAATTACCCTATATCTAGCTTACTTTGGTTTCGTAATTTCTCACTATTTTTTTTTTTTGTCAAAATTGGCCCTGATATGTCTTCTAAATCTCTGCCTTCTAATTAGCAGGGTATATTTCAGCTGAAGCTTGGACTCAGACTGTTTTTCAATGTAAACTTTCTATATTGACTTCTGTTTTCTAGATATCATTAAATTCTATTGAGGTTAGTATGGATCTCTATGAAGTTATAAGAAGAACACAGAGATATCCCTGGAATAATTTTCCTGGTTTCTTTAAATATTTGTAGCATGAAATCACAAGTATGACATTAATATTTCACAATTACTTTATGCAGACTTCAGTAGTTTTAATTATTTTGCGCACATATTAAGTCCAATGTAATTTTATCAACTCTATATGAATATACCATATTTACACATACGTTTCTTTACCAAAAATGAGTCTTTCTCATGCTTCCCTTTTATTATTAAACCCACTACTTCTCTTTGTCCCATCCCAATCCTATTTCATCCTGGCAACCACCGCAATTTTTTTCTCCTACTTCTAGATCATGCAATAAATAAGCTTTTAAGATTGTCTTCAAATATATGATAGATTATTCCTAGTTATTGTATGCTTTAATATTGTATTGTATTCACTCGAGTTGACTTTTGGTTCTGTCATAGAGAATGTAGCACAATTTGTTTCCCATTCACTTGAAGAAAGACTGAATTGATTTCCATTTCTTTGACTAGAGGAAGTAATGCTGCTAAAAATCTCTGTGTTTTAGCCTTTGGGTGAATGTTACATTTTATTTCTATGAGACAAAGCCTAAAGAGCTCAATTCCTGTGCTATACTGTGCGTGCTTGCATATTTCATATTCTAGGAACCTGTCACAATATTTTTAGTAGTGGCTTTCCCATTTGACATTCCTGCCTGCATCCAGTTTCTCTGTTTCTTGATAGCATTTAGTATGGTCATTATTGTATTATGTGGAGTAATTCTCATACATGTTTTATGATGTCATTTTAGTTTTAATGTGTATTTATTTGATGACTGATGATGATTTTCTTGTGGTTATTTTTCACAAGACATATTTTGCTGGTTTCTAATTGATTTTTTTAAACATTAGGTTTTGAGAATTCTATGTAGAATATAGATATGAGGCATCCTTCAGTTATAGTATTTGCAAATATTTCATCCTTGACTATGGGTACCCTACATCATCATCATCATCATCATCATCATCATCATCATCATCATCATCATCATCATCATCATCATTATCATCAATATTATTATTATTACTATTCCATTTGTACATGTGTGTATGGTCCTGTGGTTTGAATACAGGGTCCCTGAGATTTGTTGTTTTGTTAACAAGTTATCCTTTGAGTAATGCCTCACTTCTGCTTTTTTGCTGATTAATCACAGATAAGATTCTCAGGGACTTTATTTTGTGGTCTGGGTTCAAACAGCAATACTCAAATCACAGCCTCCCAAGTAGCTAAGGTGAGATACATGAGCCCTCTGCTCCCAAATTCTATTCACTACTTGTATATGGGCTTTCACAGACCAAATTACTTTACACTATTCTTGAGTTCTAATATATCAAGTTTTCCTTTCCTATAATTTTAATGCCTAAGTTAAGAATGCTTCATCTCCAAAATCGTAAAGACATCTTCCTTTGCTTTATATTTACATCAATCTTTTTGTTTTATATGCCAGGTTTTAATCCTGCATGAAGTTAATATTTGAATAAATTGTTATGTTTAAGTCAATGCTCATTTTTTAATTCTCCCCAATACTGTCTACCTATCACCTCTTATTAAAGAGAATGTCATTCCACAAATATTTAGTTTTACTCCTTATTAAATATTCCTTAATAATAATTATGTGAATCTAATCGAGTGCCTTAGAGACCCATTGAGCTGTGTAATCTTTCCTTTACAAATATAACAATTTTACACTAACAGCTTTAATATTGGACGGAGAAATACATTCCAGTTTATATTTCTTTGTCAATGAGTCAAAGAGTGATGGTCAGGTGCTTGTTAGAAATTTTCATAAGCTTTTAAATATTAATGCCAATGAAAAACTTTAATCTTCCTAAATATGTTACCAAAATATCCAAATACATATCTCTGTAATAATATACAAACATATGAGAAGGTCATATTCTACCTAGCCATAGCATACATATAGAGATTATTGGAAATAGAAACAACAATAAGATATCCCTGCAGAACCACTATGTAGAAATTGGAATCCTTATACATTGGTGCTTGGCACTTAAAGTGATATTGTCAATTTGTTAAACATACTGACAATTTTTAAGTATTACATATAGAGTTGCCTCTATGATCCAGCATTTTCAATCATAATTTTATATACAAAATATATGTCAACTTATGTCAAGTGAGACACATGTACAAGAATATACATAGCAAAACCTTTTACAATAACAAAATAAAATATTGAAATTCCCATTGAGGACATTATACAGTTATACACATGCATATAAAACAATATTCTCTATCCATGAAAAAAATTACATGGACTTACTTACTTGGGAAGCACTAATATTGCATGGGAGAAATTGATAAAAATAAATTACATTCTCTAATTATGTGAGCTTTTTAACATTGGCACATCTGTAGTGGTAGACTAAGTAATGGTTGGTCAAGTGGAGGGTAGGTTGAAATGATGACAGGAAGTGGCTATTAATAAATATTGGAGTATTTTGATAGAGCAGTGAAGATAGAATATTCTAGAACTGAAGGTGATGTTCATAGTCCAACTCTTAGATGTTCTATGAATCATTGTACTTCATCGAATATTTACAGATTGCATTTGCATTAATCTTAGGAAAAAGTTTAGAATAGTAGTGGGTGAATCTGAGTGATAATTTAAAATTTAAAATCACAGAATTCTGTAATCAATAAGTTTAGTATATTGATGAATAAGACTATCAATAAATTTTGATCTGTGACATATCATCTTAGTGACTATGACATTGTGAGTCAGTGAATATTCTACAAAATTATGTAAATTGAGGGATGAGATAGGACTGAGAGGAATGAGGGATAATGAACCTCAAGGTGCATTGTATTAGCCACGAAATGTGTCTTACTGGTACACTGTTTTTCTTGCATGTGTGAAGCTCTGGGTTTGATTCCTCAGTACTACATAAACAAAACAATCTGTAATTGGCACTATGACAAGTCATAGAGTGCTAACGTGATGAAAAGAAGCTCAAGAACATTGCCAAGACCCTGAGTTCAAGCCCCAGGACTAGCCAAAAATAAACATGATGCATTTTATTAAGCCGGGTACTAGAGGCTCACGCCTGTTGTCCTAGATGCTCAGGAGGCTGAGGATTGAGGTTTGAAGCCAACCCTGACAGGAAAGTCCATGAGATTCTTATCTCCAATTAAAACTCAGAAAAATCTGAAAGTGCTGCTGAGCCTCAAGTGAAAGAGTTCTAGCGTTCATCCAAAGGAGCTCAGGGGCAGCGCCCAGACCCAGATTTCAAACCTCAGGAAAGAAAAAAGAAAAGAAAAAAAACCACACAAATTACTATACGTAAACTGCTTTATCAAACAGCAATTTCTATACAACTACTTAAAGTTAATTTAAAAATATGATTAGAATAAAATACTAATCACTTTGGGAAGAAGACATAGAATTGAAACGTTGTTTACAGGAGACAAAGTAAATTTTATATCATACACTTTGAGTTGAAATTTGTTCTTGTCTTCTTACATCATTTATGAAATTGACAATATTGCAAGTTATGGGTTAATTTCCTTGAGAAACTGATTGTATTCTTCTGTCTTTTCACAAGAAACCATAGTGGTGATTTTTTGTCTCTTTTTTTAAAAATTGTGAACGTACCTTTCAGAAGGGTTACAATTACATGGGCAATGTAATGAGTTCATTTTTTATCAAGCGTTGTTGCCTCCACCTTTGTTTCCCCTTCCCATCCCTTCCATCTTCCCCCACCCCACCTCCTAGCCAAAGTTGTACATTTTGTTTTTCGACATAAAGTCTTGTGCATCTCATTGCTGGAATGGGTCCACCTGTATCCCTATTTAAACAATATGTTTTTTCCCTCCCCTCCAGAAATTATACAAACATCAAATACAGTGAAAGCAAGGCTTTACCGTGGGGGAAGGACATACAAAGAAACAAAGAAATCACCTTATACATATGTTAGAAACAATCACGAGAAAGAAAATACATTTGAATCCTTATTTTGGAGTTAATTTCTCCTAACATCAACTTATCTGACAGTTTCTGCTTGTCTCAGACATATATTAGTTATTGAAAATAAGGGAAACCATGAGACCTATGTTTCTTTGGGCCTGGTTTACTCCACTTAACATAATTTTTTCCAAGTCGTTCCATTTCATAACAAATGGGGCAATGCCATCCTTTCTGATGGAGGCATAGCATTCCATTGTGTATATATACCACATTTTATTGATCCATTCATTTACTGAGGGGTATCTGGCTTGGTTTCACATCTTAACTATAGTAAATAATGTTGCAATAAACATAGTTGTGCTGATAGCTTTGTTTGTGATCATTTGGGTAAATGCCCAAAAGTGGGTTTGCTGGGTCATAGGGGACCTGTAAGTGGAATCTTTTTAGGAACATCTATACTACCTTCCAAAGTAGTTGAACAAATTTACACTCCCACCAACAAAGCAGTAAGGTTCCCTTCTGTCCAAATCTCCTCCAGCATCTGTTTTTATTACAATTCTTAAATATAAACATTCTAAATGGAATGAGCTGGTATCTCAATGGTGTTTTGATTTGCATTTCTTTTACGGCATTTCTTCATGTGACTATTGGCCACCCTTCTTTCCTCTTCAGAGAAGTTTCTTTTAAGACTTTAGCTCACTTATTCATTGGGCAGTTGTTTCTTTGAGGATTTGTTGTTGGGCATTTTAATTATTTGAGTTTCAGGTATATTTTAGATATGAGAGCCTTGTCCATTGTACGGCAAGTGAAGATCTTCTCCAAATACTTGGGATTTCTATTGATCTTGCTAGCTATGTCCTTTGCCATGCAGAAACTCTGTGATTTCAAGCAATCTCGTTTTTCCAACCTTTCTTTGATTTGTTGTGTTTCTGTGTTTCTATTAAGAAAATTTCTGCCTGTGCCAAGGAGACCTAGGGTATCTCGTATTCCATTCTGTACTGTTTTCAGGGTGTCTGCTTTGACTCTGAGCTCTTTGATACATTTGGTTTTGATTCTTGTGCAGGATGCTATATAAGGCTCTAGCTTTAGTTTTCTACAAGTGATCCACCAATTTAGCCACCACCCTTTACAGAAGAGGCTGCTTTCTTGCATTCTATTTTTTAGCTCCCTTATCGAAGATTAGGTGTGGGTTCATTTCTGGTTTATAATTCGAGTCCATTGGTCCTGATGTCTGTTCTTGTGCCAGTACCAGGCTGTTTTTATTACTATGGCTTTGTACTGGAGTTTGAAATTTGGTATTTATATTCCTCCAGCACTGTTCTTTCTGTTAAGAATCGTTTTTGCTATTTGAGTTTTTTATTGTTCTATATGAATTTTTGGATTGCCTCTTGTATTTCCTTGAAGAATGAGGTTGGAATACTGATACGTATCACATTGAATTTGTAGATAGCTTTGGGAAGTATTACCATTTTCACGATGTTGATCCTTCCAATCCAGGAGCATGGGAGGTTTTTCTGCTTCCAAAGTTCTCTTTTGATTTCCTTTTTAAGGTTTTTATAGTTTTCATCATAGAGGTCCTTCACTTCATTGGTTAAGTTAATTCCTAGGTTTCTTATTTGTTGTGGTGCTATTATAAATGAGGTTGCCTTCCTGATTTCACCCATGATATTCGTATTGTTGTCATACAGAAAATCCATTTATTATTGAGGGTTAATTTTTTACCCTGCTACTTTGCCAAATTTTGAATCAACTTCAGTAATTTGATAGTGGAGTCCGTGGGATACTTTAAATAGAAAATCATGTCATCTGCAAAGAGGGAGAATTTTCCTTCATCTTTCCATATTTGGATCCCTTTGATGTTTGCATCTTGTCTTATTGCTGTAGCTAGGCATTCTAATGCTAAATTGAACAGGAGTGGAGAGTGGACATCCTTGTCTCATTCCTGAGATAAGAGGAAGTGGCTTTAGTTTTTCACCATTAATTATAATGCTTGCTGTAGGTTTGTCATATACAGTCTTTATTGTGTTGAGGAATGTTCTATGAATTCCTAATTTTTCCAGAAACTTCATCATAAAGGGTTGGTTGGATCTTGTCAAATGCTTTTTATGCTTCTATTGAGATAATCATGTGGTTCTAATCCTTGCTCTTTGTTGATGTGACGAGTCATATTAATTGATTTGACTATATTGAACCTGCTTTCAAACCCTGAAATGAATATTTTTTGATCGCAGTTTATGATTTTTTGGATGAATTGTTTAAATCGACTGGCCAAAATTTTGTTGAGAAGTTTTACATCAATGTTTTTCAAAGAAATGGGCCTATAGTTCTTTTTATTTGATGAGTCCTTGCCTGGTTTTGGGATGAGGGTTATCATGGCTTCATAGAATGAGTTTGGTAGTGAACATTCTCTTTCAATTTCATTGAAGAATTGGAGGGACTATTGGTGAGGCCTCTGCTTTGAAGGCCTTGTAGAATTCCACTGTAAATCCATGTCATCCTGGGCCTTTCTTAAATGGAAGGTCTCTTACTGTTCTTTCTATTTCAATGCTTGGTATGAGCCTTTTAAGTTGGTTTAACTCACTGTGGTTTAGTTTCGGCATGTCGATATCTGCCAGGAAAAGGTTCATTTCTGCCAAGATTTCAAACTTATTAAAATAATGTTTTGAGAAGTATTCCCTTATAATGTTCTGAATCTTGGTTGTTTCTGTGGTGAAGTTTCCATTCTCATCTATGAGTTTATTTACTTGGGTGTGTTCTCTCCTTTTTCTGATAAGATTTGCTAAGGGTCTGTCAATTTTGTTAATTTTTTCAAAGAACCAACTCTTTGTTTTGTTGATTATTTTTATCATTTTTTAAAACTAATTCGCTTAATTCTGATGTAATTTTACTTATTTGTTTCTGTCTACTGGACTTGGATTTATCTTTTTGCTCTTTTTCTAGGAGGTTCAAATGTGTCATTAAATTGTTGGTTTCAGATCTCTCCAATTTGTTGGTGTAGGAACTCAGAGCTATAAACTGCCTCTGAGTACTGTCTGATGTTTCCCAGAGGAGCTGGTAATTGTGTATTAATTTTTGTTGAATAGCATGAACATTTGAATTTCCTTTCTAATCACTTCCATGACCCACTGGTGATTCAACAGTGTGTTGTTCAGCCTCCATGTTTTACAGGACTTTCTTCGGTGGCTTTTGGTGTTGAGTTCTAATTTTATTCCCTTGTTGTCTGAGAGAACACAAGGAAAAAGTACAATGTTTCTTGGGCTGGGAAGGTGGCTCAGTGGTAGGGTGCTTGCCTTGCATGCCTGAGGCCCTGGGTTTGATTCCTCAGCACCACATAAGCTAAAAGAAAAAAGCCAGAAGTGGTGTTGTGGCTCAAGTGGTAGAGCGCTAGCCTTAGCTGAAGAGCTGAGGGACAGCGCCCAGGGCCAGAGTTCAGGCCCCACGACTGGACCCCCCCAAAAAAAAAGTACAATGTTTCTGAATTTGGAGAAGTTTGCTTTGTGACCTAAAATGTGGTCTATTTTGAAAAATGTCTCATGTGCTTCTGAGGAAAACGTGTATTCTGATGGTGCTGTGCGAAATATTTGGTAGATGTCTGTTAAATCTAGTTGATCCATGCAGTTGAGGACCTCCTTATTTATTTTCAGAGCAGTTACAATAGGTTGATGATATCCTATAATATGTGGATATCAGATCAAAATTTAAATATATCACTGCACACATACAGGACAATCATATATAGCTTGTAACTTGAAATTTTAAGAAGGCAACAGTTGGGGAAAAAGACAATGTTAGAAGTTTAATAACAAATACACAGACATGGAAAAATACAAAAAATGTGCAAATAGTTATTGTTAATAGTAACAAAATATTTTCCTCAAGTTTTAAAAATGAAACTATAAAAATAATACTTAATATCATCAAATAAATATGCCATGCAGAAAATTTACCATAGAGATATATTTACACATAATTTGTTTTATTTGATAACAAATGTATTAGAAGAAAATGTAATTACATGTCTGAAGATGATAACACTTTCAAGTGTCATTGATTGAATCCAACAAAGGATAGTAACAGAGAAGTAGAGAGTGAGAACAACCTGGGGTATGGATGAAGATACTCAGTGAGGAAAGAATGTGCTCCATTTCCCTCATCAAAATACAACTAGGACAGCTACCTTTTGACAGAACAGTTGTGATGTAGAATAGACGAGTTACTAATTTAGGTAGTAATTTATTACTTTTATTCCCTAATCTTATGATGTGATTCTCAAATGATGTGAGTGATCCTAGATTTTCTGAGCCCTTGTTTCCCCCAACGTTTCTAATTCCTCCCTTGCCAATGATTCTTCTGCTACTCTCATTTATCTTTGTTTCTGAACTGAACTGTAACCTTTTGGTTCATGAGAAAGAGCTGGAGAAATATGAGGATGGCCTGGAGTCTGAGCTAACATCCACTCCAGCTTGGAGAATCTGGTGAAGGACTTCCAGATGGGTCTTAGAATCAGATTAATTATTGACCTATTTGGAATTGGAGAAACTCACTCCCTCAGGCAGAATCTCCCTTGACTTTCTTTGAAGAGATTTGGTACTAGGGCAAAATTCAGAGAATGAGCTTTCCCAATGTCATAAGGAACAGGTTCAAAACTAAAAGTGGCCTCAGTTCCCACAGGGCCAGTCAGAAGCCAAAAGATCACACTTTCACACTTTCTTCATCAAGGACCTTCTGGAAGGAACAGACTATGAGCAACGTCTAAGATGGAGATAAAATGAGACTGGGCCTAAGGAGGACACAAAAGAATGACCCTCTCTTTGATTACAAGTGAGTTGTGTAGTGAAACATGACAACTTCCTTCATATACGAAAATTCACTAGGTGAGTTATCTCACTACCACTTTGCAGGAGGTCAGTTTCTCCAAAAGAGAAGTTGTTAAATGTTGTGACTGTCAGTTTGCTCTCTAGGCTGTTGTCTCTCTCACCCCTTCCCATGCCAGAATGCATTGCTTCTTTCAGGCACTCAAATACTTGTCCGGACTCCTAGGCAGGATTACTGTAGGCTATTCTTTGGCTAAACTCTTGCATTTGAGGTAGGATATGCCCAGGCTCTGCTCATGCCAAGAGGTAGATGGAAGAGGTGAGTATAAGCTCAGATTTGTACTGAAGAACAATCATATTGAAAAAAAATTAAATGAAATTAATAGTTGAGTGATTTAGGGTTTATAGCCACAAAATTTAGGTAATTATTAGTAACACATCTAGAATCATGGATCAGAAAGGGAACAGTGAATTAGGTCTAGGATACGATGCAAAAGACACACCATAGCCATAACAGGAAATAAGAGTTTGAAGGAACTATTGGCATAGGTCCATTTACTATCTTAGGAGTGACCTTGGACAGGAGGCTTTTAGAATAATATCTGAAAGAGAGGAAATTGCTGGGCACTGCTGGCTCACACCTGTAATCTTAGCTACCCAGGAGGCTGAGATCTGAGTATTATGCCTCAAAGCAAGCCAAGGCTGAAAATCCCAAAAGTTGTGCTGTGGCTCAAGTGGCAGAGTACTAGCCTTGAGCTCAGGGACACTGCCTAGGACCTGAGTTCAAGCTTCAGGATCAGCAGAACAACAACAACAACATAATAATGATAAAAGAAATAAAAGAAGACTTGAAGATATGCGATGGAATGATGATCATGTGTAACTGTTTATGGAACATAAAAGGAGACAAAATTTGGAGTAAAATAATACCCATTCATTACTAATCAAGGATGCAAAGCAAATGCCAAATCCCTCTTCTCAAAAACTTCCAAACATGGGCTGGGAAGGTGGCTCAGTGGTAGAGTGCTTGCCTTGTATGCATGAGGCCCTGGATTCGATTCTTCAGTGCCACATCAGTACAAAAAGCCAGAAGTGGTGCTGTGGCTCAATTGGTAGAGCACTAGCCTTGAGCTGAAGAGGTGAAAGGTAGTGCTCAGGCCAAGAGTTCAGGCCCTTTGACCGGCCAAAATAAAAACAAACAAACAAAAAACCCAAAAAACTTCCAAACTTATCTTTTCTCATAATTTAGGAGAGGCTCCTTTTACAGGAATTCTCCTTATCTAGCTCAAGGTCATCAGAACTTCAGTAGACTTTCCCTGTTGAGATGTAATGCACCTAACTCTACTGAAACTAATCATGTCTTGGAAAGTATGGATATTGATACATTTGTCATATTTATCCTTATGAATATATAATACTGTCAGGTATTATATATAATATATTATACATTATGTGTTATATATTAAATATGTAATAATTTAAAATATATTATGTATTAACAGACTTCCTAATTTTAGCGGTAGTAACAAGCAACATATTGAAAGAAAAAAACTTGAATCTCTGAGTAATTTCTCTACCACAGGACAATTCCAGGTTTCATTCTTATTACCCAAAGAGCAACATAGGAAAGCGATGCCCATGGATGTGGTTCTCTGGATTTTGGAAACTATGAATGTGTAAAACTATAGCAACAGATAAATAAGTGAACACCTATGTGCACACACACTCAATCATTTTCAAGTGTAAGAATTTCTTTTCTATGCTCCCTATTCACCTACACAGAGAGTACATGAGTTTCTTTTCTTTTTTCTTTTTTTTTGCGGGGGGCATTTTTTTTTTAATTTAATTTTATTTTATTTGAGAACATACTGTACAGAGGGGTTACAATTACATGGGCAGGATAATGCATACATTTCTTACCAAGCATTGCAGCCTCCTCCTTTGTTTACCCTTCACCTCCCTTCCCAGCCTCCCCCCTCCCTCCCACCCAATCATACCCCCCCCCACTGACATTGTAAAGCTGGTTTTGACATGACATTTTGTACTTCTCATTGTTGCAACAGGTCCACCTGAATCCTTAAACGACTTGTTTGTCCCCATCTCCTCCACATGTTATACTGACATCAAATATAGTGAAAGCAGGGGTTACACTGTGGGGGAGGGACACACAAAGCAACAAAGAAATAATCTTATAAATGCGTTAGAAACACATGCATGAAAGAAACAAAAACATTAAAATACATATTTGAGGTTTCGTTTTCCTAACATCACATTATCTGACTTTTTCCGCTTGACTCATACCTATACTAGATATTGCAAATAAGGGAAACCATGGGACCTATGTTTCTTTGGGCCTGGCTTACTTCACTTAATATAATTTTTTCCAAGCCTTTCCATTTCCTAACAAATGGGGCAATGTCATTCTTTCTGATGGAGGCATAGAATTCCATTGTGTATATATACCACATCTTCTTGATCCATTCATCTACTGAGGGGCATCTGGGTTGGTTCCATGTCTTAGCTATGGTAAATAATGCTGCAATATACATAGTTGTGCTGGTAGCTTTAGTGTGGCCTTGTTTGTGATCATTTGGGTAAATGCCCAAAAGTGGGATTGCTGGGTCATTGGGGAGCTCTATGTGGAGTCTTTTGAGGAACCTCCATACTGCTTTCCAAAGTGGTTGAACAAGTTTACATTCCCACCAACAATGAAGTAAGGTTCCTTTCTGTCCACATCCCCTCCAGCATCTGTTGTTGTTAGAGTTCTTGATTTTTGCTGTTCTAACTGGAGTGAGGTGATATCTCAATGTTGTTTTGATTTTCATTTCTTTTATGGCTAGGGATGTTGAACATTTCTTCATGTGTCTATTGGCCATCCTTCTTTCTTCTTCAGAGAAGCTTCTCGTTAAGTCTTTCGCCCACTTACTTATTGGGCAGTTGTTTCTTTGAGGATTTGTTGTTGGGTGGTTTAATTTTTTGAGTTCCAAGTATATTTTAGATATGAGACCCTTGTCCGTTGTATGGCTAGTAAAGATCTTCTCCCAGTCCGTGGGCTTTCTATTGATCTTGCTAGCTATGTCATTTGCCCTGCAGAAGCTCTGCAACCTTATACAATCCCATTTGTCCAACCTTTCTATGATTTGTTGTGTTTCCGGGTCTCTATTCAGAAAATTTCGGCCTGAGCCAAGGAGACCCAGGGTTTCTCCTATTCCATCCTGTAATGTTTTCAGAGTGTCTGCTTTGACTTCAAGGTCTTTGATCCATTTGGAGTTGATTCTGGTGCAGGGTGATATATACGGATCTAGCTTTAGTTTTCTACATGTAGTTAACCAGTTTTGCCAGCACCATTTACTGAAGAGGCTGTCTGTCTTCCATTCTATTGTTTTAGCTCCCTTATCGAAGATTAGATGGCTATAGGTCTGTAGGTTCATTTCTGGGTTTTCAATTCTATTCCATTGGTCCTGAGGTCTGTTCTTATGCCAATACCAAGCTGTTTTGATTACTATGGCTTTATAGTAGAGTTTGAAATTTGGTATTGATATTCCTCCAGCAGTGTTCTTTCCGTTGAGGAGCGTTTTTGCTATTCGGGGTCTTTTATTGTTCCATATGAATTTTTGGATTGCCTCTTCTATTTCCTTGAAGAATGAGGGTGGAATTTTGATAGGTATTGCGTTGAATTTGTAGATAGCCTTGGGAAGTATTGCCATTTTCACGATGTTAATCTTTCCTATCCAGGAGCATGGGAGGTTTTGCCATTTTTTAAGTTCTGTGTTGATTTCCTTTTTCAAGATTTTAAAGTTTTCATCATAGAGGTCCTTCACTTCTTTAGTTAAGTAAATTCCTAGGTATTTTATTTTTTGTGGGGCTATTACAAATGGAGTTGCTTTCCTAATTTCAGCAACACTTTTCTCATTGTTGGCATACACAAAAGCCATTGATTTTTGGGGGTTAATTTTATAACCTGCTACTTTGCCAAAGTTTTGAATCAGCTTGAGTAATTTGGGAGTGGAGTCTATGGGATTCTTTAAATACAAGATCATGTCATCTGCAAAGAGGGAGAGTTTTATTTCTTCTTTCCCTATTTGGATCCCCTTTATGTCTGCATCTTGTCTTATTGCTGTAGCTACGCATTCTAATACTAGATTGAAGAGGAGTGGAGAGAGTGGGCATCCTTGTCTTGTTCCTGAGTTAAGAGGAAATGGCTTTAGTTTTTTACCATTGAGTATAATGCTGGCTGTAGGTTTGTCATATACAGCCTTTATTGTATTGAGGAATGTTCCATGGATTCCTAATTTTTCCAAAACCTTCAACAGGAAGGGGTGTTGGATCTTGTCGAATGCTTTTTCTGCGTCTATTGAGATAACCATGTGGTTCTTATTCTTGCTCCTGTTGATGTGATGAATAATATTAATTGATTTGTGTATATTGAACCAGATTTGCATCCCTGAAATGAATCCTGTTTGATCGTGGTGTATGATTTTTTGGATGAATTGTTGAAGTCGGTTGGCCAAAATTTTGTTGAGAATTTTGCATCAATGTTCATCAAAGAAATGGGTCTATAGTTCTCTTTCTTTGATGAGTCCCTGCCTGGTTTTGGGATGAGGGTTATGATGGCTTCATAGCATGTGTTCGGTAGTGAGCTTTCTCTTTCAATTTCATTGAAGAGTTGGAGGAGAATTGGTGTGAGCTCTGCTTTGAAGGCCTTGTAAAATTTCGCTGTGAAACCATCTGGTCCTGGACTTTTCTTAGCTGGGAGGTCTCTTATTGCTGTTTCTATTTCAATGCTTGATATGGGCCTGTTAAGATAGTTTGCCTCATCTTGGTTTAGTTTTGGCATGTCAATATTTGCTAGGAAGAGGTCCATTTCTGTCAAGTTCTCGAACTTATTAGCATAAAGTTTTGAGAAGTATTCCCTTATAATGTTCTGAATCTTGGTTGTTTCCGTGGTGATGTTTCCATTCTCATCTCTGAGTTTATTAATTTGGGTGTGTTCTCTTCTTTTTCTGATAAGATTTGCTAAGGGTCTGTCAATTTTGTTGTTTTTCGAAGAACCAACTCTTTGTTTTGTTGATTCTTTCTATAGTTTTTTTGGATTCTAATTCATTTAATTCTGATTTAATTTTGATTATTTCTTTCCATCTACTGGATTGGGGTTTATCTTGCTGCTCTTTTTCAAGGAGGTTTAGATGTGTCATTAAATTGTTAGTTTCAGATCTCTCCAATTTGTTGATGTAGGAGCTCAGAGCTATAAACTTGCCTCTGAGTACTGCCTTTGCTGTGTCCCAGAGGAGCTGGTATTTTGTGTGTTCATTTTTGTTGAATAGCATGAACATTTGAATTTCCTTTCTAATCTCTTCCATGACCCACTCATGATTCAGCAGTGTGTTGTTCAGCCTCCATGTGATACCGGACTTTCTTTGGTGGCTTTTGGTGTTGAGTTCTAATTTTATTCCCTTGTGGTCAGAGAGAATGCAAGGTATAACTTCAATGTTTCTGAATTTAGACAAGTTTGCTTTGTGGCCTAAAATGTGGTCTATTTTAGAAAACGTTCCATGTGCTGCTGAGAAAAACGTGTATTCTGATGCTGCTGGGTGAAATGTTCGGTAAATGTCTGTTAAGTCTAGTTGATCTATGCAGCTGTTTAGGTCTGCGGTTTCTTTTTTGAGTTTTTGCCGAGTTGATCTATCTAGTGGGGAGAGTGGTGTGTTAAAATCCCCAACAATTAATGTCTTTGGATCTATATGGGATTTGAGGGAAAGTAGTGTTTCTTTGATAAATTTGGGTGCTCCATTGTTTGGCGAATAGATATTTAGAATTGTAATATCCTCCTGAAGGAGAGATCCTTTAATTAGTATGTAGCGACCTTCTTTATCTCTTTTCACGAATTTTAATTTGAAGTCTATTTTATCTGATATTAGGATTGCAACTCCCGCCTGTTTATGGGGGCCGTTTGCTTGGTAGATTTTGTTTCAGCCTTTAACATTGAAAATGTGTTTGTTTTTACGGGCAAGATGTGACTCCTGCAGGCAGCAGATAGAAGGGTCTTGTTTTTTAATCCAACTAGACAGTCTATGTCGCTTAATTGGAGAGTTCAGTCCGTTAACATTAAGAGATAGGACTGAGAGGTATTTGGGAGTTCCTGCCATGTTATCTACCTTCTTGGGGGCTGCGAAAACTGGGTTCTTCCTATGGTTCTTGGATTCTCAGTTTGGGTGCAGTTTCTTGGCCTTTATTGCGGTCTTGTTGGTTTTCTATGTGTAGGACATCTTTAAGAATCTTTTGTAGGGCTGGTTTGGTGGAGATGTATTGTTTCAATTTTTCTTTGCTATGGAAGGTTTTTATTTGGCCTTCAGTTATGAAGGAGAGTTTAGCTGGGTACAGTATTCTTGGTTGATAGTTGTTTGTTTTTAGGGCATGGCATACATCATTCCAGGCTCTTCTTGCTTTGATTGTCTCTGCTGAGAAATCTGAGGTGATTCTAATTGGTTTCCCTTTATAAGTGATTACCCTTTTCTCTCTGACAGCTTTAAGGATCTTTTCCTTGTTCTGAGTTGATCCTGTGTGGATTATAATGTGACGGTGGGATGTCCTATTCTGGTCTGGTCTATTTGGGGTTCTAAAGGCTTCTTGTATCTGGACAGGCCTATCTTTTTGCATGTTTGGGAAGTTCCCTGCTAGGATCCTGTTAAACAGATTTCCTAGACCATTAACTTCTGTTTCTAGGTGCTCCTCTACACCCATTATCCTTAGATTAGGCCTTCTGATGGTTTCTTCCAGGTGTTGGATAGATCTATCATATTTCTTGGACTTGTCTTGGATGGTTGTATGTTCTTTCTCTATAATATCTAGGCTGTCTTCAATCCCTGAGATTCGATCTTCTGCATGGTCTAACCTGCTGTCAAGACTCTCTCCTTTGTTTTTTATCTCTTTTCCTTCTAGTTGGTCAGCTTTGATGGCTTCAAGTTCTTTGTTGAAGCTCTGTTTTAGGTCTTGTATGAATTTCTTTACTTCCTTAGTTTGGTGTTCAGTGTTTGTCCTCAACTCACTTAGTTGATTGGTTATGGTTTCTTTGGGCTCCCATTCCTTCTGTTGGGTTCCATTCAGCATTCCATTTGTGGTCTCCCTGACTTCCTTCAGCTCTTTGTTAATGGATTCCATGAATGCCTTTAGTGATTTTTGTGTGTTCTCTACCTGGTCTCTCAATTCCTGTATTACTCTTTGATTAGCTTCCTCCCGTTCGTGGGATTCCTGCAGATCTCTTTGAGTGTTCTCAGCCTGCTCACGCCATTCCTCTCTTTCTCTTTGAGTATTCTCAAGTTGTTCACGCAAATCCTGTATCAGTTTTTGAGTAGCTTCCTCACGCTAATTATATTCCTGTATAAACTTCTGGGATGCCTCCTCTCTCTCCCTATCACGCTCAAAAAGAGTCCTTTGTACATTGTCAAACTTTTCATTTATCATGTTTGCCAGCAGTGTTTGTAGAGCTGTTTGGGAACTCTCCTCTGGATTATTCATTATCTGTTCTAACCCCTGATTATCAGGATTGGGAATTGAGATACCCGAATTTGCCATTTTTCTTGTGTTTTTCCGGCTTACTCTGCCCATTTGAGATGAAGATAGCACCAGTTTTGTGCTAGAACACTATCTTAAGGCAACCATCAACCAAAGTTTGCATTTGTACAGTCAATAGTCTACAGATACAATCTAGTTCAACAGATACATCTATTCGACATCAAACAACTATATGTTAAAGGACTTTGAACCGCAGAGAAGAATTTGGAAAACCAGAAATTATTAGGGTTAGGGAGAGATGTGGGTAAAAAATAGGAATAGATTGGTGTGGGGAGGCACAGGGGGAGTTAACTATGTCCTAATCACAATGCAGGAAATAGGTTGGGTAGGATGTAAGTAGAGAGAGAGAGAAAAAGAAGAAAGGGAAAGGGGAATGAAAAGAGACCAGAAAATAAAATAGAAACGTAAAAATTAATGTTATTTTAGAGATTAAAAGACCATCTATTTATAGAGGAATATGAATTTGTTGAGAGAAAGGGAGGGACATAGAGGAGATGAGAAAAACTTTAAAAAAATGCTTAAAATATTATATAGGTATAAAGAGGTAGTACTGCTATTAGTGAATTTAAGTCTCAGAGGTTTTGAATTGAGTAATAAGTTTTTGGATTAAGTGTGTACACAATGGGGGATAGGGTCTACTGGTTAACTACGGGTTTATCTGAGGATGTGCAGGACAAGAGTTAAGTCACATAAAGATGAACAAAGAGGAAAAGATGGAAAGGATAGGAAAGTGAGAAGAAAAGATCAGAAGTTCAGTAGAGCTAGAAAAAAAAACAAAAAGATAATTAAGAGTGAAAAAAAAAGAGAAAGAAGACAAGAAAAGAAAAGAAAACATACATTCACGTATTCCTAAAATAAAAATTATAAGAGGAGAAAAAAAAAAGGTTAATGGAAAACAATTATTTTTTCAGAAGAGGCAAAAATTAAAGATTAATAAAAGTTTTAGAAAAGCAAAAAAAAATTTTATATATATATAAGGTAACAAAAAATGAAAAAAAACAAAACAAGAAAAAGAAAAAAAAGAAAAGAAGAAGAAGAAAAAAAAAGTTCTTTGATTTTTTTTTTTTTTGGGAGGGGTGGGAAGAGTCCTGTATCTCCCTTTTGTCTGTAATCAGAGTCTGGTTGGAGTCTCTGGTCAGCTTGAGGTCCTGTGGCTTGATTGGTTTCTTAAGTCAGTTTGTTGGAACAGGCAGAAAAATGCTCTGTTTTACCCAAGATTTTGAGATCCCCCTCCCAGGTTAGTTTACTGGGAGGGTGATCTGCTTTGAGAATCACAAAAGAGGGGGATGCAGTGATGAGGCTAGGTTCTGGGTAGAGTTGAGGCCTTTCAACAAACAGTAGCTTTTCCCTGGGGCTCTTTTGTGAAAAAAAACTCACAGCACCCAGCCTGGAGCCATTCTCAGGGTTTCTGTTTTTCAGTTGATTGTGGTGGCTGCTAGAGGGCGGGGCAGCCTCTGGCTCTGGTTACCAGGTGAGGAGAGCCACTCCAATGGCTGGCGCCTGAGCTGGGTGACTTTTCCCTGGATGGAACTGAGTCTGTGAGGTCACTTCGCCGTTAAGTTCTTGTGACCTGCTAAATGACTCGTTTTATTCCAAGGCCTGAGCTGGAGCTAGCCGCTCCTCCGAGCTTTGTCGGTATCCAAGATGGAGATCACCGGTGCTGGGGGGGGGGAGGGGTGGCCTTCCCTCCTCTGCTCCCAGAGAAGGAGTGAGGAAGTGGGGCTTCTACTCACGCGGAGTCTTGGATCCCGGGTCGTCTCTGGTCTGCAAAGTGCAGGATGAAGTTGTCTGCTCCTTGTCGGTTCTTGTTGGTGTTGAGTTGAATCCGCTTGTCCGCTGCGTCTGGCTCCTTCGTCCCGGACTGCGTCTCAGGTATGCCTCCGCGGCGGTGGTCGCCGCTGCGACCCTGCCGCCGCAGCGGCAGCTGCTCAGATGTGTCTGCTTGGCTTCCCCTCTCTTGACTAACTCTCTGTCCTGTGATGGCACACTTGGTGTGATTCTCTGGCTTGGGACTGTTCACTGGAACTCTGAAACTGTTTTCTATGCAAGAGCTTGTTCAGATTCCAGCTTCTCCTCCACCATCTTCCTACATGAGTTTCTTTTGAATTGTCCTGGAAAATCTTTATCTGGCTAGTGTAGCTTCACATCCTTTGTTCTCTAAGTAGCCCAATGTTATGTATTCAACAACAATACTTGTTACAGGCAAAGGTATCCACCCTGACACACAGGGTTTCAGAAATGCCACAAATAAGTGGGATGTACAGCAGTACTTTTCAAAATTGAATAGATTACATATTTATTAGAAAGCTTGGAAGAAAATAACTTGAGTGTAGGATGAAATACTTGAAGAAAACTACAGTTTTAATTACACATATCCAGGTGCTGCAATAGAAAATAAATAAAAATAAAAAATAAATTACGTATAATTTATTACCAAGTCTGTACAAGGAAAATAGGATATGACACATGGCATCCTTTGACTTCAAGTTACAATGTTCCAGGGTATTTCCCCATTCTTGAGAACTAGGAGTAATCCATATTAAAAAAAAAATAAAAAGGCGAATGTTTTTTACCAAATTTCAAAACATATTATATGTTATACAAAGGAAATGCAATAAGCATGCAATTCATTTTCTAGTAATATCATATGGTATAAAGAATTTAATTAATTGATTCATTAAACTCAATACAATGCAGGTAAAACATCCAATATCTCAAGTGTCAATTTAGCAGAATACTTTTAATCTATGATTTCTATTTTGTATATAATTCAGCTCTATCCATCCCACAATGGCAGAAGGCTCTTCCTGAGAAATTCCAGAGACCTGTCTCCTGTGAGTGCTCAATGTAGACCTGTTCCCATTTTCTATTATTTGGACATGTGATAGACTGAATATCTGATAAATTGCCAAAGGCAAAATTTGGGACTGGCTTCCAGTAATGATATTTTGGTAATCAGAAAAAAAAGGAAAATTGAAGACCGAGGGAAATCTACCAGATCCCTGAAAGATTTCTATCATTAGGCTAAAACTGTAGCCTTCTACTGATACTTAAACAAACTGCAGTAATTGTCACTCCAACCACATATCCAAAAATTGGCTTTCCAAATATTGGCCTGTTTTCACTCTGGTAAATCAAGACACACTTTTGTGGCTCTGTTTTACTTAAACTATCAGCTATGGTTGGTACAAGGGATAGTTTACCTTACCAATTTCTTAAATTTTAGGTCATCACACAATCACTTCATAGGCCTTACACATTAAAAATACCTATCCATATAAGTCTGCATTACATACTTATTACTGTTTTTCTTCATTTGTCATGTTTTACATATTTGTATCCCAGGGCTTACTTCTATCTTAGTTCTATAATATTCCTTCTCATGGTTGTTACCACTGAGTACATGTAATTATTTCTGTTTTTTCTCCAGCTTTGTTCTTTCTTTAATTACAGTCCTTAGTAGCATCCTGTCTACTGAACACTCCTAGTTACTGATCTTAACAAACTCAAAAGTTCCCAAAGTGAGCTTTGATCTTTATCTATAAACCAATCCCTCATTACTATTTGATTAAGTGATAACTCTTCCAGTTGTCCTGTCAAAATACCTCGGAGTCATTTCAGACTTACATACTTTTTCACATTTCATATTTAATCTATGACCAGGTTTTGAATATATTAGGAAACATATATTTATATGTTATATGTGTGCTAGTACTATGACTTAAATTTGGAGCCTAGGTTCTTTTACCTTTCTTTTTGCTCAGGCTTGCAGTCTTCCATTTAAACCACTGCTCCACGTTTAGCTTTTTGGTTCTTAGTTGAAGATAAGTGACTCATTGTCTATTTACCTATTCTAGTTTGAAACTATGATCCTCTGTTTTCAGCCATCTAAATAGCTAGATTTAAAGGCATGCAACACTAAAACCATCCTTATTATATTTGAATTAAAAATAAATTTAAATTATGATTATGTGTAGTATTTTCAAATCAGTATGTTTTTATTTAAAGTAAAACACATTGCCTTAAATGTTTTTCATTATTCCAGCTCACTTGCCAAGAAAGGAAAGGAAAAATTCACAACCAAAGAACTTCTGAATATACCAATGCTCAAGCCTGCTAGCCACAATTTCTTTGATGGGAAATAACAAAGGATGATATCATCTACAGGCTAAGCAGGGGAAAATGTTCTGCACTGAAGTTGCTGAAAGGCTGAAGAGGATGAGGACAAGCAACTTTATCCAGAAAGTATCACAAAGTGTTTGTGATAGTAAGCTGACTCTAGTGGATAAGTGTAGCCAATCTTAGAAGATGTTCATAGCGATCAAGATGAACACGTGATTTCACAGGTGTGCTTTCTTGAAGATATATCTTTATAGCATATTTTGTCTACCGTTGAAAATGAGACAGTTAAGATCGGGATGTTTTCTTCCCTTGTATCCTTCACAGTATAATATTAAAACCAGTTTTATACATATATTATTTATAGTAATTATAGAATATCCCTAATTATGCATATATTATAAATATATCATTTACATGTTATGTAATATAATATATTACATATATTATGAACACTTAATTTAATTTTCTACTCATCTGTCCAGGTATAAAACTAGCAATATCTTTGAAAATTGATAGTAAAGTAGAGTCCTTACAATTTCTATTGCAACAAATAGCTTTACCCAATAAGTAGTTATTTATTCTGAATTTGTTTAGAAATGAAATATCATAATATAATTGAACATTCAAAAATAATTATGTAAGAACATGCCAAGGATGGAGTTAAAAAAAAACACATAATATGACTCATGATTGTAATCCCAGCTACTTAGGGGCTGAAATCTGCATATAGCTATATTAAGCCAGTTTGAGTTAAATGGCTCAGGGACAACACCCAGACCATAGTTCAAGCCTCAGTACTGCCACAGAAAAAAATAATGTGACTAAAGCACACAAATATATTTATTCAAATAAAGTTTTCATTCTTTGTATCTTTCACAATATAATACTAAAACCAGTTTTAAACATATATTATTTATAGTATTTATAGAATATCAGTTATTATACATACATTATAAATATATCATTAATATGTTATGTAATATAATACATTACATATATTATGCATGCATAATTTATACTGATAACATTGACATCCACTAAATTGATATATGTTTTAGAATAGGGAATAGATATTCTTATTTAAACGACTTGTTTTTCCCCTTCCCCTCCACAAATTATACCGACATCAAATACAGTGAAAGCAGGGGTTATACTGGGGGGGAAGGACATACAAAGCAACAAAGAAATAATCTTATAAATGTGTTACAAACGAATGCATGAAAGGAAAAAAAGAACATTTGAATACATATCTTAGGGTTCATTTTCCTAACATCACCTTATCTGACCTTTTCTGCTTGGCTCATACATATACTAGATATTGCAAATAAGGGAAAGCATGGGACCTATGTTTCTTGGGCTTGGCTTACTTCACTTAATATAATTTTTTCCAAGTCTTTCCATTTCCTAACAAATGGGGCAATGTCATTCTTTCTGATGGGGGCATAGAATTCCATTGTGTATATATACCACATTCTCTGGATCCATTCATCTTCTGAGGGGCATCTGGGTTGGTTCCATATCTTAGCTATAGTAAATAATACTGCAATAAGCATAGCTGTGCTGGTAGCTTTAGTGTGGTCTTGTTTGTAAACATTTGGATAAATGCCGAAAAGTGGGATTGTTGGGTCATAGGGGAGCTCTATGTGGAGTCTTTTGAGGAATCTCCATATTACTTTCCAAAGTGGTTGAACAAGTTTACACTCCCACCAGCAATGCAGTAAGGTTCCCTTCTGTCCACATCCCCTCCAGCATCTGTTGTTAATAGAGTTCTTGATTATAGCCATTCTAACTTGGATGAGGTGGTATCTTAGTGTGGTTTTGATTTGCATTTCTTTTATGGCTAAGGAGGTTGAGCATTTCTTCATGTGTCCTTTGGTCCTCCTTTCTTTTTCAGAGAAATTTCTCTTTATGTTTTTAGCCCACTTATTTATTGGGCAGTTTTTTATTTGAAGATTTGTTGTTGGGGGATTTAATTTTTTGAGTTCCAAATATATTTTAAATATGAAACTCTTGTCTGTTGTATGCCTAGTGAAGATCTCCCAATCCGTGGGCTTTCTATTGATCTTGTTAGCTATGTCCTTTGTTTTGCAGAAGCTCTGCCACTTCATGCAATCCCATTTGTCCAACCTTTCATTGATTTGTTGTGTTTCCGGGTCTCTATTATGAAAATTTCGGCCTCTGCCAAGGAGACCTAGGGTTTCCCCTATTCCATCCTGCAATGTTTTCAGAGTGTCTGCTTTGACTCCGAGGTCTTTGATCCATTTGGAGTTGACTCTGGTGCAGAGTGATATATAAGGATCTAGCTTTAGTTTTCTACAAGTAGTTAATCAATTTTGCCAGCACCATTTACTGAAAAGGCTCTCTGTCTTCCATTCTATTTTTTTAGCTTCCTTATCGAAGATTAGATGGCTATAGTTCTGTACGTTCATTTATGGGTTTTCAAGGGAATGGATTTTCTTTTGTACAAAGAGAAAGTAAGTAGTCACAAAAATTTTTCCTTTTGGATTATATATCCATAACAAACTATTCCCTGTGTATTCAAGGCACTTAATGATAAAAACCTGTGTTCATCAACACAGGTGTCTTTAACATGAATTTCTTCTCCTTAAGTAATAATTTCAGGAATACTAAACAGTGGAAGCTGTATGATGTTCGTTCAAGTATTTCTTTAGAAATTAAACCGATCTTTATTTGGTATAAAGATCCCATACAATTTCATTACTCACATTCTGTAGCAATGTTTTTGCCATTATAACCATAATTAGGAAGATAATGTGGGCTCATCTGCTCCATAGGTCTTGAAAGTTTATGAATGTGAGACTTACAGAATATCCTCAAATATGCCTGGTGGAATCCTGGATTTGAATTATGGGTCTACAACTGATCAGTACTAGGTAATTGGGAAATTTGTTTGGCCTTGATGCCTACCTCTTTTTTTTAGTAAAATACTTAATTCATTCCCTAACTTAAAGAACTGTCATTAGCACTAAAGTTACCCTAATGCAGGTGCATTAGGTGTCTGCACATTATGTAGTAGGTCCCAGAGAATTCAGCTTCCATCAACATGATCACAGCATCCTTCCTGAAGGCCTTAAGACATATATACCCAATTGATGTTAATATCTGAGAAAAAAATGTCTTTACTAAAAAAAGAAAAGGTCACTAATGTTGGAGCTGTCTTGTGGCTTTTACTCTGAAGTAGTTTTTTCTAAATTTCATTCTTACTCTATTAGTGTTAGCAGTAGCATTCTTTAGTACTACCCTTCATGTTGCTAGTTTTCTGTTCCATTTTGAATACTCTTGTAACTTAGTTTATAATCTTTGTTAGAATAAATAAACTACAACTGCTGAAGTTTTCAATAAAGAGACAATTTTAGGTATGCATTATATTTTATGTGCTTAATAAAAATTTTCTGAAATTATTCCTTTTAGGTTATATATCCCTAACAAACTATTGTATATGTTTTCGTATATAATTTATATAGATTTTATATGATTTTTATATGATGACTTAGAGATCCATAAATAAAACAGTTCAGAAGAGGAAGAGTGTAGGTAAGAAGACATAAAAATTACTATTATGGTGGTTTTAATGGCTAAGGGTAAAGAACATGTAACAAAACATTTGGAAGATTCATTTGCTCTTTTTGCTATTCTCTCGCCTTTCTTGGAGGAAGGTTATCACTATGAAGTGGCAAGGAGTCTCACCTTTCAAGACTTGTCTCATTGACAGAAGTGATGGGATTAGGGACATATGCTCCCATGACTGACTTTTAGGCAATTTACCATAAAGTAATACCAGTACATATAAAGAAACTTTTGTGAGTGATGTATATTCATTCTTCAATTGCCAAAATTAAATTCATATGTCAAAACATCCAATTACTTACATTATAATAGATGTAGGTCAACTGGCATCACTAACACCTCCATAAATCAAATGCAAACTAAAGGTTCTACTTCAAACACCAACATCTAAGACAGTGTTGGAAATACAAGGAGATACACAATAAATATAAAGGAGTGAGATCTTTAACACTGGCAATGAGCAATGATAGCTGAATTTTTAACCAGGCTTGAAAAATTCAGGTTCCCACTAACTATGTGATTAGAGTTGTGGACTTGACCTTGGTATCAAGATTGGAGATAAAATTCAAGGGCAGCTAAGGTTGCTGCAGTATTCTAGCTCGATACAGTGTGACCCTCCCTAATAATGGTAAAGCACAGAGTAGAAGCTAAGTCAGTAAAATGTATAGGAAAGATTCTCCACTGAGAATTATTGCAGGGAGTGAACATCACTCTTGGGTTGAAAATGTACAGCCCATCATTCCACTTTACGCTCTAGCGTATTTCTGATCTGAAGCCAATTATAACACACCAATGTGCAATGAGTGCTGAGCAGTGTAGATGTATGTGAATCCTTAATATATGTTAAATCCTTAGAAGTATGGAATGGCCTGACCCTCACACTTCATTCTGTGTTGTTGAGTTTCATAGAGGAATGTTCATAATTAGGTAATTCACACTCATCTATGTTTGAATCAGGCAACTGAGATAAGACAAGGTCATCAATCCGGTGACGAGGTGCGTGACCAATGAAATAAATAACATTATTTCACAATATATATGTATTCCTGAAAATTTTTGCAATACCAAGTAACAAATGTACAAAAGGGTCAATTTTCCATCTCTTATATTATCAGCAGTAAAGATACTCCTGAATTATACTTTATTGCTAGAGGATCACAGGATGACTGCTGATGTTTGGTATCTTTCCTGGTGCTTCTATACGTTTGTGAATCTTCTCTGAGGAAGTGTTTTTCTATAGTTTGTTTTGAGGTGTTCACATATCAGTACTGTCACTAACCTCAACCATGGAACAGCAAAGATGATGGGCTACCAGGCAAAAAAACTGAGAAATCACAGGAAGTGATAGGAAAGAAGACATCAGAGGACCCAAAGCCTCATTGCCAGGTTCTGGATCCCAAAATCCTGCTTAACATGCTTTATATTCATTCTACTAGAGTGGTGGGGGTGAGTGGCCACAGGCATGTCCACAAACTAAGGCATCAATCTAGCTTGTGGTTAAAACTATTAACATGAGGTATTGTTGTATACATAGTGATAATTGAATCCCTTATTATTAGGGAGCCGAAGGGAGCAATAGTCATTACAACCATTGCACATGCCAGGCTTTAGGATGATATGAGACTCTTACTACTTTTCTTGCTCACTTGTTCTGAACTGTGATCTTCTCAAATTTTACCACTTCAATTAGTGGTGTGAATTCCAGTAGCCTGCCCTTAGTATAGATTGTCTAAATGCATTATTGAAAGCAATCTCACTTTAATCCTTTCTTGTTTAAGTTACTTTATTCATAGAGTAGCAATTTTTGCACCCATCCAAAAAAACAGGGATGATAATTGCATTCCAATATCCCTACCTAGTAGGTTGATATGAATGGTACTTTTCCTTCCTACACTGATTCAGAACTGTGATCCTCTCAAATTCTACCACTTTAGTTAATGGTGTGAGCTCCAGTTATGCCTACCTCTAGAAGATATGACAGAAATAAATGATTACAGGTAATTTGAGTTAATCATTGCCTAATATAGGTGATTTGATAAAAATATAGGGTAAGTTTGAAAGTATAATCCCAGTAGTCAGATATTTTGCTAATTTTCACATTAAAAACACACCTCGATCAGAATTAATGACTTCTTTTGCTGTCTGCCAACTTGTATATCATTTGGGAACATAAACTTAATGTCTTCCATGTGGAAAAAGGACTTTGAATGGTATGATGTGCTGGTTCACATCTATAATCATGGTTAGCAATCAGAAATAAATAGATCACAATTTGAACATAGCCTAACCAAAAGTTTAGGAAGTCCCAGTCTCAACAAACTAGTAGATCATGTTGAATCATGCCATTAATCTCAGCACCACAAGAGGCTAAGTTTCTGCCTAGTACCTGTGTCAATTAGGTAACTGGCACACTTGGAGGCAGTCACATCTCCTGATACAAAAACTAAGCTGAGATTCAGCCAAGAGGATGGAGATGTCTGCCCCACCTTCCCAGGGTGGACCCCACAGAATGCAATGAGCATGCTTGCTTTCCTCCTCCAAATGGCTTGAGATGAAATGCTGCTGAGTGTTCATTATTTGATTCCAGTGACCTGTGGTAGAGCTGTAAAGAAATATTAAATTAAATTTCACTGTAGCCATTTGACCTGCTCTTCCCAGCCTGGGAGTTCAACTCAGCAAGTGTTCATTATTTGAGAGTTGAGAATACTAAGGGAGAGAAGAGAGGGAGGGTGAGTGAAAGAGAGGAGAGAGAGGGGGAAGGGAGTGAGAAAAGAAAGGAAGGAAGTAGGGAAGGAAGGAGGGAAGGAAAGAAGGAAGGAAGGAAGGATGGAAGGAAGGAAGGAAGGAAGGAAGGAAGGAAGGAAGGAAGGAAGGAAGGAAGGAAGGAAGGAAAGAAAGGAGAAATAAAGTAAAAAGAAAGAAAAGAAGAAAAAGAAGAAAGAAAGAAAGAAAGAAGAAAGAAAGAAAGAAAGAAAGAAAGAAAGAAAGAAAGAAAGAAAGAAAGAAAGAAAGAAAGAAAGAAAGAAAAGAAAAGAAAGGAAGGTAGGAAGGAAGGAAGGAAGGAAGGAAGGAAGGAGAAAGAAAGAAAATGATTGAGAATGAATTGTTTGGAGTCAGGAGACACATGGCAGAGGTACTACTTGTATTTGGTATTAGGTCTGCCCCAGGCCATGCAGACCCTATGCCGACACCTTCCCATTTCTTGGCTAAGTTTCCACCTTTTATATGTTACCTAGGTATCTGGCACACCTGGAGGCAGCCACCTCCCCCTCCTGCTAAGTCACAAACTGGTCAGCCTCTGGTCACATTTTCCATCTGACCAGAGGTGAGTCCCAAGCCCTGAAGGGACATCTAGATCCAGTGTGGCCAGAAGTTTCCCCCACCTGATCACACCTCATCCGGTCCTTCGCCTGGATGCATCCTGACCCAAGGTTGAGTCACCCCATTTTTTTGTAAATGCCTTTCAACCATGTATGGCATGGGCAGCAGTTCAGTAAATAAACTACTTTACCAGACTGAATACCATGTGGTTTTCTCTTCATTGGCTACCTAATGAAACTCACCTAATTAATATACTTTACACTTCAGAGTTTCTAGTTATGAATCCATGGATAATTTTGTGACACATGTGAGTTCAGTATCTACAAAACGTATGTACTGCCTCACAATTTAACAGTATAGTTATGCCTGGAATATTTAATAGCAGCTTAATTAACCATAAAGTCTATTTTGTTTGCTTTCCTTTGTTTTGATTTTTGCTTAAAGTAATAGAAGTGTTGGTGGGACAATCTGAAAGGATCTCTGGTTTCATATTTTATCATCACCCTGGGCTACAACCTGTGTGCTACCAGCTCAGATGATGGGACTTTGAAATTCTGGAAAGTTGAGGCACATCATAAGGACCTATTGCTTTGGCATTTCTCAGATTCTTTTTTAAATGTAATTGTTACTTAGAAGTGTACAGTGAGCTTACCATTTCACAATTCATGTAATGTGTACATTTGTCTTGTAGGCAATGCCATCCTTTCCTGAGCTTTCTCCTAGTTTCTGGGTTTTTTTTATGTTGTTGATTTTTTTGTTTTTGTGCCTAACTTTCAGCTTGAACTCAGGACTTGGTACTGTCCCCGACTTTTTGTAATCAAGGCTACTCTAAGTCTGGAGCCCTAACTCCATTTATGGCTGTTTGGTTTTTAATTGGAGAGAAGAGTCTCACAAATTTTCTCACTCCAGCTGGCTTTGAACTCTGATCATCAGCCTCCTGAGTAGCTAGGATTATAGGCCTGAGTCCCCAGTGTCCAGTTGCTGAAGTGTTGGTTTCATGCTTCCCTGGTTGTGTTAGAATTTTCCTCAACTATTGGCACTAATACTGCATATCGCCTGGCTCAAATCTGAATTGGTAGAACGTGCCTGTATTTTGAGGAAGAACGGAATAGCCAACTATAGGCCATATAGACATATAAGCTAAACAAATCATTTGAAACATGGCATAAAGACAAATAAGTTTATTGCCACTGGTCTGTTCCTGTCTTTACTGTTAATTCTGCATGGCCTGTGAATGATGTCATACATATCCAAATAGCCATTGGCAGTAATAAGGTTTCTCATCCTGTCCTAAAAACAAAACAAAAACCAACCAAAAATATTATGTATGAGTCCAGCAATTTCCTCTAATTAAAGACCAATCTGTCCTAGTTTATGAAAAAATGTCCTTTAATCAAGTGCTGCTACTTTTTCTAACCACAAATAAAATGAATTCTGTAGTAGACTGTAGAATTGTATACCACCGCTGCCATTTTAATTCACAAGCAATTCAGACATTTAAATGTTTATTTATTTATTTTTGTCAGTTGTGGGGCTTGAATTCAGGACTTGGGCACTGTCCCTGAGACTCTGTGCTCAAGTTAGTCAGCACTCTACCAGTTGAACCAGGGAGCCACTTCTGTCTTTTGAATTTTTAATTGGAGGTAAGGGTCTTATGGGGACTTTGCTTCCTGGGCTGGCATTGAACTTAGCCTCATGAGTAACTGGGATTAAAGCCATGAGCCACTGGCACCTGGCTTCAAATAGTCTGTTTTTATTATTATTGTGAAAATACCACACAGAGGGGTTACAATTACATGAGAAAGGTAATAAATATATTACCTTTCAATATATATATATATATAGTTGCCCCTCCTTTGTTTCCCCTTCCCATCCCATCTTATCTCCCAGCCACACCTCCCAATTTCCCACCCCCCACTCCCTACCACCCCGGGTCAAAGTTGTAAAATTCGTTTTTTGACAAAATGTTTTGTATATCTCTTTGTTACTATGGGTCCACCTGTATGCGTATGTAAAGAATTTTTTTTCCCTTCCCCTCCAGAAATTATACAAACATCAAATAGAGTGAAAGCAAGGGTTATAACGTGGGGGAAGGACATACAAAGCAACAAAAAATCATCTTATAAATATGTTAGAAACAATCACAAGTAAGAAAAAGCATTGGAATCCTTATTTTGGGGGTACATTTCACTTAACATCAACTTATCTGACCGTTTCTGCTTGTCTTAGACATATACCAGTTATTGCAAATAAGGGAAACAATGGAACCTATGTTTCTTTGGGGCTGGCTTACTTCACTTAATACACTTTTTTCCAAGGCTTTCCATTTCCTAACAAATGGGGCAATGTCATCCCTTGTGATGGAGACATAGAATTCCATTGTGTATTCCTAACATCAGGGAGGGTAAACAAAGGAGGAGGCTGCAATGCTTGGTAAGAAATGTATGCATTATCCTGCCCATGTAATTGTAACCCCTCTGTACAGTATGTTCTCAAATAAAATAAAATAAAATTTAAAAAAAAAAGAATTCCATTGTGTATATATAGCACATTGATCCATTCATCTACTCAGGGGTATCTGGGTTGGTTCGATATCTTAGCTATGGTAAATAATGCTGCAATAAACATAGTTGTGCTGGTAGCTTTAGTATGGTCTTGTTTGTGATCATTTTGGCAAATGCCCAAAAGTGGGATTGCTGGGTCATAGGAGAGCTCTATGTGGAGTCTTTTGAGCAACCTCCGTACTGCTTTCCAAAGTGGTTTAAAAAATTTACACTGCCACTAACAATGCAGTAAGGTTCTCTTTTGGCCAAATCTCCTCCAGCATCTGTTGTTATTAGAGCTCTTGACTATAGCCATTCTAACTGGGATGAGGTGATATCTCCATGTTGTTTTGATTTTAATTTCTTTGATGGCTAGAGAGTTTGAGCATTTCTTCATGTGTCTATAGGTCATCCTTTTTTCTTCTTCAGAGAAGATTCTCTTTAAGTCTTAGCCTACTTATTTATTGGGCAGTTAATTCTTTGCGAACTTGTTGTTGGGGGATTTAATTTTTTGAGTTCCAAGTATATTTTAGATATGAGACCCTTGTCCGTTGTATGGCTAGTGAAGATCTCCCAGTAGTGAGCTTTCTATTGATCTTGCTACCTATGCCCTTTGTCCTGCAGAATCTCTGCAATTTCATGCAATCCCATTTGTCCAACCTTTCTTTGAATGGTTGTGTTTCTGAGTTTCTATTAAGAAAATTTCTGCCTGTGCCAAGGAGATCTAGGGTTTCTCCTATTCACGGACTCCACTCACAAATTACTCAGCTGATTCAAAACTTTGGCAAAGTGGCAGGGTATAAAATTAACCCTCAGAAAGCAATGGCTTTTCTGAATGCCAACAATGAGAAAAGCGTGGCTGAAGTCGTTAAAGCAACTCCATTTGTAATAGCCCCACAAAATTAAAATACCTAGGAATTAACTTAACCAAAGAAGTGAAGGACGTCTAGGATGAAAATTTTACAACCTGAAAAAGGAAATCAAAACAGAACTTAGAAAGTGGAAAAACCTCCCATGCTCCTGTATTGTAAGGATCAACATCGCGAAAATGGCAATATTTCCCAAGGCTATCTACCATTTCTATGGGATACGTATCCATATTCCAAACTCATTCTTCAAGAAAATAGAACAAGCAGTCCAAAAATTCATATGGAACAATAAAAGACCTCGAATAGCAAAAATGATCCTTAATAGAAAGAACAGTGCTGGAGGAATATCAATACCAAATTTCAATCTCGAGTACAAAGCCATAGTAATCAAAACAGCTTGGTTCTGGCATAAGAACAGATTTTAGGACTAATGGAATAGAATTAATACCCCAGAAATAAACCTACAGACATAGCCACTTAGTCTTCGATAAGGGAGCTAAAAAATACAATGGAAGAAAGACAGGCTCTTCAGTAAATGGTGCTGGCAAAATTGGTTAATCATTTGTATAAAACTAAAACTAGATCCTTATGTATCTCCCTGCACCAGAATCAACTCCAAATAGATCAAAGACCTTGGAGTCAAAGCAGACACTCAAACAGACATTTTTAAAATAATGAACTGCTTAGTGCCTCTGGCTCACATATATAATCCTAGCTATAGTTAGGATTACAGGTATGAGAAACAAACACTAGATGTGTGTTGTTCATGATGGTTTGTATTGGCATGTTTTAATATTGTTCATTTCTTATACTACAATGCTCTTATTTTTATTTTCACTTAGGTGGGGGAGTGTTGAACCTTCTTTGGTTGAGATGGAGCCATGTGGAAATTCTTGCCTAGTATGGCATGGAATTCAAATCCTCCTGCTCTCAGCTCCCCATGGACCTGGGATGATAGATGTATTCCATCACACAGAGCCAGGGGTTGGGGAGCATTGCAGGTAAAACTACACTGGTCTTGAACTGATGTCCCAAATAGCTAGCTTTACAGGCATATGCCTTCAAAACCTTGTTGTGTTTCATTTCAATTTGAAGTAGTGTTTGTACATACTTAAAGATACAATAATAACACATTACATGTTTAATATATATAAAAGTCAATAAGATTAACACGTTTATCGCCTAAAACATTGAAGCTAATGTATTTTGGTAACTCCTGCCTCTGCTAGATATTTTTTGGAATATACCATAAACATGAATACATTGATAGTGTGCACTAGAAGACTGGAAGTTGATAGAGATAGACAAGTTAACCTATGTGCAGTAAGTATATATTTATCTATTGCTCCTCTGAAGAACATTATCATATATTCACCATAACAATACCACCATATATTCACCAGGACAATAATATTCCTGCAGTGTAGAATATTCCATTTCATAATCTGCCATCTTTTATCTTTTTAACACTTCCTTATAAGTATGAATGTTTTTTTGTTCCTTATAATGTTTTGAAATTATTAAGATGGAATTTTAAAAATTCATAGAATCTACTGAAATTATCTCATTTTGTTTGGTTTTGTGTTACTAAATCATTAAGACCAACTTTTCCTGAAAGTTATGCTAGCAGACTATATCACTAAATTGTGTTCTAATTACATCTTATTATTGTATTTTGATACAGGGTTTTGCTGTTGCTGTTTTATGATATAGAGTGTTGTGAAGCTGGACTGAAACATGCAATCCCACTCTCTCCAGTAACAATGCTTTATCACCAGGTGCTGGAGACTCATAATTATAACTCTACCTAATCAGGAGGTGGAGACGTGAGATTTACTTCAGACAGCCTGATCAGGAATTTTTATGAGTCTCTCCTCTCCAGTTCACTACGAAAAGCTTGCATTGGAACTGTGGCACAATTGGTACAGCACTACAGTCAAGGTAAAGATGCTCGGGATTGTCATATAGTCCCTGTTCAATTCCTAAAACACCCATATGCACAGACACACGTTCACCTACATACACACACAGTCCCGCACACATGTACACGCACAAAATCACAGGCAATATTGTATCTTAAATTCTTATCCAGAGAATGGACAACAGTCCAATTATTTGTGAAGGGTTTTCCTTTATTATTTTGATGGAGGAGGTTAGTTCATGGGACACAGACGACAAGACTTTAGTGAGGAATGCTTTATTAATGACTAGCTTATAAAAAGAACAGGAGCACAGTTTTTATCTTTAAATATTACATTCCTTCAAATATAGTATTTTAAAATAATAATCATTGAATTATGAGAATACAATGCAGCACCTCTTCCTTTCTCTCCTTCCCATCTGTCATAAAATATGATAAAAATATCAAAAGTACTCTTGTCTTACAAGACTGTACACCTGTAAAAATGTCTGACTATATGTGTAATGTTTGTTTTCAATACTTTTTTGATTTTTCCCACGTCTATGTACTTATCTTTTTTCCAAGTGACAGCACACAGTGGCTTCAAGAGCAAACAGAAGATTAGGAAACAAAAATGTAACAATGTCCTAGGAATACATGCAAGAAGCACTTGGCAGGCTGAGAGGGCCCTGAGAAGCAAAATGATTTGTGCAGGATGTGAAGAACAGTGACAAATAAGACCTGAATCTGACCTAGGAAGGGCTCTTTGAGGCTGAGACAAAGCCGGTATCTAGTCCAAGCTGAGGATGTTGGGATTTTAACAATGTCCATATGTGTATAAAGTGATGTGGGAGGGGAGATTTCAGCCTCCAGTTTGTCTTTGGGATGGTCTTATGTGAGAAAGCAGCGTAGAACATTGGGCTCTTAGAGATGACACTACCTCCCTCATAATGGAATTCTGAGCGCCAAGTAACTGTAACTGACAGCTCAAGCCAGCTCACTTGGCCTGTGGCTCAGGAACAAGAAAGATGTTCCTGCATTGTTTTCAAAGTTCAAGAGACTCAGGTCTCAGGCATGAGAGGTGTGAGTGCCTCACTCAATGCTGCAGACTTTGAATCAGTGCTAAACCACGAAACCAATGTCCCAGGCCTTAGTATAATAAGAAACCAAGGGAAACACAAGGCAACTCAGGCAAGGTAGAACTATGATAGGAAACAAGAAACCAAGGGAAACACAAGGCAACTCAGGCAAGGTAGAACTATGATAGGAAACCTATTTAATCTCATCCTAGTGCACACTAGACCCTTCTTCTTTGTGCTTTTATATGTGTAGACTGAGAAAATATTTACGTGTAGTTTTCAATTCACTCTATTACAATTACTCAATTTGAAGTGTACAACTACTTCCTGGGGTGCTGGGTGCTGAGTCCTTCACGGGTTGCTGTGTTCCGAGTCCTTCACAGGGTGCTATGTGCTGAGCCCTTCAAGGGGTGTTTTCTTTCATCTGGTCCTTATTATAGCTCCACAAGTAAGATGATTGTGCTGGTGAGAAAGTTGAGGTTCAGATATGTCCCCAAAGAAGGGCCAAATTTATGTATGTACTGAACTCTAGTGACTTGTCTCCTACAGACAATTGTTTTGGTTTAGTTTAATCCATCATGAACCTTCAACTCAGAGCCTAGGTGCTGACTTTTCTCTTGTGCTCATGGCTAGCGCTCTACCACGTGGAGCCAAGCACCACCTTGCAGCAAAGTGTCACAGCTTAGGTGTCTTTAGCTGAGGTCTGTCATTCTGCCTGCTCAGGAATCTGAGGATCTGGGTTCCAAACTATCCCAGACAGAAAAGACTATTATCTTCTATTCACCACTTAGAAACTTGAAGTGGAAGCTGGGCACTGGTGACTCATGCCTGTCATCCTAGCTACTCAGGAACCTGAGAGCTGAGGATCACAGTTCAAAGCCAGCGTAGGCAGGAGATTCCTTGAGATGCTTTCTCCAGTGAACCACCAGAAAGCCTGAGGAGGCACTGTAGCTCAAGTGGTAAAGTGCTAGACTTGAGCACCCAGTCCCAGTCTTCAATTCCTCCAACTTACAAGAAAAGAAAGAAACTTGAAATGGAGTGCTGGGAATGTGTCTTAGGGGTAGAGTGCTTTGCATGTACGAAACCCTGGGTTTGAATCCTCAGTACCACATCCCTAGAAAAAAAGCCTGAAGTGGCTCTGTGGCTCAAGTGGTAGTGCACTATCCTTATACAGGATAAACTCAGGTACAGTGCTCAGGTACTGAGTTCAAGCTCCAGGACTGGTGTTTACACACACGTTCACACAAACACACACACGCACACACACACACACACACACACACACACACACACACACACACACACACAAACACAGATACCAAAATTGGAACTGTAACACCAAATGATGGTAAAGCAAAGAGCTTCTGCTCTGAGCGCATGGTCAGCACCCTGGCCCTGTGTTCAACCACAAAACCTAGCCACCCAGGGCCCAACTAGGAGAAGTGAAAGGTTTCAAAACCTGATGAGCTTCACCAGCCATAGATGACAGGATATGTTGTGATTTTGCACAAGTCCTTAGAATTAGCAAGCTTCAGGAAACCTAGGGAGGCACCTTTGCCAATTAGGAATCTTTTCATTAGGTTCAGCTAACTTGTTGTCTGCCAGAAAGACCCTTGAATTAATTGTAGCAATTTGTTTCTACACTGGAACATAGACTAACAAAGACAGGATAAGTGCAAGGTACTTGGACTGCCACAGGAGGTGGCACAAATGAAGGCTACCTGTCAAAAGAGAGCACTGGGGAGAGAGATAGCTTGGGGTACAAAGAGGCCTTTTTCTCCTGGCCTTCAGAATCTGCCCACACTCATCCTCACTAATTGCCCTGGATGAATTGTTTGTTATACAGCTGTACAGGAGTGAGGCCTTTTGTCTGCTTATTCCAACAATGAGGCAGACTTCCTCCAGCAGACTTGGATGCGCAGAAACCCTCAGGCTACACTGGGAACATTGAGGGGAGCCCCGGAACATACATTGTCTTGAAAGTACTCTCTGTGCTATGAAATCATTCTATTCAAACCTGTCTTCATAGCAACTCTGGATGTTCACTGATAAAAATACATGCATACATACACAGACACATGGAGTTACTGGCTCTTTTTTTGTGGCAGGTCCTGAGGCTTGAACTGTGAGCTTAGGCACTGTCCCTGAGCTACTTTTGCACAAGGAAGCACTGTATTGTGTCTTATGATTACCCTAGGCTGGGGTGCAGCATTTATACCCACATATGATTCAGGCTTCCTAGGACCTGAGTTCAACTCCCAGCACTGGCAAAAATGCATCAAACCAACAAAAATGGAGGAGGAAAAACCCAGTAAGTTTTACACAACCATTTTACCTTTGTTTCGTTTGCACTGTGACCATCCTGGGTCTCAATGATTCGGCTTGAAAATTGTATATGACCTTACATGGCCGAAGGCTCCCGGGCTGTCGGTGATCCCTGAGCCCAACCCAGACACCTAGGCCCTTAGTTTATTCCTGCCACCTACACATGGCTGAACATCCTAGAAAACTCGTTCCTCTCTATAGGAACACTAATAGTATGTTTGGCATGTACTAATTGAATTACTAATTAGCTAATATTTCTAAAATAAGATTGTGTGCAATAAATATGGGTCAATGATTAATTTAATTAATTCTTTTTAAGTCTTCTACTGTGATTAATTAATGGAGGCATAATTTTAGACCAAGTAATTTATAGTAATAGAACATATAAAACATCACTTCATATAGAGTTATACTCTAGAATCTACTTAAATGTTCATCTGTCTCTGTATACATTTATTTATAGATGTATATACATACATAAATAGACACACACACACACACATACACACTGCAATCTACACATCTATCTGATTATATATTAGCCACTTCTAGGGCTTGATCTCAGGTCATCAAATTTGCCTGCCAACTTCACTTGCATCAGACTGGTGTGCTAACATTGACCCATTCATGAAGTGGGCCTTCTAGTATCAGAGTTCAAATCACAGAACTACCAAAAACTTAATCCTGGTGGTAGATACCAATGGTCCTACCTGTTTTTCTTATCAGTGAAAGTCCTGGGTCTGAGGATGATGTATAATACATAGTCAAATCTATGTCCTATGTAATAGAATGTAAAAAATATTGTACATTTAATCATACTCTCTAAAATATATAAGAAATAAAACACAAAATAAATGAATAACACACTAATTGCAATATGTAGTAAACATGTGTATGTAAATATAAAGCATGTATTTAAAATGTACATGAATATTATTTTTTAGAGTTCTAGGGCTTGATTTCAGCCCCTGGGAACAGGCCTGACTTTCTTGTCTTTTAACATGGTGAGCTTTTCCTTCGTCAACAGTGCTGCAGATTTACCCAAACCCTGAGTTCAAACTCCAAGTCCGGCAGAAAAAAATGGCATGAATTCCAAGCCAAGGAGCCTCATAATTTTTTTAAATATTTTAAATGTATGTATATATGCGTGCATGTATGCATGCATGTATGTATGTATGTATGTATATATATATATATATGTATGTATTTTTATTTTCAAGCACAGGGCTTCAACTCAGGGCATGGCAACACTGCCTCAGCTTTGATCACTCTAGGCTGTGTGGAAGCCACTGGACCCATAGCCAAACCTGGGTTTCTGAGCCTCAAAGGCTGACAGGAAATAAATAGATAAATAAAATGACACAGAAAAAACCCCAGCAACTTGAAGATGGCTGCCTGTTTTACATTTGTTTTTTCAAGTTGACCATACAGGGTCTGAATGACATGGCTGAAAAGTGTTTGTTACCTGGCATTGCTGAAGGCTGGCAGGCTGCCAGGGAAGCCATAGACCAACACAGCAACATAAGACCTGTGTTTGAAGCCCGGTACTGACCCCTACCAATGGAGGGAGATCCTAAGAGTCTCATTCCTATTCATAGGAATACGGATGGAAGGTTATGAATATCAAGGTTGAATTAGTTGTTCCTGAATGATACTAGTATAAAATTAGAGAGTAATTTTAGGAGGCCAATGGATTTTAATGAATACTTTTTGACACATTCAAAGAGTATTATTAATTACATGGATGCAAGAGTTTCGGGACAGCAGTTGATTTAATTAATAATTCATTAAGGATGAAAACAACAATAATTACATGGAGGCATAATAAATACCCAAGAATTGGTAGAAATGAAGCCTATATAACTGAATAATGTGTAGACATCTCTGGCACTTTTTAAAGATATATATTTATTTGTGTACTACCATCAGCATGTCAATCTGTTCTTGTTTTGTCAACACCTGGGGCTGGATCTCAGGTGCTGGGAACTGCTTGTCAGCTCCATATGCCCCATGCTGGAGTGCTGACACTCACCTATTCATGAATTGATCCATGTATGCTGTGAGTTCAGATGCCAGCACTCACAAAAATTGAATCGTGGAGTAAGAAGACTAGGGTGACACATTTTCCTTTTCTGTGAAAAGCCTGGGTGTCAGGTGTGATGTTTCATACATAGGCAAATCTATATCCTATACAATAAATGTAGTAAATATTCCATGTGTAATAACATTCAATAAACTAATGGTAAATAAATGAATAAAAATAAAGTGAATAAGTATACTAACTGCAATATGGCTAGAGGCGCTGAGTTGGCAGTCACCAATTCATGAATTGAGTCTTCTAGGCCCTGAGTTTAGATCCCAGCACTGCCAAAAATGTAATCTTGGAGTAAGAAGCCGAGCGTGACACATGTTTTCCTTTTCTTTGAAAGTGCTCAGTGTCATATAGGATGTATAATTTGGATGCAAATCTATATGCTATGTAAGAGAATGTCATAAAGGTAAGAAATGTCATAGGCAGAAGGATTGTCACTATAATAAATGAAAAACAGATTGAATTATTAGTGAATCATTCTGGGATAAAATTAGACACAATAGTTATAGAACATGAATTAAGTAAAATTACTATTTTATTAAGCATTAACAGAATAAAAATTACATGGAGACATAATTAAATACCTAATAATTGGTTGTAACACCTGATAATTTATTTATATATAATATATATAATTATATATATAATATATATAATTTAATTATATATAGACATCTGTCTCATTCTATAAAATATGTAATTATATGTATGGTTGTATATACATACATTATAAACAATAACAGGATATTAAGTAATTATTAATTAATGCTTTATTAATTGTTCTACAGAGACAAATCATTAAGGAGACATAACTTAATACATAATAAATGGTAGTAATTATCTATAAATTAATAATATACAGACATCTCTCTTCTTATGCAATCTCTATACCTCCTGGGCCTCGGTGGTTGAGTGCTCACCTAGTAAGCACAAAGCCCTGGATTAGATTCCTCAGTGCCATATAAACAGAAAACCCAGAAGTTCTGCTGTCTTTCAATCAATTGAGCATTATCCTGGAGCACAAATGCTTAAGGACAGTGTCAAAGCCCTTACTCAAGGCCCAGGACTGTCACAAAAAAAAAGGTAGAGTGTTCTAACTGCAACTACAGAAGGGCAGCACTTCAAATACCTCATCACAAAGCAAGCTAGGAGTCTGGCACTGACAACTGCCACTTAACCTGACTTAGCCAGATGTAAGCCGCTGCAACCCAGCTACATGGAACCAGAGGCTGCTAGCTTACCACCATCATCCCAGCTGCTCGGGGGCTATAAAACCCAGCCCTGACAGGAAGTCAGTGAGACTCTTTGAAATATGGTTCAGTGTTACAGCTCTAGCCTTGAGCTAGAGCTCAAGTATCCCCATGCTTTGAGTTCAAACCCCATGGGTAAACCTCCCCCCACAAAAAAAAAACACCCAATAAACCATTAGATGTAAACTTGTGTGGTTTGTGAAATGTTCCTCAAAGAATGGTGATACTGATTAAAGCACCCTAATTCTAATAACAGTGTGTGGAATAAAGATATGTGCTAAGTCCTTCATAAGGTGCTCTGTGCTGAGTCCTGCACAGGGTGCTATGTGCTGAGACTTCACGGGGTACAGTGTGCTGAGTCCTGCATTGAGTGCTGTGTGCTGAGTCTTTCACAGGATGCTGTGTGCTGAGTCCTGCAAAGAGTGCAATGTGCTGTGTCCTTCACAGGGTGCATTCTTTCATCAGGTCCTTGTAAGAGATCTATAACTGAGATGATTATGCAGACAAGAATATTGAGGCTCAGAAAAGTCCTGATGGCAGGGACGAAATTATGTATTACTAAATAGTGGGTGAGTTGTCTCCTGCCGACAAATGTTTTGTTTTGTTTTCCCTCAGTAATGAATCTTGAACTCGGGGCCTAGGTGCTGACCCTTACCTATTGGGCTCATGGTTGCACTCCACCACATTGAGCCAAGGACCCTCTTGCAGCAGAGTGCCGTGGCCTAGGGTTCTATAGCCAATGTCTGTCATCCTCCCTTCTCAGGAAACTGAAATCTGAGGATCTGGGTTCCAAACTATCCCAGACACAAAAGGTCCCATGAGATTATATCTCCAAGTCATCACTAAGAAACCTGAAGTGGAAGCTGGGTGCTTGAGGCTCATTTTGGTCATCCTAGCTATTCAGGAGGATGAGATCTGAGGATCATGGTTCAAAGCTAGCCTGGGCAGGAAAGTCCTTGAGACATTTAGCTCCATTGAACCACCAGAAAATGTCAAGTGGCTCTGTGGCTCAAGTGGTAAAGCACAAGACTTGAGCTGAAGAGCTCAGGGACAGCACCAGGCCTAGACTTCAACTCATGCAACTGACAACAACAAAAAAGAAAGAAACCAACTAACAAACCTGAAGTAGAGGGCTGGGAATGTGCCTTAGGGATAGAGTGCTTTGCATATATGAAACCCTGGTCATGATTTCTCAGGACCACATCACTTGAAAAAATAGCCTGAAGTGTCTCTGTGGCTCAAGTGGGAGAGGGCTATCATTGTACAAGAGAAACTAGGTACAGTACTCCAGTGCTGAGTTCAAGCTCCAGGACTGGTGTAAGTGTGCAGGCACATGGACATGCACATACACAGACACACAGACAGACACACACAGACACACAGACACACACACACACACACACACACACACACACACACACACACACACAAGCAGACCAGAAGTGAAGCTGTGACACAAAATGGTAAAGCACTGGGATTCTGCACTGAGCTCATGCTCAGCAACCAGACCCTGTGTTCAACCCAAAACCTAGCCACCCAGGGCCCAAGTAGGAGAGGTAAAAGATTTCAAAACCTGATGAGCTTCACCAGCCCCATATGATCGAGAACGTTGTGATATCTGACATACACTTGGATTTCTCAAGCTTCAGCAAACCTAGAAGAGATGTCATAGGCCCATCATCGCCATCAGTGAAACATCTCATAAGGCCCCTTGCCCGAGTTGTCTGCCAGAAGGACTCCTGAATTATATTGAGCACTGTATCTGAACACCAGTTATATTGTCTCACGAAGGCAGGATAAGTGAATAGAACTTGGCCTGCCACAGGAGGTAGCACAAATGAAGGCTTCCTGTCAACACGGAGCACTGGGGAGAGAGATAACTTGGGGTACAAAGAGGCCTTTTTCTCCTGGCCTTCAGAGCCCTCCCACACTCCTCCTCACTAAGTGACCCAGATGGAATTGTTTGTTACACATCTGTACAGGAGTGAGGCCTTTTGTCTGCGTATCCAGACAATGAGAGAGACTTCTTCCAGCAGGCCTTGGAGGCAGAGAAACACTCAGCCTACACTGGGAACAGAGAAGGGAAGCCTGAAATATATACTGTCATGAAAGCAGTCTCTGTGTTATGAAATAATTGTATTGAATACAAATTTCCTAGCTTGGTGCCAATCATCATAGATACTCTGGAACTTCACCCATAGGAATATATCCATATATACAAAAGACATGACGTAAGGTTCTTTTTTGGGGGGGCCAGGTCCTGGGGTTGAAATATGACCCTAGGGGTTGTCCCTGAGCGCCTTTTTCAAGGGTCGTGCATTAACCTTGAGTCACTGCCTCACTTCTGTGTTTTAATTTGATCTTTTAGAAATAACAGTGTCATAGACTTTCCTATGCTGGCTGGATTCAAACTCAGATTCTCTATATCTCAGCCTCCTTAGGAGCTGGGATTACAGCCAGCAGCCACTGGCACCTGCCTTCCTTTTCTTCTTTATTTTTTAATCTGGACAATCTGACTTCTTCACAAGGTCATTCCAATGGTTTGAATTTATAAGTAAACTACCCAATGTTCTTTATAGATAGTTCTCTGAGAAGGAATCTCTCTCATCATCTTCTCCTCTGGTCACAGGTTGGAAGCCAAAAGTGAGAAATGAGTGTCGCAGGATTTGGGAGCAAATGTCCACAAGACATACCAGTTCTGTAACTTAGCATTGAGCTGCTGTCTCAGGATGAGAGGACCGAAAGCTGGAGCAATGTTCATGCTGTCTGCATTGCTCCTTTTGCCTATAAAATGATCTAATTATTATGAGTGTTTTTGTCTCCCACTTTAATTATCTAGAACACACTAGAAGCATCTTCATGTGTCTGTTTTCCTCTAGTTGCTCTCAAGATTTAGACTAAGGGTTTCTGTGAATCTGCTCTTGGTGAATCCCTGAGGAAAGCCGCTTGAAGCCTCCTCAAGATATCGCAATCCAATGCCAGCCTGAGCAGGAGAGACTGTGAGAGTCTTATCTCCAATAAGCCCCCAGAAAACCAGAAGTGGGGTAGTGGCCCACAGGGTAGAGCTCCAGCTTTGATAAAGCCAAGTAATAGATACAGTCCAGACCAGGCAGGAAAGCCTGGGAGGCGCTTATGTCCAATTAACGACCAGATGGCTGTAAGTGGAGTTGTGGCAGTGATAGAGCCTCAGCATTGAGCAAAACAGCTGAAGAATGCATCCGGCCTTGAGTTTTAGCCCTGGGATGACCACAAAAAAATTCAAAAAGAGAAGGCCAAAAAAATTCAAAAAAATGAGAGCCCTAACTACTGTGTGTATATTACCTCCTTGAGTGCAAACAGACCGTATGAATTGCTTCTGCTTTTATTTACTGATTTATTTTTCAGATGTGCTCTTGTGCATACTGCATCATTCTCTTCATTTCTGGCCCATGGCTTTTCTCTTCCAGGGTTCCAGGCATGTGTCCTTATATGATACCCACCTAAGCTCACAGTAGCCTTTATTTACATTTTATTATGAGGCGAAGGCCAATACAGTCACAAATCAGGTAGGGGAAGAGAAGGATAAGTTTTGTAGAAATATCCTGTATTCAGAAAATTAAACTTGGAGATGTAGGCTGGTAGCATAATTATGTAAAAGCTACCACTAAGAAAAAGATGAGGGGCCTGGGAATGTGGATTACTGAGAGAGTGCTTGCCTAAGATGCAGGAAGCCCTGGGTTTGATTCCTCAGTAGCACATACACAGAAAAAGTCAGAATTGGTATGGCTCAATTAGTAGAATGCTAGAGACAGTGCCCAGGCCTTGAGTTCAACCCAAGAACTGGCAAAGAGATAGCTAGGTAGGTATCTAGATACCTAAGTAGATAGACTGATGGATGGATAGATGATAGATAGATAGACAGATAGATAGATAGATAGATAGATAGATAGATAGATAGATAGATAGATAGATAGATAGATAGATAGATAGATAGATAGATAGATGAACCTGGTCTTGGATGTCAGGAGTAAAGAAGGAAATATTTTCCAGTGATGAGGCCTTCTGCAGTGTGCCACACAACCAGCATCACCTTCACACAACCACAGAGCAGGAAGACTGCATCTGTCCCACTTCTCAGGAAGCCGAGGGCTCCAGAGCCAAGAAGGTAGAGCCAGGTTCTAACTCAGGTGCTCAGAGACAGAAAAGAAATAGCCTTACATCTCTCCTTGGACTGGGGATTTGCATTAATGATGTGGAGAATGAAGGAAGGAAAAGGCACTGGCAGAGCTAGAAGAAGGGCCTTTAAATCTGACAGACGGAGAGTCAAAAACCCACTCCCTAAAACCAGCGAGCAGGGTTTTCTACTCTGTTCCTCCCCTATACCCTTCTAAACTGGCTCTCGATTGTTAAACTAAAGATAGCCTGAGGCTCCCTTCACCTGAGGGAGGAAGGTTAATTAGTCATTGTTTGAAGAGGCTCAGAAAAGCCTGATCCTGGTGTAACTCTAAAAAATGTTTCAGGTTTCCTCCCATTGCTGGCTGTGCCAGGAATGAATGAAGTGGTTTTGCAGCTCACTTCCTTGTTGAGTGTGTTCATTCTGCCTCCTAGTCCAGCAGGCCTAGGTTTCTTCACCTAGCCTGGCTTTTGAAACTGTTTTCTGTCCTTCAAATACAGTGTTACACTGGAATTCATCTTGCTAACAGGGCTACAGGTTGGATCCTGAGAACTTCATTTAAACCCAGGATGGGTCATTGATGTTTTTTATCCTGCTTCTATAGCTTGAGAACTCTAAGAACATTTAGGGGCAAATAACTTCTCATTACCAAAGGAAATCTAGGAAGCTGTTAAATATCTGATCTTTCAGAAGTGGAAGTCAGAGTGTCATAGACTTTTCTGCCCTGGCTGGCTTCACCCTGTGATGCTCAGAACTCAGCCTCCTGAGCTAGGGCGATGGGCATGAGCTACTGGTGCTTTGCTAGGTTCAGCACTGTAATGTCATTGACAATATAAGTCAACTGCTTATCACAAAGGGCTTGGGGAGCATATTAAACCTTTCAATATTGGACCTTTCAGAACCCTCTAGGACGCAAGGTTATAATGCTAGAGATAGAGAGCCTCAGCATATGGATCTGCTACACTTGAACAATGAACTCAGACTCCAATTCTGGTGTACATTAGAATTCATTTTCCAGATAATGTTCTCATAATTAGCAAATAAGAAAAGTACTTTGATTATCCTCCACTTTTTTCCTGTTTTGTTTCTCAAACTCATGCCTGGGCACTGTCCCTGAGCCCTTCAGCTCAACGTGAACACTACCACTTGAGCCATGGCGCCATGTGGGGTCTTTTGGTGGTCCATTGGAGAAAAGAGGCTAACTATCTTTCCTTTCCTAGGCTGTCTTTGAACTGTGGTCTTTAGATCTCAGCCTCCTGAGAAGCTAGGGTTCCAGGTGTGAGCCACTGGCATCTGGACTATTGTTTTTGCCAGTCCTGGGGCTTGATCTTAGGGCCTGGGTACTGTCTCTGAGCTCCTTTTTATCAAGCCTAGCACTGTTCCACTTGAGCCACTCTACAGCTTCTGACTTTTTCTGAGTATGTGGAACTGAGAATGCAAACCTTGTCATTTATTCATGTTGAGCGAGCTCTTTACCACTCAGCCACATTTCTAACCCCACCCTTGCAATTTTATCCCTCAACTTGCCTATCCTCACAAAAAGGCTTCTGGGTATAAATCATCTAAAGAAATCCCTAGAGGAAGATGTCCATAGAAAAAGAATTCAAATCTCATACTTGAGAGAGATTCTAAACATGTGAAGACTGTGACAAATGCCTCCATTTAATTATGTATCATGTTTCAACACAATATAGTATTAATGAAAAATGAGTCAATGTCCTAAATTATTTTGTATAATTTTAAAATACATGTACAACATGTAATAAATATGTGTATAATAACACTAAATACAATAAACAATAAATGAATCAAATAACAAATAAATAAAAAATCAATAATAAAAAATCATAATATGTAGTTAGCATACATATGTAAGTTTATATCATATATTACACATATGTAGAAATATTTTTTCTATTGCAGGGCCTGCATTCAGTCCCTGGGAACTCTACCCTGAATTTCTTTTCCTCAAGGACAGTGAGCCTTGCCTTCACCCATGGTTCAAAAGAGTTACCTGGACGGTGAGATCAAATCCCAGCAATGGCAGAAATACTGGTCCCAGTTCCAAGACAGTGACTTAATTTTTTAAATAAAAGCAGTTATGTTTATTCAGTTCCTTAGTGATCATTAAAAAGCAAAGCAGTGTAGAATTTTGTACAGCTATTCAGACATCCTTCCCTTACTCCCAAAATGCTTCTCTGAGCATTACATTGTTTCTTTTTTTGTACACTTTTTATTGTAAAAATGTTGTACAGAAGATTAAAATTACATGAACAAGGTAAAGAGTACATTTCCTATTGAGCATTGTTGCCTCCTTCTTTGTTTCCCCCTACCATCCCTTCCCTCCCATCTCCACAACTTCTCCCCCTGCCAAGGTCAGTGACTTAATTTTTTTTATTTTTGGCTTGGCATGGGATTTGAAGTCAAGTAGTGGCAACTCTGCACCTTCCCTCACATTGCTACAGATTTACCAAGAGCCTGAGTTCAAATACCAGGCTAGGAAACAAAACTGGCAGATATGCCAAACCAGGGAGATTTTATTTTTTAATTTACTTACTTACTTACTTAGTTTTTTTTTATTTATTCTTTTTTTTTTTTTTTTGCCAACCACGGGGCTTGAACTCAGGTCGTGGCAACTCTACCTCAGCCTCAATCATCTAAGCTGGGTGCAGCCGCCAGACACATAGCCAGAGGGATCTAAGGCCCAGAGGGTTTGTAGGAAGAAAAAAAAGTGGGAAAGCACAAAAAGTGGTGAGCTGAAGAGGGCTGGGGTTTTACCTTTTTTTCTTTGGACGATTACCATCTCCTGTCTGAATGACAGGGCTGCAAAGTGGACCTGACCTGACATTGCTGAAGTCTGGCGGGCTATCAGGGAAGCTAAAGCTGACCTGTCTACATAGGCCCCGGGTTCAAATCCCAGTCCTGACACCTACCAATGGCAGGAGATCACTAGAGATTCAATTGAAAGATTAGTTTGTGCATCAGTCGAGTCTAAAATTGTATGGAATAATCCTAGGATGCTGATTGATCTTAATTAATAGTTTATTAAACATGAAAAGAATAATATTCCTTCAATGGTGGTATAATAAATACCTAAAAGTTGGTCAGAACCTAGTAGATGTCATTCAGCCATAGACAGACTGGCACTTTTTACAAATATACATTTTTTGGATACCACCGTCTGCCTCCCCATGTATCGCTGTTTTGTACAAACCTGGCGCTCGATCTCAGTGCATGGGAACCATCGGACGGCTTCACTGGCTAGAGGCTGCTGTTCTCACACTCACCCATTCATGAATTGGGCCTGCTAGGCCCTGAGTTCAGATCCCAGCACGGCCAATAATTTAATCTTGGAATAAGAAGCCGAGTGTGACACATGTGTTCCTTTTCTGGGAGAGTCCTGGCTGTCAGACATGATAGAGAACACATCTACAAATCTAGATGTTATGTGATAGTATATAAACAATGTAATAAATGGTATAAGTGTCATCAGAGCCAATAAAATAAATGGTAAATAAATGAATAAAACAAGAAATAAAATGAATAACCACACCAAACATGATATGGACTGAATATCTGAATGGAAGTATAAGTACTATTTTTAAAATGTATATAAGGAGTATGTTTTCCAGGACTGAGGCTTGAATTCAGGCCTAGGGAACAGGCCTGACTTTCTTGTCTTCAAGCATAGTGAGATTCCCCTTTCCCCACAGTGCTGCCTATTTACCCAGACCTGGAGTTCAAATCCCAGGCTTGCAGAAAAAAATGGCACGAATTGCAAACCAGGGAGATAAGTAATCGTTTTATTATATTTTTAATTGTCTTAATTTTTAAATTTTGTATTTTTTTCTTTTCTTTTCTTTTCTTTTTTTTTTTTTGGCCATGCACATGGCTTGAACTGAATCGTCCCAGCTCTGTCTCAGCTTCCATCACACTAGGCTGGGGTGCAGCCTCAGGAACCAAAGCCGATCCTGGAATCCTAAGACCCTAGTTCTGACAGGAAACCCAATTGAAAATGTCACCAAAAAAAAGCTGCAAGCTGCATATGGTAAGTGGTTTCTTGGCTGTGGTTCCTTGCACGGTGACAATCCTGGGTCTGAATGACATGGTTGCCACACACAGGTGACTTGTCATTGCTGAGGGCTGGCAAACTCTCAGAAAAGCCATAGTTCAACCCCACAACAGAGTCCCTGAGTTCAAATTCCAGTCCTAACACTTACCAATGGCAAGAGATCACAAGAGACTCCTGCCCATGCATAAAAGTTCTGATGGAATAGTATCCAACTCATTGAATGAGTAGTCTGTGTAGCAGTCTAGTATCAAATTACACACAATAATACTAGGACACAGACTGCATTTAATTAATGGTTAATTAGGCATGAAAAGAATAATATTACTTCAATGGAGGCATAATAAATACCTAAGACTGGTTAGGAACCTAGTAGATGTCATTGAATACTAGATACACGGCTCTGACACTCTGTACTAATATGTATTTATTGGTATACTACCGCCTGCCTATCCATGTATAGCTATTTTGGCCACCTCTGGGGCTTGATCTCAGCGCCTGCCAAAAATTTCAACCTGGAGTAAGAAGCCAAGTGTGACACTTGTTTTCCTTTTCTGGGAGAGTGCTGGGTGTCAGGCATGGTGGAGAACAAGTCTA